>NC_090933.1:15397285-15712471 GCF_040938575.1 Ambystoma mexicanum | reverse complement strand
TTAATTATGAAGTTTTTAGCAATGTGTGTATCTCAGTTAAATGCCAATTATCCCTTTGTTTGTCAAAAATTGAAGATTGATGGCATATATGATTTGTGGATTTGCACAATTTACACTGCAAATTTGTGCAATGTACACTGCTTCTTTGCACATTATGTTAATCATGTGGTTCTGCACACATTGCTGATGATTTTATATGAATTGTTATTTGTTTGATTGTATTTTAGAAAAGATATTTTTTATAAAATATATTAATAAATGAATGTTACTTGTACATTTGCCAGCCACAACCCCTTGTCACCTCTTGAGCCCCAATTGAAATAATAATAATTTTGGTGCATTCCGCGAGGCATCATTTTTATAGTTTACTTGGCTTTAAACAATAGTCTTCTTTATAAAGATAACTTGAAAAGTACACATACCATATTGTCACTCAAATATATAAATCATTATCATACTATGTTAGGAAATCAGTGTATAATTTTGGCTTTATTACCCCCAACTTGACTGGGAAACTACAAATACCAGAATGCAATTCAACAAAAGGCTAAGAATGGTCTCTAAGTGCAATACCTTCAAGAACTGACATTAAGAATGTGGATGTGTTTTCTTAGTGTGGTATTAGATATTTAAAACAAAGAAAACACAAGGCATCCTGAATTACGGACTGTCTTCCATCCATGCAGTAACAAAGACCGATCCTGCTTAGCTTCAAAGTGAGGAAGGCGCCTTTCCCCTTGGTCATGTTGCTTTAAGTGATCCTTTAGGTTGGGCTCATTTGTTGGGCAACATGGCCTGAGGGTTCCAGCCGCTACCTTGCTTTGTAGCTAATCAAGGTCAGTCCAGGTTCCTGGCTGGATTTGAATCCCGGATGCCTATTGTGTCGGTCAGTGATTTTTCACCCCCAACGTCACTGTGCCTGTCAAAATATATTTGTTAATTTTTGTTGACTTTTTTTCTATAGCCGCTAGTACAAAGTAATAGATAACCTTGGCTATTAGAAGTCACTTTATATATGAACTATAGATAGCTGCAGGTATGTATAGTTTATTATATCTGGTAATTTTGGGAAAAAAGGCTGAACAAATGCTTTCTTGCCCCGCACCAGGCCCTCACCAAGTGCCCCCATCATCTGTGCCAGATCTCCCCCACTTCCCAGATGGCCTCCTCACCTCCCCTGCCCTCTCGCTTTCCCCAACAACACACACTGGTTCTGTGATGCAGTTTGCTTTGATGTGTGAGCTATTCAAGGTTTTAGCCGGGTTACAGAAAAGCTTTGTGTTGCAAACTCAGTCCCTAGACCTCCTCCAACTCCCAAATTTCACTTGGTGACCTCTAGCCACTCCTCCACCACTAGACTTATGACATTTGCAATGATTTTGACCAGCAAATGTCTTTTTCCCTGATTTTCATTTTCGGATATCTTTGGCTATAGCTGCGGCTATCTCTCGCACTCAGAATAAAAATAGATGGTGGTCGTTTCATTTCTAAAAACCTGCTGTTTAGCTAATATACCAGAGATACAGCTGTCTATTTTTGAGAATGGGCACCCCTTCTCCATCAAATATTTTAAAAAAACTACTGCACAGAATAACCCCAAACCACAAAAAGGCCTTGTTTAAATATTTCATGTGCAAGTTGTTTCGGACCTGCTCTAATTCCATCTAGCGGTTTCGGCTGTGCGGTCTGGCAAAAATTGTCCTTGTTTGTCAATGGGATAATGAATGGGAAGTAGGCCACAACTTTGGAAACAAAAGATTTTCTTTTTTTTTTGTCTTGTTAATACTTTTTTTTAACAAATATTTATGAAACTTTGCAGTCTGGAGGGGACTACGCATCCCTTATCAACTTCAAAACTCTGTCCTAATCCATTGCACAAATCAAACGTTATTAACAATAGGATTTTTTCAGGGTCCTATGGGAGTCCGACTCACCTTAAACATAGGGCGGCTATCACCACTCTATAATATACTTGAATCAACCACACCATGAACAATGATAACGAACTAGAAAACACTTTAAACTCCACCACTGTAGAAGGGACACAGAATATGCAAGCATAGAATGGATGCAGCACTCTGGTTAATGAGACAGTGTGAGAAAAGGCAATTAAAAGACCACAATGTCCAAAAAGGATATTTCTTGTGGTTGAAAAAAGGGATACATATAATCTAGTCAATCTGTAGGGCCCAAAATGGACCAATGGGAAAGTTACCTTTGCAGCTCTTGATAGCACCAGACCAGAGTTCTCGGTGCTTGTGCGAAGATCGGGAGAGTGTAAAAGACAGCACCCAAGGGTTCTGGAAACATGTCTTCAAGCAGTTCCACAGCAGAAAACAATAGGATCCCTGCTGTCTTGTCTCTCGGGGTGTTGTTAGTCACAATCTAGGGCCTCAGGGACAAGATGAGTCCTCTTCTCATGCTTCCAAACACAGGGGGGCTGGCACGCAACTGCAGGGGTCCTTTAACACTGTGAGTTCCTGGGAACCGCTGTGGCTGACAGAGAGGCAGGTCTTATTCCAGCAGCAGGTTCACCTCCAACAGTCCGTGGGGATGGTTAGGGGACAGGGGCCGCCTTTGCCTTGAAACACCTGCCTTCACCTCACAATTCGTAGACTCTGGAAAAAACTGCTCTCCCAGCAGGGTCCAGATGAAATCGTCTTCAAGGGTTGAGGTCCAAAAGATGATTTCAAGATGACTCCCAGAAGTTATTATAGATCTCTTCTTTTAAAGGTACAAATCTGCAGGTGATAGGACTAAAGCTAGCCTGCCTGAGTAGTCTAATCCCTGTTCTTGATAGAAGTGAACTATTCCCTTCTGACATCAAACCCTAAGTGCTTTGCTCCAGTGGAAGTTGAAGGGATAGGAAGGAGAGATAGAGGCAGAGAGAACCAAGAGGATGGAAGTCTTCCTCCAATGTACAGGGTCCTCCGTTCGACTCTAGCACGGGCCCTTTCCCTGCTCACTAGGAACAAAAGGCCTTTGGAAATGTAGCACCCTGATGAGAGACTACTCCCTTTGGGGTAGTGCGCCTTTGATGCTTGGTCCACGGCAGCTGCCTTTTGTGCGGCTGTCCCTGGCAGAGGGTTTTACCTGCCCTCACAAAGCTATCAAAGAAGAGGAATGGCCATTCAGGTTACTGTCCTGTCATTTGGCAAACTGTCTGGCCAGAATACACATAGCCTTCCACACCTCAGCTTGACTCAGAGGAGCTGACACATGTGTGATACCAAATTGGATGTGGCTGTAGTGCCATGCACAATGTCTTAACTAAGGCATAGCTTATATTTAGAGTGTATGCTCCCACCTGTTTGGGCTATGTATGATCATCATAGCTTGGTACAGGGGTGCAAATCTTAAATGCATTCCCTATGCTGCAGAGACTTGGCTGCCACTGCAACAATGAAATGAGCAGCTGCGAATCAGGATACTGATGCAGCGAGACACAGATACACAAAATGCTTTTGCCATGGAGTTTGGAAAAGGGGAATCCGCAGATTACCCTTTCAGAGATGAAATTAACCATATCATTGTATTATTTAGTAACAATCAAAAAAGCCAGAGCTCTCGCACTGTTGTCAAATGGCAATTCATCACAGTCTAAAAATAGGGTCCGATTTTTTTCCAAAAGAATGACAATATGACATATGGAGGACCTTGCATACAGTCCCAGTTTACGAGAAAGGGCACCATCAGGACCCCCATAGCTATCGCCTGATCACCTTCCTGGATGCCAACAGCAAGATTTTTTTACTTTGTATGCTTAAGGAGATAGAAGTGTGGATAAATCAAAATAAAGTGCTGTCAAAGTATCAAAAAAGATTCAGGAGGGGGATTGGGATGGATACCAATTGGATGGCAATTAATTATTTGATTGACTATGCATGTGGGAAGGGGGCTGACATATTGTACATCGCCAGTATGGACCTGAGTCTTTCATTGATATGGTGGATCAGGCAAGACTCTGGAATAAACTCGTTAGGTGCAAACTCCCAAACCCTCTCCTAGATATCTTAATCCACATGTATAAAGATACAGAGGTTCAGGTGAGGTTAAATGCACAGGGTGAGGTCACTAGCGCTATTTTGACTGCACAGGGTTTGAGGCAGGGGTGCGTTATGGCCCCCTGCCTCTTTAATTTATATATCTCAGATCTTGGGGACTTTTTGAAAACGCCAGCATTTGTACCCCCGGTAATCACAAAGGAGCGTTGTTTTATGCTGGGTTATGCCGCCGATGTTCTTAATGGATCAAACTCCCATAGGCCTAACAGAGCCCATTGACACAATTTGAAGAATATAGTACAAAAAATAAATTGGTGGCTAATCCCTCAAAATCTAATATCTGGTTCTTCAATTGGAAAAGAACTAAGCCCATAAACTACAAACGTTGTATTGTTACAAGCCCACTCTGTGATGTACAATTGGGGAAATACCAGGGCTTACTTTGGTGAGATCTTCTCAATCAACCTACCATTTGGAAAAATACAATTTGGGTCAAAGGTTGGCAGCTTGGGTGCAAATGCTTTTTCTTTAAAAAAAATACTGCAGATTTTCACCACATCAGCTACTCCTATTTTATTAGCATAAAGTAGTCCCTGCTATATTGTACAAAAAACAGGGGGGGTCGGCGGGGGGGGGGGGGGTCCTGGGAGTTTCTCTGCCAGACATTAGTCCTGTTGCGAGAGCCTTACCCAGATTCTTTAGCTCACTATCTTTCACAGAGGAGAAATATCCCAAACATATCAGTCTTTGTCCTGCACAGGGGCAGTCCAGCACCAACATTCTAGGCAATTCTTCTTTGAACAAGAGTACCAACAGCAACCCCAGACACGTGTTTCTGTCTGGTTGGACCTCGTCATTAGGGTGGAGCTGTGCCTCTCTAAGAATAGTGAGCAAGGGGTCCACGTCTGGATTCCCCTAGTAACTTATGGTGAGACCCAAAGTTACTTAAATATGCAAAAAACAAGGGGGGTCCTTGGAGTCCGTGTCCTGGCTGCGACAGCCTTAGCCTGATTCTTTAGCTCACTAACTTTGACAGAGGAAAAATATCCCAAACATATCAGTCTTTGTCCTGCCCAGGGGCAGTCCAGCACCGAAATGCTAGGCAATTCTCCTCTGAACAAGAGGACCAACAGCAATGTCATTGCCTCAACGCAATTGTAATGCTAAGAACTGCTTTTGTGGTGTGGTCCCTCACTGCAGCACTCTTGCGTCACAATCCTCAGACAACATTTGTGTCTGGGCTGGAGGACATCCTTAATGTAATTTGTGCATTCACGAACATCGTGAATGAATCACTGGAGCCTAATTTATAACGTCTGCGTACACTTGGCTGCCACATGGTTGATAAGTCCTTTTGCAGATCATGCTCATGTGATTTAGGATGTTAGACGATTGTATGTAATTAATAAGTGACTGCGGTTGGTGCAGTGATAAAACGGAGCTGGCAAAGAGGATACCGAGTTCGCTTGGCACGCTTGGCATGACACTCGCTCTAATAACGAGTGTCACGTGCCTCCTGTCTTCAAGACCTCCTAGTTGCATTTTCTGCGCTGCTTACAACTTGTTTTGGAAAAGAGAATTAAACTGTATAACACGTGATTCTCAGATTGCAGGAAGCCAGCCCAGTTAGCATCGGAGCTGCGTTAGTCAGAGAGCGCCATATTTATTTTGTTTACATGGGAATCAGGGAGATAATCTCGGAAAGCTGAACCACAACAGGCTACATCAAAATATAAACAAGACACGTTTTAAAATAATATAGCCTTTGCAAGTATAATAAACCCGCAGCCTACTCGTGCTAACAAAGCGGTAAAATAGCATGCTGAAATCGCTCTGGTTGATGGCGCCTTATCAGTAAACGGCCCCGATATGTGAAGACGCACTAAGCCACACATCCGGCTTCTATCATATTTGTACAAAGCTCTTGCCGCAAAAAGTGTTGTCGCATGAACAAATTCCCCTCCAGGCTCAACCGGAAAACCTTCTAGCATTCCTGAAAAGTTACATAAAACATAAGGCGCAGATAACATTGTATGGTTTGAGTCAAAACGTGTAGGAAGGAATGCATGCGTGTCCTCGTTGGGAATGATATCAGAGGTGTCTGGGTTCTTGCAGACTATTGTCATTTACGTTGCCTGAATGGTGTTTGCTTGTCCTGATATTATGATGTATCATTGCAATCTTAAATTGCCTTTTATTTGATTTGAATGCCGATCCCAGCCATTCAAGTCTGCTCTATGAAAAATGTAAATCTCCTTTTACACCCAATTTAATGAATTTGGGCCTCATTGCAAGTTGGGTGGTACCTCAGCGCAATTACCGCCAGGTGCAAATAACCGCCGGGTCGTGCAGCGGTATCTGCGCCGCATCACAACCTGGTGTGCATGCGCCCCGACTCCAACGGTAATGCTATTAGCGCCCGGCGGTAATTGCACCCAAATAATGGCGACTGCTGGAAAACGAGATGCAGCGTTAATAGCGCTGGCGGAAATTGCATCACTGCCGGAACGGGAAGCATCATGGTGGCCATTTTGGAAAACACAATTCATTTCAAACCAGCAAAAAAGCTACAATGTCTCAGGTCAGTGGCAAGGCTGCACAAGATTGCCCCAGAAGGCCTACACTGAGAGGGAGCTGGTGGTGCTTGTGGATGAGGTTGTGGCACACCATGAGGAACTGTATGGTTCGAGGCAGCATAAAACCTCTGGCCAGCGCCGCACAGCCACTTCGCTGATGGTGAGCCAGCAGGTCAGTGAAGTTGCCTGCGTTCCCTGGGACGGCAAAGACTTCAGAAAAGGTGGCACATCCTGCGGTTGCAAGTCCGGGGACTGCTGTCCCAGCACAGGCAGGAGAGCATGGCCACAGGTGGAGGGACAGTGCTGTTACTTGCACTGACGCCATGGGAGGACAAGTGCAGCTCGGTGTTGCATATGGAAGCCATTGAAGGCATTGGAGGTGCAGAGGCGGGTGGCAGCCAGGAGGCAGAAGGTGAGTGAACCCCTCCAGTGATGTGCATGCAACAATGACAGCCTAGCACAGTATGCCCCAGTGGACAGATCCATGAGCTGGGCATTGCAACAGGGTGCAGTGAGTGGGGGCCGCATCAGCCACCTACCCCAGCATACATGTGACAGTCCACCAAGGCCACCCCTGTGAGTCAGAGCAGTGCAGAGGGTAGCCAAGGGACATATCCAAGTGCCATGCACCACACACACATGGCAGGAGCACAGCAGTGCCCCATAGAGACCTTCCAGTGCCATGAACTCCCTGAGCCCCCTTAATACCACCCACATTGGCAACCTGGGAGCAGGGGGATCAGAAGCATGCAAGCCAAATAACAGCTGGCCCATCAATGACATCTTGTCATCCCCACACTGGCCAAATGCAAACCCCCTATGTGGCCCCCTTTCTGCACCTGTTCCCATCATTGTCAATCCACTTTCAAATGCCCCAGACCAGGCCTGTCCATCAACTCAGTAGCCTGGGGACCCACACATCACCATTTATTCAATGCCATGCATGCCAAAACACATGGGGGAATGAGACCTAACACCATCACTTATGTCCCCTACAGGCACATAAGCAATGCCAGAGGCATTGAGTTACGAAGAGGTGGCTGGCCCATCTGGAGTGTGCAGTCCTGCAATATACTCATCACCACCCTGCAAAGGGGCTGACATAGGCAGAAGATACAGCCACCACACCCCTTCTCAGCAGCAGCAGGCCTACACCCCCAGTCTAGCCCACCAGGAGTACGCCAATTGCACCAGACAACACCTCTGAATAACAAAACCTATGTCCTATAATCTTAACTTATGTTTTCCTGAAGGATTCAATTGTCCTCACAACGCCCAATCCGTGCTGTGTTTGGACTCACTCTGAGTCACTTTATATAATTATGCAAGATGTGACGTCATCACATGCACATATGCGTTGATGTCATTGCGCTTTTGCTTTCCACAGCCCTTTTTTTTGCCGCTAGGTTACTTGTCTGAAAATGATTGTCCTGTTTCTTTCTCTGAATGCTCTAAATGTAATTTAGACATCTGCACTATGGCTGAATAGTTATTCCGAAAATTGTTATTAAGTGTTATGTAATTGTTTTTCTATTTATTTTTTATTTTTTATGTTGTTTAAATTAATTAGAAGAGACTAACAGAATTGATTGAGTGTGTTTACACTGTTGTATTTATATACTAAGCACATTAACCTTCTTGTTCATTTTTATTTTCAACCATGATAATTTGCTCAATCTCTAAATATTATCTATGAGTCTATTTAACCCGATGATGCTCTACCAGTATCTATATGTTCCTATGTTACGTGGATGTTAATGTCAACACATTGTTGTTCACTCATATACCTCGATCTAAAACGTTGTTCCCCAATAAAATTATAGTCAAATCAGATATGGAGCTTTGGAACACACCTGTGGTTGAGAAAAGAAATGTGATATATATAACTCAATATTCATAACCAGTGCAACATCTCATGAGCTGAATTCAATGCTGTTATACAAGTGTCCAAGAGACAAATCCATTTTGCTTCTTTTCTTCTTAGGAGAAGCTCCCTATTTCCTCCTCTTGCTGCTTCAGCACTGAATTCTCAAATCTTGAGAAACCAATCAATTAATTTTTTCTTTAAGGTAAACCGAATACCTATTACCCAAACAGCACAAATAAATAGAAAAACAGGAAACTTATCTCATTTCGAAGAGAGGAAATCCAATTAAAACTTCAACAATTTACAAGTTTTCAGTTGGCGCACTGGATAAGGGAAATCAACAGTAAAAAGAATGCTTCAAGTATTGTAACGGTCACAATAGAGGTGCTCTAACGTGCTGACAACTATAGATAAAAACTAAGGACTCGCCCAGGAAAAACAGCCTCAATTGACCGAATTTCTTGTGAATAAATGACAGCAGCAGCGACTCTGACCATGCAGCAGTGCCAGCAACCCCAGGGAGTAGTAGCCGCAAGCAACCCTCCCCCACACCGGAGAACCCACCACGTGGCCGACAGACACAGTTCCATCACTCCAAATTTGTGAAAGTCGTACCTCTTTCATCGTAAAAATTGAAAATTCAAGTAAAGTGTTGGTCATGACTGCTAAACACCCAGCCTTTCGAAATGTGTTGACACCACATCATATATCATTTGCCAATGACAAACAGGATCTTTGTGAGCAAACTGAAGCCCAAGAAAATAGATGCAAACCGCTCAGAGACCAAAGCTGGATGTTGTTAGCTATTAAAACAACATCCAGCTTTTCTCTCTTCTGTCAATAAAATCTGAATTTTCCGATCTTGATAGGGTCTATACACAGGTCTGTCCAAATCCATAGCAAATCACCTTACTGAATATGCAACACTGGGGGTGTTGCTAGTTCTGGAACAGATCTGGGGCTATGCTAATTTTGGGACTGTCTGGGCTGGGGGCTAGCAAGCCATTTTGGTTGTAATCCCTCAGCTTCTATCCGGGGTTAGAACCAAAAGACCTGGGGCCATAGCCCCCTCAGATCCCCCCTAGCAAAGCCTCTTCGCAACACCTAGATTCTAGCAGTGTAAGAACATTTGGGCCATTTACTTATCTGGCAGTTCCAGCAAAGTTGATGGAAAAAATTGCAGTGGTATAAGTGCAGTTTTTTTAAATCACAGTAATTGTCTGTCCCCAATCTATCAGGATTCCGCCCTGGACACAGGATAAGGGCTACTCTGATAGGCTTTTGGGACAGCATACTGGGGATGGTTAACAAGAGAAGGGGAGTTTTGTGGCTTTGCGTGACATTTCACAACCTTTGGAACTATTAAACACATGGCTCTAATCCTTGTATGGGAGAAAGGGTCTCAAGTCCCCCCTCCCCTCCATTCCTGTCCCTAAAAGCACACTATGCTCATTCCATGGCTGACCACGTGCCTCTGGCCACGGTGCTGGACAGCCCCGGAGCGACACATACATGTGCAACACCTATAAGCAGACTGAATCTCGACTCCATTTTGTATGATCACCATTTTGTACTGATTCTGGCAGGCCTAGCAGAAGCGCCCACCTGCAGGCCTGCACCTCTCCCCCTGGGTCCTTGCACAGTTAGCCAGCTACACCCTCTCCTCCTCCCCTGTGCCGTCTTTGCAGCGAGCCCATTCTCACGGATGCTTGAGTGTAAAAAGCTGCACTTCAAACACTGTGGGCCTCATCACGAGTTTGGCGGTAACCCTTAAATCCGGCGGTAGTGCTATTACCACCGGATTTAAGGGTCTGCCAAATCAGAGCCTTGGCAGATTTTTCCCCAGCTTTGAGCTGGGGGGAAATCTGCCGAAAATTCGTGCTCATACCGCCGGCGGAGCATCTGCCGGCGGTTTGAGCGCGAAATTTCCCCATTGAGCCCAGTGGGGAATGGGGCATTCCCGAATGGGCTCAATGGGGAATGAGGATTTCCAAATCCGCCAAACCCGTGATCAGGCGCTAATAGCGCCGGTGGGTTTGGCGGTAGGGCAGATAGCGCCAGCGCTATTAGCACTGGCATTACCGCCCAACTCGTGATGAAGCCCTGTGTCTTTCGTCTTCCTTTTACATCACTGCCCTGCGAGTGAACTGGGCCACAGCGCTGACTTGGAAAAAAACATCAATCTCCATAGCTCTGACTCAGCGCCAGCAGACCCCCAGGTCCAGTAACACAGCCCCCACCCCCCTGACCCCAAGTTCTGTTTGATGTGGCAGTTGTGTGCCCTTGACGAAGTACCACGTCAGCACACCCCGAATGTTCAAATTCCAAGTGGCAATATATCCCCTCTTCTACTAATACACCCCAATAAATCTAACAAAATAATTGATGTAGATAGCCCAAGAATGTAACCTCAAGATAAGGCACCTGGGCCCATGGAGTAACCTTTCTTATTGTGCATAATTTGTTGTTATAAGATATATTGTCTGTGTTGAAATGTGCCAATCACTGTTAGTGTATGTGTGGCCGAAAGGGCATTGTAAGGTAGAATAATTTTTAACAACTCGGACACCGTTTGACCCCGTGCTCCACCGAGAAGAGCCCAGCTGACCTGTGCTCCCGATGCCGACATCACATGGACTTCCACCAATCCTGAAGCACCGGGCCTACAGTTACTATAGTGTCCAGCCATCTTTGCCCAATCCCATCGATTCATGTACCCCCTATAGTGCACATCATAGATAACGTGATTTTGTAATGAGTATGTATGTTTTTCATTGTCTGGCAGAGCGCTCTCGGAGAGTCCTCTGTATGCCCTATTTTACTCAGATAAACGTTATCTCTTAACTTCACCCGCACTTGGTCTTGGTCTCATTCGCTACCGGGGTGTGTCCGTTATTGACTCTACTTGGGGAGTTTGCATTATGTTTTGGGGGACTGCTCACCTTCATTATTCATCTATCATCAGTGGTCCTTGTGTCCCAGAATCCATCAGATGGTTGAAACTTTTCTGGTGGACCACTTCCAATCTGAAAAGTCAGGGTGTTTCATTCATAAAGTGTTCTGATCACCTGTGCACTACCATGGGATTCCCTCATCCCCAGTGCTGTTTAATCTATATTTAGCCTTGTAGCGTTCTCAGAAAGGAATATGATGTAGGCATCCATTCCTAAGCCAAAAATGCCCAAATATATATTGGTATTTCCAGAAGAAAGTGGGAGTGTAGAGGCGACCAGAAATACCTCCTCAGAGCCCAGTAATTGATGAATGGCAAGTCCCTCAGTTGAACGAGAATTAAACAGGAGGTCTTTGTATTTGGAACCCAAAACAGTTCAACCCTCTGAGAGCTATCACCTCTGCTTCTTGTGGGACAAAGATTGATCCTCTCTAAAAATGTAAGAACCTGGAGATTAATTTTTGACCCAAAAAGACTATGGGCCTCATTACACGGTAGGTGGTAAGGGTTTACCGGTACCGGTAAGGACATCGGTACCGGTAAACCCTTACCGCCTTACTACGAGCTCCCTTTGCGGGACCCGACCTTAACAGCTGGTTTTATCAGCCGTTAAGGAACGGGCCCGCTAAGGGACCTTGGTGCTAATTATGGTACTGCAATTTGCAGTACCGTAATGACCTCCTTCCCATTTCCATTGATCCCTATGGGGGCAAAAATGGGAATGGGGAAGTGCCTTGGTGAATGGGAAATTACCGCCCCCGCTCACCTTTGAGTAGGGCGGTAATTCCGCCATCCACCAAGGCGGACACGTTAAAATACCGGCAGCAACCATGGCGCTGATAGCGCCATGGTTACCGCCTACCATGTAATGAGGCCCTATTTCCATATAAATCAATTCAGTGGGGAGCTCTGCTTTTCTTCGCTTTGGAAACTGTGAAAGATTAAACCACTTCTCGCTCTCTCAGCCTCACACTATTCAGAAACAGATTCACCAAATCTGATCACAGGAGTTAATGCTAAGTCAGGGCAGACCCTAAAGCAGATCCACACTTCTCGAGAACCCAGTAGTAAAGCTTACCCAAGGGCCAAAACCTCTGAAACAAACGTCCCAGTAACTAGAGGAAAAGCGGGTGGCAACCAGATGGAAGTCCTTGACAAGTTAGAGTGAGAGCATCTTGTTGAAAATCGAGGCACACAATGGCATGGATAGCGGGTAAGTGGGGCAAGGAGGGCAGTTCCAGCAGGTGGCACCTTTAACAGGATAGAGAAAGAGCGCTTCTGGCAAATCATTTCCCCCACAGAGCACGAGAACATTGAAGAAAAGGAGAAACAGAAAGACCTACGTAGAGGGGACAGTAGGCTAATGTGGTGTCCCTGGTCTGTGTCCACACACATCCAATCATACAGTTACCTGGACTATGGAGTATTCAATGCCAAAGTTACAGACGTGACACTGGAATCAAGAGTCATTGCCCATAAGTGTTCTAGGCAAGACTGAAAAAGGATGTGTGAACATTGCGGAGACTGCATATGCCAGGTGCGGCCTCAGACAAAGAATAGGCAGAAACAAGGTGGCCGCGTATGCCAGGAGCAGGCAACTGCAAGAACTGGACCAGTGTGGACTAGGGGGCACAAACTATGGCTGTATCATGTCCCAAAAGAGCAACAAGTGTACCTTTTCCAGATAGCCTGTGATCATGGTCATCAGTGCTGAGGGATCCTTCTGGCAGTATGTGCTATGCTATATAAATGTCTGTTAGTAAAGACTTAATTTATGTGTAATTTCCCCACCATTTGTGGAGCCCCCAAACTTTTTGCTTTTGTTTGGCTTTCCTAACCTGACTTTTTCCAGTGGTGCCCAGCCTTCAGCTGAACTCCCCTGGGTTTTTTCTCACTTGTTATGGGGAAACTGATACATCCTTCAGACTGTCAGTATTGCAAAACTTTGTTTTCCTTAGTCTTTGATTATGTTGCAATTTCTTGGTAACTTTTTAACAATGCACAATGTACCTACAAGTACTGTGTGCTGGGGTCCTTTTTGTTCTATGGCCCTAGAAACCCTCAAATGATTTTTTGGGTGATTGTACGAGCGTGCCTGGGACAAATTGGTGGCAGCAGTACTTTTTATAACATTTTAATTCTTTTTACTAATTCAAACCGCGTTTACCGCATTTGGTTCAAGACTGTGCCCAGGTCCGAAAATGGCTGAACCACACAGTCTTTTGTTCTGTCCCATCGCCTTTTTGTCCTTTGCCTTCTACCAAGTCGGGTGACCCGGGTTTCCCTTATTTGGGCTTGCAGCCTCCCTCGAATGCCAATCTCTTTCGCAGGCGTCTGCCTGTAACGTGTGTGGGCCCAGGAAGTGAGTTGGGACTGTCTGGTCCCAATCCACACTACTGGCGCCAGGATGTCTGGAGTGCTTGAATGACTGAGACCACAGTGGTCTGTGATTGGTCCACGATTGGGATGCCTGCACGAGAGCAGATCTTCAATTGTAAGTTCTTGATTTTGGTGTGAAGCTAATCTTGGATAAGAGAAGGGGCTCTGTGTGCATTCGAGGTCGATCACCTGAGTTCTCACCGAACTACAGAAGGAGCCAAGCAGCCTGCATGAAGTAACAGACTTGTGAAACAACCGGAGACACTAAGGAAGCTTCTGGCCCATTTCGACTTCTGCTGCTCCGTTGAACCCCTGCTTTCCTCTTCAATCAAGAAGGCGTATCAAGGCGATTCACCCCTTTGGAGTAGTGAGAACAACTACTCTCGGTGCCCCTTGCTTACTCAGCAAACAAGCCCCTTAGGAAGTGTTCCTAGGCCATCCACAGAACTGTCCAGCTGTTCCTCAGGGTGTCCCACAGAACCCCCACTGACTCCGGTGCAAACCCGAGACTTGGGACATCCCTTGCTTGTGGTCCTGTGCATTATCCTGCCAAATTTCAGTGGCCTAGTTCCTCTGGGTACTGAATTAGGAGAGTGCGTAATGCTTCCCGCATCTGTGATTCCGGTGGTACTACCTGTTGGTGACGGTCACTGTAGCTCCCTTGTTGTTCCGGTTTCGAGTGCTCCGAAGACTGCTGCACGAGAATTTTCTTCAGACATCCTTCAGAAGCTGAGAAAAGGCAACTGTCCTATTATGGACGATCGTTCTTCTCCGCAGGCACTGAGAGCCAGAGTGCTGCAAGACTGCAGGACTCAAACCTAGTAGCGACCTCGACTAAACTGGCAAAGTTTGGTCTGCACTGTGCCGAGGGTCGGTGAGTACTTGCATCACTTACCGGTAACCCCCTGGCACAACCGATCACTTTTACGCATGAGTATCCCTTAAAGGTAGGCTGGGTTAGCCTGCGCTCCCTAGCTATTCTCACCTTTTGAAAACTGCTCTGCCGCCAAGGGCAGATCTTACTCGAATTACTCGAATAGTGGGAACCAATTCTTCATCACCTCAAGCCCCTTCCTGACTTGCTACAGCCCTCCCAAGAAAACCCACTCTTTGCTTCACCTGCGCGATTGTGTGCTTTTACGCACACTGTTCAGCACAAAGCTCCACTCTACCTAGGGCTGAACTCAAAAGTTAGGGAACGACTCTAAAGAATTGTGTAATGCTTCTAGTGTGTTAACTCACCCTTCTCTTTCCAGGTTGTGGCTGCTTTTTACTCCTTTGTCGTATTAAGAAACATATTGTATATATATATATAATTTAGTATTGTATTTGTGTGGTAACTGTTTTATTGATAGCTGAAGTTTTCTTGTGTCAATTGGTCTGGCCGACAATAAATGTATAGATATTTTTCATATACACTTGTCTAAGAGTAATTGTAATAAGGCCATGGCTGCCTCCAAAATCGTGTTGGATTCCCTGAATGGGGAATGACCGGGTCATTCTGAGTATGGAGGGCCCGGTATTTCCTCCTTCAGGGAACCCGGGCACGGTCCTTCCCCATTCCCATTCGAGCCCCTATAGGGCTCAATGGGAATGGGGAGGGAGTTAACAACGGGCCCATTACAAACAGGCCCGTTGTTAGCTCCCTGGTCCCCTCGCGGGACCCGCTATGGACGTCTGGAAAAAACAGACATCCAAAGCGGGTCCTGCGAGGGGACCTCATAATAGTGCGAAGTGGGTTTAACAGCGCCGGCACCATTACCGGCACCGTTAAACCTATTCCGCATTTGTTGTAATGAGGCCCTTAGTCTTGACTGGCTGCCAAGCTACCTAGATTGGTCTGGCTTTTCCAGAAAGTTCGCCTGTTTAACTAAACCGAGGGTGGCCTCCTACATTTCTGCCCACCAGGTCAGAGTTTAGATATCCATCTTAACAATGTCCTTATTTATTAATTAATGCATTAATTCATTCATGCATTCAATGTGAGTCAAGGTAGTTTAAGGATGCATTTGGCTGCAGAGTCCCAAAGCATGTCTGTGAATTTGCCATTGTATGTGGCCTTGTGTTTAATAGGGGGAAATAAAAGGTGTAGTTGTGAGATATGGTGCAGTGTACATGCAAAGGTTCACACTTGGATAAAGCCTTCAATGAATGCTTCTTGATTGAGAGAAGCCTTGGACTCTTGCACCTGGTTTTCTCTTTGCAGGGTGGGGCATGGCTTTATGGCTTTTTACCGATTTGTTTCGCAGAACGTGTGCTAGAAATGCACGAGTAGAATGCAGGGTTACTAATGACAACAGAGAATATTGGCGGGGATGGTCATCTGTCAGAGACTGCAAAACGTACTGCAGTGTGTTTGTGAGGTTTGTGCACAATGCGTGTCCCTGACCACGTGGTCCCTCGCAACTCCCCATCGTGTGTGCCTCACGTCCCCCTTCTCCAGCCTCCTGCACCCATGCGCCCCCTTTGCTCTTCCTCATTGGCTGCCCTGTTTTGCATTGTATTGATTTGTCTTCTGCTTCATTCTTCCTTCTTCTAGGTTTACCTTTGTCAACTGGTTTGTTCTTTTGCATATTGTTCTGTGTTCTGCTGTGCTCCACCCTCCTCTAGGTTCTCTTTTTAATGACTGCTCTGTTCGTGATGCCCTGGTAACCTGATTTGTTTACCGGACTGCCTTGTTTTCTGCCTGCTCTTCCATCTGAGCTCTTGTCTACTTAGTCAATCATCCACTATTGTCTTGTCCCTTTCTGTCTTGTATCCTTGCATCCCTTCTTGTGTTCTCCCCTAGTGTCTCCCCCACCTTTCCACTCGACCCCTCTTCCTGTCTCCTCTTCCCCCACCTACTCTATGGTGCTCTCTCTTTCTTATATCTTTTCAAACTGCTTCTCTATCGACTATCCTGCTCTCCTCACTAAGTCTGGTAGGAAGAAGTTCAAAAAGGATATCCTGGTCTCCAACCCAGGCCTCCCTATCTCTGACACCTATATCAATGCTTCCTCCAGACAAACCCTCACCGACATCCTCTTTGTTGTTCCCTCGCAAGACCTATGGACTCTTCATATGGTCTCTGTGCTCTCTCTTTCCTCTTCTTCTCCCATTAATGGGGGCACCCGGTGGGAGGCCCTCCTGGCCGCCTTCCACTCCTCCAAGGTCATCATTGATGTTTACCTGAGTGGCACCGACTTGGTCCAGGGCCCTCAGGCCAACCTTCTCCTCTTTGATAGACGCTTCCAGAGCCATATCAATTTCCTTTCTTGTCCTGCTGTCACTTCTCTCCCTTCTTTGGCTTCCTTGCCTCCCCCCCTCTGGCTCCTCCTTGACTTCCTTGCCCTCTCCTCCTTCCTCTTTTGCCTCCCCTCGGGCTCCTTCTACACCTCCACATGGTGTACCTCTGATTTGTACCCCTCCCCGGAAGTCTTTCAAGGTTGGCAACCGTCTCCATATTACCACTCTCAACTCTCACTCAGCTGTCAAACACTCCTCGGTTTTCTGCTGCCTCCAGGAAGAACTTGATCGCAATGTCCTCGGTCTCACCGAGACATGGTTCATGGCCAACTCTGTCACGAGCTTTGACACTCTCCTCCCTGATAGCTACGAGATCCTCTCCTCGCCTAGATCGAACCGTTCCGGAGGGGGTGTAGCCTTGATCTTCCCGAAGTGGATTCCTGCCTCTGTCATTCCTATGCAAGCTTGCTCCTCTTTCAAATACCTTGTCTGCAGGTTCTCTCTCTCTCCTGGCCACTCCCTTACTGTGGCTACTATCTATCGGCCACCTGGTCAGATCACCTCCTTCCTCTCTGAGTGGGCAGACCACTCATCCTCCCTCGTGGCCTCGACCACTCAACTCCTCATTCTTGGAGACTTTAACATCCACCTGGATGCTTCCTGTCCCTCCTCAGGACTCTTTTGTAACCTCTGTGACTCTCTCTCTCTCTCTTTCTATTCTCCCCTCTGGCCCGAATCGCTGTGCAGGGCACACTCTGGATGTTCTGATCTCCTCAGACCTCCCCCTTTCTATCGCCCTCACCACTCCTCTCTCCTGGAGTGGTCACTTTCTCCTTTCCTCCCATCTCTCCCTCTCTACCCCTCGGGCCAAGCCAACTCCAGCACTGCCACCTACCTTCTCGGTCATCCGACCCATGAAGCGTGTGTCAGTTGAGACTTTCGCTGCCATTTTTTCCCCCCCACCCTCTGGCTGACTCACATCCTGACACAGTCCTTTCCATGCTCCACTCTTCTATCTCTGATACTCTCCATGTTCTTGCCCCAGTCATGAGGATCTGCTTGAAGCCCAAAGCCAAGTGAAACCCCTGGTATGAATATGAACTCATCAACTTTAAACGAAAGTGCAGGGTGGCTGAGAGGAAATGGCTAGCTTCTTGCGCATCCTTTGACAAACTGGCCTGCCGCCTACTCCAAAGGCAATACCGGCTCTCTGTCCACGCTAAGAAGAGAGCCCACATCCAAGCCCGTGTCTCTGAGGCATCTAACAACTTGGCCAAACTCTTTAAAATCTGCAAGGAACTAGCCAATCCGGCTGCAGTCTCTACCTCTCCGGTCCCCTCCCAGGCCCTCTGCACCGCACTGGCTTCTAATTTCATCTCTAAAACTCGGGAGATCCTGTCCACCCTATTGTCCTCTCCTCCTCCTCCCTCTACTCTCTCCTCTACCTCTGGCCCACCTGTGGCCACCTCTCCTACCTCTTTCTCTTCCTTTCCTCTGTTCTCCCCTGATGAGGTTTCTAGACAAGTCTGATCTATGAAAGTCTCGTCAAAACAGGTTCTTCCCTGTTCTTCCAAAAACATCAACGACCACATTGACACCCTCGCTCCTGCCCTGGCTGACTTCTACAGCCACTCTTTTGACACTGGAGCCTTCCCTTTCCCCCTGAAGCACTCTCTTGTGCACCCTCTTCTCAAGAAAACCTCAGCCGACCCCTCCTGCCTGCCCGGCTAACTATTGCCCCATCTCCATCACTCTTTTCCTGGGCAAACTCCTGGAAAAGCTTTCCAGCTCTCAGCTTAATCTTCACACTGAATCTGTTGGTGTCTCCATGACCATCAGCCTGGCTTCAGAGCTGCCAGCAGCACGGAGACTGCTCTCTTTAACATCCATAAAGACCTGCTCTCTAACCTTGATTCTAATCTCCCCTCTGTTCTCATCTTACTCAATCTCTCTTCTGCCTTTGACACAGTCAGCCATGTCATCCTGCTCAATCGTCTCCATTACAACCTAGCCTGGCTGACCTCGTTCCTCTCTGATCGACCCTTCCAGGTCCAACTTTGGTCCTTCCTTTCCTCTATCTCACTCTCTACCTGTGGTGTTCCCCAGGGGTCCAACCTCTCTCCCTGGCTGTTCAACCAATACCTGCCACCTATTGCCCACCGCATTGCCGCTCTCTGATCCAACTTTCAGTGCTATGCGGATGACACTCAGCTCGTTTTCAGGCTCCCATCCGCCACCTCTTCTCCTTCCCTCATCTCTGACAGTCTTTGTTAGGCAGAATTGCATGCAGTACCCTCTGGTACCACCACACACAATTAAGACTACAGGTGTAAGCAAGATCAACCTTTGGTATAAGTCTGAACCACACAGTTTGCGAGCTGAGCAGCCAGGCTTATCTCAAGAGTGAATGTGAGCAGTACAAGTAGTTAAACAAAGGACTTTCAATCACAGTGGTTCAAGTAGACGCTTATACTCAAGGTTTCTTGGTAAAACACATATTAATATTAATTTATTTACACAATCATTTATAAAACATTTCACTAGAAGAAGACACTTAATATTATAGACCAATACACTTCAATACAAAACTCTAAGTTGTTGAGACAGTTTGAGCTCCCTTGAAAAAGGTGCCAAATGGCAGTTCAGTTACTTAGCAGTGAGCAAAAAGGACAAAAGTAAGTAGAATAGATAGATTATATATACTTTCTATGCAGTGCAAATAGTTTCAGTTCACCAGAATAGTTCAATTCAAGTCAATAGGCCAGGCCAAAGTCAATGGGCTAGTGTTCTGGATAGGGAAGAGCAGTTCTGGTATCAAACGGTAAAGTCTTTGCAAAAGTTCTCAGAAGTAGTTTAGGCAAAAAAGAATCATTTGTGGGGTCACAAGCTGATTAGGCCTGCAAGTTGGGAAAGTTTCACAAACTTTCTCCGCAAGAGTGGCTTTCTCTCAATCGTGTTGGCACAGTACCTTTTTGTGAAGACAACAAATGTTGCTGAAGTTGTGGTTCCTGGCAGTTCCTGCAGATCTCAATGTTCCTGAGCCTCAGCCGTGGGGACAAGAGGGAGGACTTTGGGGGACTCCTGCACTGCACGGGATTGTTGAAGAAAGCAAACAAAATGGAGTTACTTCAGTTCCAGTAGTTGTAGATTCAAGAACACGGACTGGTGTCCCTCTCCATGGGTAAACCTAACCAGCCTTGAGAATGGTATCCAGGTGTCTTATGAGTTGATTGGTCCCACCAACTCAAAAGGAAGAAGCCATCCTTGAAGGAGCTTCTCTCTCGAATGGAGTTTGGCAATTTGAACCTGCAGCAGTGCTTCACCTGGTGAACCAACGGTCCAGTGGTTGCAGCAGCCGTCCTCTTCTAGCTCGTTTTTGGTTCTTTCGTTCCAGTGATCGACTCTGCCTTCCAGTCCATGAGACTCGCCCTTTAAACAGTTTTCTCCCTTTAATTCCAGCCTAGCTGCCACTCACCCAGCAGAATGGCTGTCCTTGCCGGACAGTCAGCCAGCCAATCATGCGAGAGTACATTTGGGTCTCTTAGGAGACTAAGCAGAGGGTGTTTTGGGCACCTCCCTCACTTCCTGCCCACCCCAGACACTCCGACGCCAAGGGCGGACATCAGTCTGAAGCCCGCCAAAGGCACACGAACAAAGGGACCAAACCTGGTTTGGCATGCAGAGACAAACACTAGAAGGACCTTTCCAAAAGGAAATGGCGGAAAAATAAGACCGGGGCCTGTTTAAACAAAGGGTCTTAAGGCGCCATCTTGAAAAACATGGCTCCCGTGATTTTTAGCAACCAGTCTTCGCGGTCAGGAAAAATCATGGTAGTTTGTTGTAAAACCACGGCCACCATCCTTTTGAATAAGAAAGGGTAGTATTGGACTGCTACATGAGTGTTTAGACACAGGGGATACTATGTAACCCCTCCAGCACTCCCTTGTAAGATAGTGTGTGCTGGGTCTATGAATTTGGAAAAGACTAGTAACATCAATTTCACTTTACATTCTCTGGGAAACAGTAGTTCATCCCAGAGAAGGTATTTAAACCTTTGGGAAGTCTAAAAGACATCACTGTGTCACTGCACTGAGGGTGCTATGTAACACACATGAAAAGATGATGCCTTATGGAGTTATCTTAAACTCCATAATCAGAGAACACAAATGTAAAACACACATCAAAACACATGAAAGAGTGTGAAAAAAGGCTCACACTCTTTCCATGTAAAATAATCAAGTCCTCAAAATCCAGCAAAGTTGCTGGGGGTCTCCAAGGTGAAGAGACATAGCACATTTCTGGGAATTCTCCCTAACAGCCTGTCTGCTATCCAGGAGCGGTGTGCTGCCAACGATCTCTGCCTCAATGCCAGTAAGACGGACATTCTCCTCATCAGCACACGTGCACCCTCCACCTGTCACTCTCTGATTGGCCTCCCTTGGCCCTCTTCCTGCTCCCACCTGTGAGGCTAAGAACCTTCGGGTCATCTTCAACTCCACACTCTCCCTTTCTCCTCACATCTCTGAGATCTCTAAGAAGTCAAACTACCAACTGCATCTCCTCAGAGGTATTCTTCCTTTCCTCTCCTTCCCCCAGAAGCTCACTGTCTCTAGAGCTCTGGTTCTTTCTAGGCTGGTCTACTGCATCAGCCTCTTTCTAAATCGGCCTGCTTCTACTCTCCGCCCTCTGCAACTCATCCACAACAGGACTGCGAGACTTGTCTTTGATTTCAAGCCCAGGGATCGTATCTCTCCAGCACTGACATCTCTGCATTGGCTCCCAGTGGCTGCAAGGATCTGCCAGCATCTGCCAGTATCTGGCAACATGCATTTTATATCCATTTAATCATCTCTTTTTTTACTCTTTTTCATTCATTGCCCTATACCTTTTTCCTCCTAACCATTTTCAGTTTTGGATATTAGTTCAAGACCCTCTGCATTGTCCACAAGGCTTTCTGGGGGCCTGGGTCCTCAATACCTCCAACTCTCTATTCGTAAATACCTTCCTACTTGAGCTCTTCGCTCCTTCACCTCCAACTCCCTCAGCGTCAGTCGCTCCTCCAAGCAAAAAGTTGGTGGTAGATCTCTTTCTTCGGCTGGGGCCTCCCTTTGGAACAGCCTCCCTGCCTCTCTGAAACTTGAGGAGAACCATCTCCAGTTCCAGGAGCACCTCAAGACCTTCCTCTTTGCTTCTGCATTCTCTCTTCCTCTCCCCTGCTGATTTCTTGTCTGATACTGAACTGATCACCTGGCTTACCCCTGCTTTCGGGCCTACGTCCCTGCCCGCCCAGTTGCACACCCGCACTACCTCCTGGCAACCCTTGCACTTGGGTCTTTATCTGTAACCCTACAGTCCCCCTAAAAGCACTTTTGGACACCTGCTGTCTACACTTACCCTTGCACCTGTTGTTTTGATCCCATGTACAGCAGTGCCCCCTCCCCTTTCTGCTGGCACTTTTCCCCTCCCCGCCCCCTACACATGCGCAATCTCATTTGGCCTAGTAAGATCGTTGTCTCTGTGCTCCCTCTCTTCCCCTGTCCTTGCCTCGCTGCGCCTTGAAACACGTGTGTATAGGCGCGTTACAAAGGCCATATCATATTATATCTTAGGATTGTGGAGTGGCATAGGCACAACATTGATGATTTTATTGTGCATTTTGTGATAAAAGCCCCAAATTTGCACATGTTGATGCCATTACAGTCGGCCATGGATGTCAATGGATGTCAGCCCCGACATCCATTGAATCCTGCTAGAAGCATGATAGGGGTTCCGTTTATTTTCTCTTTTTCCTCACCCTGCGTGTATGTGGCATCATTGTCAGCATCTGGCAAAATACATTTTATGTCTATTTAATCATCTGTTTTTTTACTCATTTTTTTATTCATTCCCCAATACCTTTTTATTCCTAAACATTTTCAGTTGTGGATATTAGTTGACAATTAAGCACCACCTCAAAGCCAAAACTACTGCTTAGAGTACAGCCATGAGGGAGATGACATGTGAGGAGAGACACTCTGCATGTAGGTGTTGGCTAGTCATTCACTCACCTATTGACTGTCCATGCCTATGCTCATCCCACTGGCTATTCCCATCTATTACTTGGCCCATCCCACCTGTAACACACCCTTCTCGGATCTCTGGGCTAGTTCTATCAAGCAGTAACATCAAACTGTGACCTGTCAGCGTTATTTCGAAGCTGTCTGCTGAGAGTTAATTGATCAATTGATGATGTATATATTCTAATGAATCATGCCTTCAGCCTCTTGATTTATATCGGTCCTTGCACTAAAGTCCTGCTAAAACAAGCATTGACAAGGCCAACCGTTTTGGGTTCTGTAAAGGTATTAGGCATTCTCCAGGCACTACTATCATGTAACCAGGTAATCACACCATGTTCCTGCTGTTGCCATCCTATGGTGCCAACATTTAAAGCCAAACTGTTGCTTGCTTGCAGTGTTTTTAGGTTCCCTGGTTGCTTTGCGGTTGTGTGGGTCTTTGTGCAGGAAGGTGTTTGTGGAAGCATCCTGTGGTCTTTCGGTATTATTGGTACTTCACAAATCTGTAGTCTGGCAGAAGTATTCTGTTAAGGATCTTCGGGGGCCCTTTAGTTCACCAGGAGATTATTTTGGCACTCAAATTCTCTGCAACTAATACTAATGGTACTAAATGGTTTATTCTTTTGGGAGGGGTATTTATTTAACACAAACCTAGCTTCAGGAAGCAGCAGAGCCCTGTACACCAGCGCTAAAGGGATCAATTGGATGTTTACACTAGAGAATAGTCCTTACTACATAGTCTTTATTATCAGCATACTATTTGGGAAGTAGGGAATAACTGATGTTTACAAATAGCAGAGACCATGTAATGGCGATGAAAGGCTACAGGGCTTGGTTGTCCAGAGGGATAATGGGCTGGGTGCATTCAAGAGGACGTGGTATCTGAGTGTGAAGGTGTTCCTCAAAGAAGAGGGTCTTGATTTATTTTTTTAATTGAGTATGGGTGTGTCTGATGGCTGTGAGGTTTCCCAATCTGAATCTAGACTGAGAATGCTTGATTATTGGTTCCTTTTTTGTTGTTGCATTTCTGCTGCTCAAGTCTGGCCCGGCCCTGGCACCACCAGAGATTGTGACTGTATTCTGCCAGGTACTAGGGGTGGTGCATGGTCACACATGTGTATAAAATGCAGCTGGTTCTGAAGGTGATGTTTGCTTATGGAGATAGGGACAGTCAGCGAGGTTCCAAGAGTGTTGGTGTCAGGGTGAAAAATGTCAAGTTGCAAGCTACTAGTCAGCCATAAAGTCACTTGCCACCTCCCTTCTAAAATTACAGATAACGTACCATTTATTTTTCTCCAAGTGTTTTCATTAGACAATGGCTAGTGGTGAGGGTAGATTTTGAGTCCTGATTGGTGTGATTGTATATTTTCAGTCCTTTGAGGTGGACAGCTCTGTAGATAACACTCTCATAGGGGCTATGGTGGATACCTAACAGGTTTTCTTTTTCTTGTGATAGAGCTAGCTCAATCAAATAATGCTCTACCTCTAATTGTTTGATGTCGCACATTGAGTGCTCACACAATACTTCTTGTTTCTCACGTACTAACCCCACTAAATCCTTTGTGCATTTTAGACTATTCAGCGTTAACAAAAAATATTTGCTGTAGTCATAGTGTGTAATTGTTTTCCTTTTTAACAGAATTTTTTAGATTGATTTTAGTATGATTAAAAATAAAAACTAGTCTTGTTAGTAGCAAGTGGTTGCTTTTTCTCTTAATTTTTCCTTAACATTTTTTGCAAAGGGCCTTTGAAGAATGTTAGCGTTGCTACCTGTGCTCTCTACCTTAGACCAGTTGAGTATCATTATTACACTCAACATTTTATAAAAATTAAATAAGTGTTTTAGTAGTTGTTTTCTCTAGCGGCAGACACATTATTCACCTGACCGTGGTTTAAGGTCACAGGGTCACCATCCCTCCTTTTGTTGCTTTCCTCACTGCCTTGTGATCCCTGAGGGTGGTGGCCCAGAAACTGGATCCCTCTTAACGCTTAAATAACACTACTAGTCTGCCACACTGCTAGACTTTGCACTAAGATTCTTTTAATCTGGGACTGCCACTATCAGTTATTGCCATTTTCAGTTGTATCACTAAGATTGTGATAATATGAGATTGTACTAATGTGATACTTTAGAACTGTCAATGTTGCCACTATTAGCTTTTCGACTATCCGTTTTATCACTAAGAATGTTCTAATTTGAGATTGTGCTAATGATATACTTTGTCACTGTCAGTTATTGCCATCGTCTGATTTTGTCACTGAGATTGAGATAATGTGAGTTTGTTTTAATGTAAGACTTTGCCGTCAGTTATTTCCATTGTGTGATTTGGCCACTAAGATTGTGATGATGTGAGAGTTTGCTAATGTGAGACTTCACCACTGTCAGTTAATGCCCCTATCAGTGTTTGCAAATAAGATAATTTCATTGTGAGATTGTGCTATTGTTAGACTTTGCCACTGTCAGTTTTGCTAACACTGGTTTTGCCGCTGTCAGTTTAGCCACCTTCAGTTTTTGCCATTACCAGATTTGACCACTAAGAATGTGCTAATGTGATATTTTAGCACCGTAAGGTTTCCACTGTAGAGTCTCCCTGCTGCTCGTCCAACCACTGTCAAATGTAACCATGTTGAAACCTTCCCAGCAAAAGGGATTAACACAAGGAGTTTGCCACTGCAAATGCTGTCTGCCATCATCAGGTTACTGCCTCTGTAATATGACCGACATTGAGTTTTGGCCACTGTGTAGTTCGGCCACTGTAGACTTCTGACACTGTAAAACTCTGCCAATGTAAAAAAGCTCTGACACAGTGGAAACTCTGCTACTTTGAAACTCTGTTTTTTTTTAAACACTGTAAACGTTTGGCTTTTTACCATTGTGAGTCTTCTGCCATTGTGAGGCTTTGACACTTTGAATCTTCAACCATTGAGAATCTTCACCATTGAGAATCATTGCCACTGTGAGTCATGACTTTTGAGAATCTTTCCCATTTGGAACCCTTGTCATTGTGAGTCTCTGCCGTTGTGAACCTTTGCCATTGTGAGCCTTTACCATTGCAAGCATTTGCCATTATAAGCCTTTGTCAGGGAGAGTGCTTGCTATTGTGAATCTCCCTTGCTGTGAGTCTTTGCAACAGGGTGAATCCACCACTGGAAGGTTTTTAGGGCTTACCATCATAAGACTGTACCGCTTACAGTCTGTGCCACTATGAGGCCAAACCATATAGGCAGGCCCTGTGAGATTGAGCCCATAGAAGGAACCAGACCTGTGAGGCTTCACCATATTCAGAATATGCTATTGTGAGTTTTCTGCTGCGTATCTGCCACTGTGAGGCTCAGCTACATTATGATCATACCACCCTAATACTCAATCAGACCATATAGCTGTGAAATGTTGACAGCGTGAAGCTTTGCCGCACCCTGAGACTACACTCTGATCTCTTACCCAGATGACACCACCACCAACCAAAGTTGCACTTGCATGCGCCTCATGCCCCTGCTCATTGTGCCCATGAAACACTGTGACTCTGCCATGTCACGGCCGCCAAACCACTCCCCTGAATACAGCACCCTGTAGTAACCCTCCCTGTGATATCTTCCCTACACTATTCCATCCTTGCTGGACCCAGCCCCTGGAATATCCATCCCCTGCAATATCCAGTCCCTGCAGTATCCACACCATGTGACTCCCAAACCCTGCGATACGGCTCCATACTGGTACCCTTCTTGCTGTATTTTCTTTCCCTAATGTATCATGCCAGGCAGCACCAAACCTACCACTGATAAAAACTCTTGGGGTAATTCATAGAATTCAGTGCAGAAGTAGTGCACGCGGCCAGCATAGAGAGGGAGCGTGCACCAGCGTGCGCCAGCCGTGTGTACCAAACAGCATTCTGGCGCACCGCGTATTCATGGATTTCCCAAGCCATTTGAAGCTGTGGCGCAGCAAACATCCAGCAGTGCCAGTTACGCCCCCAAGAACACCTCTTGCACAAGAAAAAGCCATAGAAATCCCCAATACATCGCAAAGGGCTGAGCTAATCCTGGACCAGTTTACAGGCCCCCTACACTATAATTGCGTGAAAAACTACGTGTACGCTGCTCGAGGCAGCCAAAACGTATGAAAATCTACTCACGCACTGCCTTCAATACACGTACCCCGCTCGCGGCAGACAAAATGCGGGAAAATCTCCTCACGCACCCCTTTCAATACGCGTAGCCCGCTTGCGGCAGCCAAAACGTGTGATAATCTACTTGCGCACCCGCTTGAATATGCGTAACTCGCTTGCGGCAGCCAAACGCGTGAAAATCAACCAGTTCCCCCGTTCAATACGCGTACCCTGTTCGCGGCACCCAAACGCGTGAAAATCAACTCGTGCAGCCCCTTGAATGTACGTACCCTGCCGGCGCCAAGCAAATTGTGTGGAAAAGTTCCCCCTGCGGTGTGGGCTGCCTGCGGGTCATGGTCAGGGGTTATGGTCTGGCTGTGGGGCATGGTCAGGGGTGTAGGGTGGTCCCCTGTGGTGTGGGCTGTCTGCAGGGCATGGTCAGGGGTGATGGGCTGGTTGAGGGGCATGGTCAGGGGTATAGGGTTCTCCCCTGTGGTGTGGGCTGCCTGCTGGGTATGCCCAGGTGTGTAGGGTGGTCCCCTGTGGTGTGAGCTGCCTGTGGGGCATGGTCAGGGGTGCAGGATGGTCTCCTGTGGTGAGGACTGCCTGCGGATCATGGACAAGGGTGATGCGCTGGCTGCGGGGCATGGTCAGAGATTTAGGGGGGCCCCTGTGGTGTGGGCTGCCTGCAGGGTATGCCCAGGGGTGTATGGTGGTCCCCTGTGGTGTGAGCTGCCTGCGGGGCATGGTCAGGGGTGCAGGGTGGTTTCCTGTGGTGAGGGCTGCCTGCGGGTCATGGACAGGGGATATCAGCTGGCTGTGGGGCATGGTCAGGGGTGTAGAGGGGCCCCTTTGGTGTGGGCTGCCTGCAGGGCATGCCCAGGGGTGTAGGGTTGTCCCCTGTGGTGTGGGCTGCCTGCGGGGCATGCCCAGGGGTTAGGGTGGTCCCCTGTGGTGTGGGCTGTCTGCGAGGTATGGTCAGGGGTGTAGGGTGCTCCCCTGTGGTGTGGGCTGCCTGCAGGGCATGGTCAGGGGTGTAGGGTGGGCCCCTGTGGTGTGGGCTGCCTGCGGGGCATGCTCAGGGGTGTAGGGTGGGTTCCTGTGGTGTGGGCTGACCGCGGGGCATGCCCAGGGGTGTAGGGTGGTCCCATGTGGTGTGGGCTGCCTGTGGGGCATGGTCAGGGTTGTAGGGTGGGCCCCTGTGGTGTGGGCTGCCAGTAAGGTATGGTCTGGGGTGTAGGGTGGTCCCTGTAGTGTGGGCTGTGTGCGGGGCATGGTCAGGGGTGTAGGGTGGGCCCCTGTGGTGTGGGCTGCCTTCTGGGCATGCCCAGGGGTGTAGGGTGGTCCCCTGTGGTGAGGGAAGCCTACAGGTCATGGAGAGGGGTGATGGGCTGGCTGCGGGGCATGGTCAGGAGTTTAGGGGGGACGCCTGTGGTGTGGGCTGCCTGCAGGGGGTGCATGTCACTCCTCACCACACTGGTCTACGAATCTGGAGGTACGTGAGTGAGCTGTCCACGCGATTTTGCTGGCAGGAGTGGGGTATGTGTATTCCGGGGTACATGAGTGCGCTTTACACCTGATTTTGCTGGCGCGAGCAGGTTATGTGTATTCCAGGGTACACGAGGGAGATTTATACGTGATTTTGCTGGCACGAGCGTGGTGCATGTTTTCCGGGGTACGCAAGTGAGCTTTTCACGTGATTTCGCTGGCTGGAGCGTGGTACGTGTATTCCGGGGTAGGCGAGTGAGCTGTCCATGCGATTTCGCTGGCACAAGTGGGGTACGTGTATTACGGGGTACGCGAGTGAGCTTTTCATTCAATTTCGCTTGCAGGAGCGGGGTACGTGTATTCTGGGGTACGTGAGTGAGCTGTCCATGTGATTTCACTGGCTGGAGCGGGGTACGTGTATTCCGGGGTACGTGAGTGAGCTTTTCATGCAATTTCACTGGCTGGAGCGTGGTACGTGTGTTCCGGGGTACGTGAGTGAGCTGTCCACGCGATTTTGCTGGCGCGAGTGGGGTACGTGTATTCTGGGGTACGCGAGTGAGCTGTCCAAGTGATTTCGCTGGCTGGAGCGGGGTACATGTATTCCGGGGTACGTGAGTGAGCTGTCCATGCGATTTCACTGGCGCGAGCGAGGTACGTGTATTCCGGGGTATGTGAGTGCGCATTACACGCAATTTGGCAGTGTGGGCCCTCCTGGGTGTGCCCTTCCCATGCCCCGCAGGCAGCCCAAACCACAGGGGAACACCCTACATCCCTGACCATGCCCCCTAGGCAGCCCACACCACAGGGAACCACCCTACACCCCTGACTATGCCCTGCAGGCAGCCCATACCACAGGGGACCACCCTACACCCCTGACCATGCCCCGTAGGCAGCCCACACCACAGGGTACCACCCTACACCCTTGACCATGCCCTGGAGGCAGCCCACATGGCACCATGCACTTCTGAGCCCCAACTCATGTCCCCCCCACCAGTGACAGGCACCTGCCAGCAGGCCCCGACTCATGTCCCCCCACCAGTGACAGGCACTGCCAGCAGGCCCCGACTCATGTCCCCCCACCAGTGACTGGCACCTGCCAGCAGGCCCTGAGTCATGTCCCCCACCCCCATTTATGGCAACCTGCCTGCAGGCGCTGATTCCCCCCACCACACCCCCATTGATGACAACCTGCCAGCAGGCCCCAACTCCCCCACCACACCCCATTGACGGCAACCTGCCAGCAGGCCCTGAATCATGTCCACCCATCCAACATGCTGTAGGAATAGAGTCCCATGTCAGAAATGCCAACCCAAATCCAACCCCACGCCGCAGCAATCCACTCCAAACGCACAACCTCATATTGTACCCACTCCCCAGTAAAAGCACCAAAGCACCATGCCTTTACCTTCAATAAAGCACACACATGCACCCAAAGACATGTCCAACAGAGCCACACAGTGGTGACACATGACAGAGGCAATGGACAGTGACACATGCACAAAACTAATGAGAGTAGACCACACCAATAATGAAGATTTGTCAAATGTATTAAAAAGATAACAAAATGACAAAATCAAAACCACACATGCAAATGAACACATTATCAAAGTAATACCAAAAAGAAAAGAGAATCCAAGGAAAAAGAAAAATCCAAGAAATGAAAACTGTAAAGTCGTCAATCGCCAAAGTCCATTAAAATAAATCCAAAATTGAAAACCATAAAAAACCATTACTCCATGGGATGAAAAGTATGTACATGTCCGGAACTATTCACAAAGTAAGTCACAAGGGTCCATGATCCCAAAAAAAAGGAAACCTATCTAAAATCCTATCAAAAACAGAACTATATACAAAAAGGAGGAACAAAGTCTGTGGACTCCAAATCATAAATTAAAAGAAAGGAAACCTATACCTAAATAACTATGTACAAATGGGGCGGGCTAGTCCAACGGCTCACTTATTGATGTTCTGGCCCAGGGCATCATCGTACTTCACGTCGATGTTCCAGAGGCAGGCCTGTTCCCTGGCCTTGAGGTCTCACAGGGATGCAGCCATGGCATCCACCAACTCCCTGCGAGTTGCCTCGAGGCACTCAGCCCGCCTCAAAGCCCAGTGCATGGAGTTCTCCGCCCTGACCATTGTGAGCCGTGCCCTCTGCGCCCACCCCCGCTCTGCATCGATTTGCTGGCCCAACTGCTGCCACATGGAAGACACTGCCAGTCCTGGGTCCTCCGGCCCGCTGGCCGATGCCTACCTCTGGGATGTTGATGGTCCCGAGCGATGATGCCTCCCACACAGAGCCTGCTGCTGCCTCAGAGCCAACTGTCTCTGCCACCACAACGGCCTCCGAGCTGATGGAATCCCCCGGCTCAGTCGTACACATGCCCTTCTTGATGATGCCTGCACATACTCCATTTTCTGGGGTCGAGTTGGTGGCGTGACCATCCCTGCTAGACATCCGACTCCCAACTGTGGCAGGCATGTGCCCTCCACCAGCCTGGCTGTGGGCTCAGGGGCAGCTCAACAGGGGGCCCAGGTGATACATGGGCGGGAAGACAGTACAGAGGATGACTGGCGCATAGGGGGTGCAGTTGAGGAGGGGGTTGCAAGAGCGTCCAGCACACAGAGGAACCATGCGCCAGTGACCTGTCCTAGCAAGTTGAGGTGGCCACGCAGGTATTCAAAATGACGTGCACTGTCCTGCCTTGAACCATGCACGTCATCCTGAATACCATGCGTGCGCAACGCCACACTGACTAGGACAGGCTGCACAAAGTCACGGATTGCCACGTCCACAGGGAGAGGACGGTCAGTTGTTGTAGACGCATCCCCTGCCTGCAAATGGGCCTAGACAGAGGCATCCCTGCTGGTGCGTGATGATGTAGTCACAGGATCAGGGAAAGGACTACACACAGGCACCTCCACGGCGACCTGTGCTGCCTCCTGCCCCTGCCCCTGGACTGCACCACTCGCACCAGTGGAACCACCCCCTCCAGGCCCCATGCGTGGAGCTGATATGGCCTCCTCCTCAACCACACCCCCCACTAACCTGGATTACTCTGTGCCATCTTCCTCAGTACGCCCCTGTGGGGGCTCAGCTGCCCCTTCTGCTGCCGAGGAGTCCACCTCCAACCTTAGCCTCTTGGACCTCCCCTCAGCAGCTGTGACCATGGACGCGGCACCAGACTCCTCACTCCCGGAAGATATTATAACCTAGGAGGGGAGCTGGGTGCTGTGTCTCCAGCTGGTAGTGGCATCCCTGCTGCTGGGCTCCACAGCACTTTCTCTGCCCTTTTCATCAGTCGACGCTGCAGACAGGGAGAGACAGAACACAGGCATCAGGACACCGTACAATGGTCTTCTAAACACATAACAGTTGCACATGAGTGTCAGTGTCAGACATCAGAGATGGCATCACGCTCCCCAACACTCATGTCATTTGAACCCACACACATGCACAGATAAACTGGGATTGTGCAACAGGCATCTTCATCCATTCACATGAACGTGCATGTACATCCCAAGGGTGACAGGAATTTGAAAACATCATTGGGCATGACAATCACATGCACGCATGCCACCACACAGACCTGCCTATGGCCATCTCAGTCTCCTGTCACAGTGCAATCGTCACCAACTGTCTCACATCAGCCAATCGGTCACCCTGATGTGTCCGTCACATGCATCCATGGCATCTCACAGTTACACACATACTAAGCAGACACACGCACATGCACATCATGCAAGTAGATAAAGGTGGGAAGGGCATCCATGTGTCACACAACAAACATGGCATAGTACACACCCAGACATGCAAACATGTGTGCATCAACACATGAAGTTGTGCATCATGCATCGGAATACATACACCACTGATGTGCACCACACATGACTTGGCACACACGCAGCACGGTCACATCCCTGCACACATACATCCATGAATGGGCCATGTCACACATATGTCCAAGCTGCACACCTCTGCCACACCTCAACATACACTGCTTGGAATGAGAATGCACAGACACTTACCAGACGGGTCTGCATCTCGAAGACCTGGTGGTTAAGCACTGGCCGATTATGTTCCAGGACCCTAATCTGGTCGATGGTAAGATGGACCCGACACCCCACTGCATCCACTGTGCCCAAGAGGCGCTAGGCCTTCCTGAGGGTACTGGACTTGAAGTCCTCCCAGCGCTTCTGGATGTGTTTCAAGTCGTGGGTTACCACCCCCTCTGCGTTGATGGCAACCATGATGCCTGACCAGATCCTCCTCCATCCTTCCTTGTCGGCGCACGGTCGTCTGAAGAGGGCATCATAATTCCCCACGACTTGCTCCACCAGGATGCCAACTTCTCTGCCTCTCTGGCTGGGGGATGCCAGTGGTCTCAGAGGGTGTTTTCCCCGACATGGCATCCCCTGAGGCAGGTGTGGGTGGGCCACTGGGTCCTGGGGCTGGGCTGTGGAGCAATGGAACACCAGTTGGGAGTCTTCTGTTCCAGCAGGGGTGGTCACAGCAACTGGATCCCTGCAGATGGCTGATTTGAAGGCAACAAATAGCAGGGCATGTGGGCAGCAGGCAGGCAGCAGCAAATGGCTTGTGGGAAGCTGCTCAGGGATCTGTGGGGCAGGAAAATGGCCTTCTGGGCAGGAGCATGGGCTTCCGTGTGTTGACGAGTGGCCAGCTTGATGCAGAGTGACTCGGTTCATGAAAAATCAGCACATGTGCGCAGTGGAGTAACTTTGCTGAAAATGTTGGGGGGGGCATGACATCGGAAGAAAAGGTGCCCCTGCCAAATGAATGGGGACAAAATGGTGTGCCATAAAATTTGCGGGGACAAACACCCCTTTCCCCACTAAAATTATGCCCATGCGTGTGCGTGAAAATCGAGGAAAGGCCCTTAGCATGTAAGTGCGTAAGTGACGTGGCACACGTAGGCGCTGCTATGCGCATGGATTAAAGGTCCGCGTAGGACGCCATTTTCCTGTGTGTGCTTTTTGTGGAGAGCGAGCGTGTGATTCTTGTACTTCTTGCGGGTTGACACGCGATTACTTCACAACGGTTGCAGTGCGTACTCCTTGTTTACTGCGGCATAGCTCACTTCTTCTTTTGGCGGGGTATTGCCAACGCACAAATGCGCGTGTTTTTTCCATTCATTTTCCAGGTAGACGGTGAGTCGCGCACATATTTTTCCACTGTGGTTTCCCCATGTGTGTTGCATACCCATTTAGAGGTCATTGTAGCCTGTGTGTACCACACATATGCATTTTTTGTGTTTCTGGGTGCCACAGCGTACTGCAGGTCCTTAATTCCATGCATGTGGGCTACCCAGGGGTCACACGCGCTTTTCTTTTTGGTTTTGGGTTGCCTGAGCATTGCGTGACCCGTCATTTTTCCCCAGGGGTCACAGACAGCCTTGCAAGGGGCACAGGGGTACCTATTCCATCTAGTACCCTGCCCTCTTCACCCCAATTGCTCAGGACAATTGTTTTCTGCACCTCCCATTCGCACAAGTACATCAGTGCCATGGTTGGGAGGCAACCAAGTGGTAAGTGAGGCAAAGGTGGCCGAACTCCCAGAGGTGTCCGCGGTAGGGGAAGTGGCCAGGATGAGTAGGGTGGCCAAGGTGGCAGCAGTGGGCAACGTGGGCAGGGTGGCCCAAGAGGGCAGTGTGTCCAGGACCATTCAGGGACACCTATGCATCCCCCAGTGGGTCAGGGAGATGCAGCTGACACCATCCCAGCACTGGCCCTGCTAGCCCGGCCCGGATTGGTCACTGCACGGGATGACTCACAGGCTGACTTCCATGTCACGAAGTCCAAGCCATGTGTGGCGGTGAAAGTTTCTGTCACCAGGCCACGTGGATCTGGGGCAGCAATGTCATCTGCTGCCCTGAGTAGCCAGGGTGAGGAGGCTGCAGGGGCAGCTGCAGCTCACTCCACCCCGCTCTGAGTCACCCAGCCGGGACAGTGTTGGTCCCGGCCCCTCACACCAAGGCAGTTGTGCTGCTTGGTCCTGGCAACAGCACCCAGCAGCCAATGCCTGCACTGAGACCTTTGGACATCATGCCATTGCCTGCTTCCAGAGGCCAGTCCACCTGTGCTTCAGCCCCTACAGACCAGAGCGGCATAAACCACTCAGGGTTTGCACCACCTCTCAAGAGGAAGAAGCGTGCTCTTGCGGAACAGGCTGGGACCTTAGACACGGCTCGCCCCTCCGGCACGTCAAGGAAGCAGAGTTTCAATAATGTGGAACTAGACGCACTTGTGGGCTACATGTTGGAACATGGCCACGACATGCTGGTGACAGCAGGGTGCAAGTCTACACCTCCTCAGCGTAGGGCCCACTGGCAGTGCATCGCGGGCCACATTAGTTCCTTGGGATTTGTGAAGCGCACAGCTGATGATTACTCAAAGCATTGGAATGACCTTAAACGCCGAGCAAAAAACAAGCTGGCTTCTAATTACACCTCTACTCTGGCAGCGGGTCACCACCAGAGGAGGATGAACTCACAGAACATGAGGCAATCGCTGGAGTGTTCATCGCAGAGGATCAGATCCAAGGCGTGGGGGACCAACCAGATCTTGAGACAATGTCCGGTGAGTTCCCATGCGTGTGTGTCCAGACCATGTGTTTGTTGCTTGTGTGATGTGTTGTGATTGAGTGCCAGGTCAGGCTGTGTAGTCATAACTGCCATATGTGACCCATGTAGTGCCTCCAAGCCATCCCCTGCCCTTGGCTTTTGGGTTCACTGTATCCCTACTGACCACTGCTAACACTTTGCACATGATGACCGCACTTGCCCTTAAACTGCCATCATGCCACAACATTGTTATTACAATTTTTTCTCTTTATTCTGCCTAATTCATGGAATCATTTGCATGAATAATGCAGATTTGTGTGCCTTTCTGGCTGAAAATCACCATACTTCAGACAGGGATTTTTGTCCAGAAAGGCAAACAGATGTGCGCTTTTCATGCAAATGATTGCATCAATCAGGTTGATTGACTGCTACCCACCTACACATGTACTGCACTCTCTCACTTCTGAGCCCTGTTTGAACCTTCAACATGACAATTCAATTGTGTCATCCATGTGCCTCCCATCACTGTATTTGAACACACTGGTGTTGTTGCAGCGTGTGACACGTGTGTTTTGTCCCACTCTTTTGCATGTTCTGTTTGATGATAGGCGTTTTTCATGGATGGGGGACAGTAGTGATTAACTCCAATCTGGGTGTCCTTGTCAGTTCTGTCATGGCTTTACTATGTGCCATCTGTGTTCTGGCATTTGTCATGTTTGTGGATGGTCCATGCCACTCAGCTTATGTGTGATGCAGGTACTACGCAACTTGCACATGTCTTGCTTTTCCATTTTGGAGTCATCAGTGTCTGCTTTCAGGGTCCCCTTCCACTTCGTTGCCACTGCATACATGGCTGAGTTTGTGTCATGTGTGATATGTCTGATTTATGTATTGGATGTGTACATTGTGATGCATGTGTGTGTCGGCTATGCTGTTCATGCGTGTCTTCATGACTTCTCCTTTCATTTTGTGCAGGTGATGAGGCACTAGATGCTGTGGAGGAGGAGATGGCGCAGGGGCAGGAGAACTCAGAGCCCCAACCAAGCACCACTGGAGGACGTGGGGTGGTGCCGCATGAGAATCCCTTGCTCCTACAGACCATCCTGTCCACGGGTGTCTCTGGGTACACCTACGAGGATCTCTATGGCTCGGGTGCTGAATCAGACATTGACACAAATGTCCCATCGCATGTGAGTGTTTCTGGCAGGGATGCTGTTCTGTCCAATGCACTTGCAAAGGGGGTAGACCCCTTAATGGCCCATTCAGTGTTGAAATGTCTGCCTGTGGAGGTTATGGATGCATAGTCACACTCCACACTATTTTCTCCTGTTCCTGGGGCAGCACATCAAACGAGGAATGCAGTCCTGCAGCTTCAGGCAGCGCCAGAACAGCAAGGTGCACATCACCTTGGGGCCGAAAGGTGTCTTGTCCGGCAACGCAGTGGCCGTGCACCACCGGGCAATACTGTGTGGGAGAACTCCATGTATGCAATTGCACAACAACAGGGGGCATCATGCGAGATGATGGCTCAGGCCGTGGATAGGGTGGCCACTTCCATTCTCCCCACAAAGGCAGGTGGAGCTCCAGCAGCAGGCAATTCGGTCCACATGCTGCTCACACAGGCAGGACATGTTGGCCGCCAACAGGGACCGACAGGCTGAACTGGGGACTCTGCGTACAGCCATATCTGCAGAGGCACGGGCCCACAGGGATGCCCTGAGGGAAGATAACATCTCCCTCAGAGCTACTCTGGGTGCGCTTGAGGTGTCCCGGAGTAGACGGTCAGAACAGCAGCTGGAGCAGCTAACACGCACAGTCTCAGCTGAGCTCCATGCAACCCGTTAGGAGATTTGTGCATCACGTGAGGCCTTGCAGGCCTCTGTGCTACCCGTGACGTGCTGCATGGGGACCTCCGGACCATCATCCTGCAGAACCAAACCTTTCACACCTGCATGCTTTCTGCCATGGAGGAGCATGCCAGGGCTTTGCGTGGTCTGCCTCCCATACCACGCACACCTTCTCATGTAGCACCAGAGGGTGACGACAGTGACGGCAGTTCTCCCACTATCGGGTAGCCATGCAAGCCATGAGCCCATGGAGGTTTTTTTTTTCTCAACATCCACGCATGTGGGTGTTGGATTGAACCCTGCACCCCTTCCCTCATGGGAGGTCCCCCACTCTCTTGGTCACCCATGCCTATTTTTTATTTTAGTTTTTTTCTTTTTTAATTTGATTTTTTCCTCTTTTTTGTCTATTGTGCATCCATGTTACAGTGTGTTGCTTTGTGTGGCACCAGCAGGCATCCACTGTGTGTTCCAGCTGGGCCCATACAGGCTTGTCTTGTGTTTGTGTTTGAGGCTTGGGGTCCAGGCACATATGCCCCTCCTGTTTCCCCTTTCCATGGACTCGCAAGGATGGCACCATATGACAGTAACTTACACAGAGGCATTGGGCTTCCATCAGTTGTGTGGCCAGTCTGTAGTCAAACTGTGTATAGACCCCAAGAGGGTATTAGTGATGGTTTCTCCACTGCATGGTTGATTTGTATGTTGTATTCAATATTGCTCATTATGGATATTTACATGTAGCTTCTTCGTGTGTTACCTTGCCTGTCTCCATTGCAGATTCAGTTCATGCTGTATGCAGTACCCTGCCACATTTACCTACCAGCAACACACTGAAGATGGCAGACTGTGGAGCTTCACCTACTTCATGGGCATCATCTTTTTATTGTGTGTCACACAGCACCTTTAGTGCAGTGACACAGGGTTGTCTTTTTTAGACTTTCCAACTCAGACTCCATTTTCTGGGAGTGACTACTGTCTCCCAGAACATGTAAAGTTGCCATTGACTTTATTAGTCTTTTTAAATCCAAAGACCCAGTACAAACTATCTTACATAGAGTTCTGGAAAGGGTTAATAGTTATCCCTTTTGTCTGTTTCGCATGGAACATTATTTTGTTCCCTTTTCATTAAGATTTGGCTGGTGGCAGTGGTAGCTACTCTATTTTTCCTACTCCGGTTATTTTAAATAGGCTATTTTAGTAGCCTCGTACTTACACCCGCTGGACCACATTTACGTTTATATGGTTCTCACTGGGTTTATTCGCCATTTCTTTTTGTAAAAGTCTTTCTCATGTTTTACTCTGAGCGGCAAACCAGGTTTGGTTCCTTTGTTCGCCGTCCTTTGGCAGGCTTCTGCACAGAAGCCCTCCTTAGGCGCCTGAATGTCTGAGGGGGACAGGGTGTGAGGGAGGGATTTGAGACTCCCTGCACAGGGTCTCCTTGGAGACCCATGTCGCACTCTGTGTGATTGGCTGAGGTGACTGTCCCGCTGGGACAGCCACCCTGCTCTGTGATTGACAGCCAGGCTGTGTGAATGGGGGAAAACTGCATAAAAAGCAGGTATCTGGGACTGAGATGGCAGAGGTACTACTGAATCAAGAAAACCAAAGAGAAGCTGACAAAAGAGGACCTCTACCATGACTGAACCTCCCGGTGAAGCCCTGCTGCGGGTCGGAATCTTCAAACTTTGACGGCAGGGAAGATCTGCAAGGAATCTTCTCCCCTTGAGCTGGTAGGACCAACCAATTCACCAAACTGCAAGCCAGGCCTCCCTCCTCAGGTCGAATGTGCTGTGCACAGCTACAGTGAACCGGATAGCCAGGAGGATCGGACCCTGCTTGGGTTTTAAGGAGCGCACCTTTTATTTGTTGCTTTGCTCTGATGCTGGTTTCTTCACTGGGCAGTGCAGGAACCTCCAATCTTCCTACTTCGTGTCAATCCGACAGCCGCTTCGGGAACCGTAAGCCTGCAGGACCTGCCAGGAACGTTCGCCTCAGCTACAGCCTTCTTCTCCATTTAAGGTACTGTTCAAATCCGGTCGTTCATTCCGTCTGACTGCGGTAAAAGTGCTTGAAAGCTTTTGCCAATCCGAGGGCTTGTCCTTCTCTATTCTTTAAAGTAACTTTTTTAACGACCAACTTCGTTCTGAACTCTTGGCAAAGACTTAACCGTGAACTACTCTGAACTGTGTATTCCTCTGCAAAGACTTTGGTCCATTGACTTTGGCCCAGGCCTCTTGATTTGATTTCCTCACTGTAGTTACTTTTTTTTTAGATTGCCCTGCTTGCTTACTTGCCAGTATTGCTCAACTTTTGTCTAACTTTGTCTTTCCCTCCCTTTTAAATTACTGGAGTGCCATTTTGCTCACACTTGATTTTGAGCTTAACTTGTCCAGAATCTATTGGATGTGGTGTAGTGTATTAAGATGGTGATTTTTCAACTGCTTGATAATAGTGACATGTTTTATAACTGATGTGTAAATAAATGTATATTCCTTTACTCAGAAACATTGAGTCAGTGTTTGTTTGAACCATAGTAATTGCTGTTGTTTGTGTAACTATTGATACTGCTCACTTTACTCTAGAGATAAGTCTGGCTGCTCAGCCATCGCTACCCCTTTACTTTGTAGTACAGGCTTGTACCAAAGGTGAATTTGTACTGTCACTTGTAGTCTTAATTGTGTGTGTGGTGTTCCCAGAGGGTACTGCATGTGATTCTGCCTAACACTGGTGTACAGCAGTGAGGATCAAGTATAGTGATTGCACTTAGAGTGCTGCTATTACCTTGGATCAGCTAACCACAAGGCTAAACATCACTAAAAAGCAATATTAATCATCTCTGATATGGAACGCTACAGTCAGGAGGCCCTCCTTAGTTACAAGGTGGATTATCTGAAAAATCTGTGCAGAGAAAGGAATCTCTCTGTTAAAGGCAAAAAGTCTGAATTGATTTAAAGGTTGATAGAGAAACAAAGTCTGGAGGGTGGGTCTGAAATACGTAACCCCTCAGCAAATGTGGCAAATGATGAGGAAGATAATGAGGCCGATTCATGGAATAATTAGCGCGGCGCAAGTGGCCAAAAACGTGCGAATCGCAGTGGAATAGCGAAAATCGCAGTGCAAGTGCGAAATTCGCACGAAAAGCAGCGCAAATCGATTCATGGAAGGCTGTGCGCGAGAAAACCATCGGATGTGCGCTAAAAAAGTGCGCGGCGCACGTTGGCGCACAGGCCATCCAACGGCGTGCGCCAGGTCACAGCGAAAATCGCACAGGCCACAGCGAAAATCGCACATAGCGCAGCGCCTATATACAGCTATGATGAATGTCCTATACTGTGGCCCTCCAGGACAAATGACGTGCAAAGGGGTAACCACAAACACGGACACCCGCTGACTGAAAAATAACGTGTTCGTGTATTTCGGGGTGCGCGGGAAGTTTCACACGCGATTTGGCTGGGTACGTGGATTCCAGGGGTGCGCGGGAAGTTTCACACCCGATTTAGCCGGGTACGTGGATTTCAGGGGTGCGCGTGAAGTTCCACACGCGATTGGCCTGGGTAGGTGTACTACGGGGTGCGCGGGAAGTTCCACACGCGATTGGCCTGGGTACGTGTACTACGGGGCGCGCGGGAAGTTCCACACGCGATTGGCCTGGCTAGGTGGGGGTGCGCGGGAAGTTCCACACGCGATTGGCCTGGGTACGTGTGTTCCGATGTGCGTGGAAGATTCACACGCGATTTCTGCAGGGTACGTGTATTTCGGTGGTGCTGGGGAATGCTACACGTGATTTGGCCATGTGGGTCCCCCCAGGTGTTCCCTCTACACCCTCCACGGCCCCTGCAAGCAGCCCACACCACAGGGTACTACCCTGCACCCCTGCTCATGTCCCACAGGCAACCCATCCACCATGGCCATGCCCACCAGCCAATCCACATGTCACCTTGCACCACTGATCACCAACACATGTCTCCCACCACCCCCACCCCCCAGCAGTGCAGGGGCAGCCTCCACCAGGCCCCCACTCATGTCCAACTCATGTCTCCCACCACCCTCACCCCCCAGCCACCAGGGGCAGCCTCCACCAAGCCCCCACTCATGTCCCCTATTACCGCACCCCCCAGCAGTGCAGGGGCAGCCTCCACCAGGTCCCCACTCATGTCCCCTATTACCCCCACCCCCCGCAGTGCAGGGGCAGCCTCCACCAGGCCCCCACTCATGTCCCCTATTACCCCCACCCCCCGCAGTGCAGGGGCAGCCTCCACCAGGCACCCACTCATGTCCCCTATTACCCCTACCCCCCAGCCACAAGGGGCAGCCTCCACCAGGCATCCACTCATGTCTCCCACCACCCCCACCCCCCAGCCACCAGGGGCAGCCTCCACCAGGCCCCCACTCATGTCCCCTATTACCCCCACCCCCCTGCAGTGCAGGGGCAGCCTCCACCAGGCCCCCACTCATGTCTCCCACCACCCCACCCCCCAGCCAACAGGGGCAGCCTCCACCAGGCCACGCACTCATGTCTCCCACCACCCCCACCCCGCACAGTGCAGGGGCAGCCTCCACCAGGCCCCCACTCAAGTCCCCTATTACCCCCACCCCCAGCCACCAGGGGCAGCCTCCACCAGGCCCCCACTCATTTCTCCCACCACCCCACCCCCCAGCCACCAGGGGCAGCCTCCACCAGGCCCCCACTCATGTCCCCTATTACTCCCACACCCCCGCAGTGCAGGGGCAGCCTCCACCAGGCCCCCACTCATGTCCCCTATTACCCCCACCCCCCAGCCACCAGGGGCAGCCTCCACCAGGCCCCCACTCATGTCCCCTATTACCCCCACCCTCCAGCCACCAGGGGCAGCCTCCACCAGGCCCCCACTCATGTCTACCACCACCCCCACCCGCCGGCCACCAGGGGCAGCCTCCACAAGGCCCCCACTCATGTCCCCTATTACCCCCCCCCGCAGTGCAGGGGCAGCCTCCACCAGGCCCCCACTCATGTCCCCTATTACCCCCACCCCCCAGCCACCAGGGGCAGCCTCCACCAGGCCCCCACTCATGTCCCCTATTACCCCCACCCCCCGCAGTGCAGGGGCAGCCTCCACCAGGCCCCCACTCATGTCTCCCACCACCCCCACTCCCCAGCCACCAGGGGCAGCCTCCACCAGGCCCCCACTCATGTCACCCACCACCCCCACCCCCCAGTCATCAGGGGCAGCCTCCACCAGGCCCCCACTCATGTCTCCCACCACCCCCACCCCCCAGCCACCAGGGGCAGCCTCCACCAGGCCCCCACTCATGTCCCCCTGCACCCCCCCCCAGCAGTGCAGGGGCAGCCTCCACCAGGCCCCCACTCATGTCTCCCACCACCCCCGCCCCCCAGTCACCAGGGGCAGCCTCCACCAGGCCCCCACTCATGTCTCCCACCACCCCCACCCCCCAGCCACCAGGGGCAGCCTCCACCAGGCCCACACTCATGTCCCCCTGCACCCCCATCACCCAGCAGTGCAGGGGAAGCCTCCACCAGGCCCCCACTCATGTCTCCCACCACCCCACCCCCCAGCCACCAGAGGCAGCCTCCACCAGGCCCCCACTCATGTCTCCCACAGCCCCCACCCCCCAGCAGTGCAGGGGCAGCCTCCACCAGGCCCCCACTCATGTCCCATATTACCCCCACCCCCCAGCCACCAGGGGCAGCCTCCACCAGGCCCCCACTCATTTCTACCACCACCCCCACCCCCCAGCCACCAGGGGCAGCCTCCACCAGGCCCCCACTCATGTCCCCTATTACCCCCCCGCAGTGCAGGGGCAGCCTCCACCAGGCCCCCACTCATGTCCCCTATTACCCCCACCCCCCAGCCACCAGGGGCTGCCTCCACCAGGCCCCCACTCATGTCCCCTATTACCCCCACCCCCCGCAGTGCAGGGGCAGCCTCCACCAGGCCCCCACTCAAGTCTCCCACCACCCCCACCCCCCAGCCACCAGGGGCAGCCTCCACCAGGCCCCCACTCATGTCACCCACCACCCCCACCCCCCAGCAGTGCAGGGGCAGCCTCCACCAGGCCCCCACTCATGTCTCCCACCACCCCCAACCCCCAGCCACCAGGGGCAGCCTCCACCAGGCCCCCACTCATGTCTCCCACCACCCCCACCCCCCAGACACCAGGGGCAGCCTCCACCAGGCCCCCACTCATGTCCCCCTGCACCCCCACCCCCCAGCAGTGCAGGGGCAACCTCCACCAGGCCCCCACTCATGTCACCCACCACCCCCACCCCCAGCAGTGCAGGGGCAGCCTCCACCAGGTCCCCACTCATGTCCCCTATTACCCCCACCGTCCAGCCACCAGGGGCAGCCTCCACCAGGCCCCCACTCATGTCCCCTATTACCCCCCCCAGCCACCAGGGGCAGCCTCCACCAGGCCCCCACTCATGTCTCCCACCACCCCCACCCCCCAGCCACCAGGGGAAGCCTCCATCAGGCCCCCACTCATGTCCCCTATTACCCCCACCCCCCGCAGTGCAGGGGCCGCCTCCACCAGGCCCCCACTCATGTCTCCCACCACCCCCACCCCCAGCCACCAGGGGCAGCCTCCACCAGGCCCCCACTCATGTCACCCACCACCCCCACCCCCAGCAGTGCAGGGGCAGCCTCCACCAGGCCCCCACTCATGTCCCCTATTACCCCCACCGTCCAGCCACCAGGGGCAGCCTCCACCAGGCCCCCACTCATGTCCCCTATTACCCCCCCCCCCGCAGTGCAGGGGCAGCCTCCACCAGGCCCCCACTTATGTCTCCCACCACCCCTACCCCCCAGCCACCAGGGGCAGCCTCCATCAGGCCCCCACTCATGTCCCCTATTACCCCCACCATCCAGCCACCAGGGGCAGCCTCCACCAGGCCCCCACTCATGTCCCCTATTACCCACACCCCCCCGCAGTGCAGGGACAGCCTCCACCAGGCCCCCACTCATGTCCCCTATTACCCCCACCGTCCAACCACCAGGGGCAGCCTCCACCAGGCCCCCACTCATGTCCCCTATTACCCCCCCCCCCGCAGTGCAGGGGCAGCCTCCACCAGGCCCCCACTTATGTCTCCCACCACCCCTACCCCCCAGCCACCAGGGGCAGCCTCCACCAGGCCCCCACTCATGTCACCCACCACCCCCACCCCCAGCAGTGCAGGGGCAGCCTCCACCAGGCCCCCACTCATGTCTCCCACCACCCCTACCCCCCAGCCACCAGGGGCAGCCTCCACCAGGCCTCCACTCATGTCTCCCACCACCCCCACCCCCCAGCCACCAGGGGCAGCCTCCACCAGGCCCCCACTCATGTCACCCACCACCCCCACCCCCCAGCAGTGCAGGGGCAGCCTCCACCAGGCCCCCACTCATGTCTCCCACCACCCCCACCCCCCAGCCACCAGGGGCAGCCTCCACCAGGCCCCCACTCATGTCTCCCACCACCACCACCCCCAGCAGTGCAGGGGCAGCCTCTGCCAGGCCCCCACTCATGTCCGCTATTACCCCCACCCCCAGCCACCAGGGGCAGCCTCCACCAGGCCCCCACTCATGTCTCCCATCACCCCCACCCCCCAGCCACCACGGGCAGCCTCCACCAGGCCCCCACTCATGTCCCCTATTACCCCCCCCGCAGTGCAGGGGCAGCCTCCACCAGGCCCCCATTCATGTCTCCCACCACCCCCACTCCCCAGCCACCAGGGCCAGCCTCCACCAGGCCCCCATTCATGTCACCCACCACCCTCACCCCCCTGCAGTGCAGGGGCAGCCTCCACCAGGCCCCCACTCATGTCTCCCACCACCCCCACACCCCAGCCACCAGGGGCAGCCTCCACCAGACCCCCACTCATGTCCCCTATTACCCTCCCCCCCCGCAGTGCAGGGGCAGCCTCCACCAGGCCCCCACTCATGTCCCCTATTACCCCCACCCCCCAGCCACCAGGGGAAGGCTCCACCTGGCCCCCACTCATGTCCCCTATTACCCCCACCCCCCGCAGTGCAGGGGCAGCCTCCACCAGGCCCCCACTCATGTCCAACTCATGTCTCCCACCACCCTCACCCCCCTGCCACCAGGGGCAGCCTCCATCAAGCCCCCACTCATGTCCCCTATTACCCCCACCCCCCCCGCAGTGCAGGGGCAGCCTCCACCAGGCCCCCACGCATATCCCCTATTACCCCCACCCCCAGCCACCAGGGGCAGCCTCCACCAGGCCCCCACTCATGTCTCCCACCACTCCCACCCCCCAGCACCAGGGGCAGCCTCCGCCAGGCCCCCACTCATGTCCCCTATTACCCCCACCCCCCCCGCAGTGCAGGGGCAGCCTCCACCAGGCCCCCACTCATATCCCCTATTACCCCCACCCCCTGCAGTGCAGGGGCATCCTCCACCAGGCCCCCACTCATGTCCCCTATTACCCCCACCCCCTGCAGTGCAGGGGCAGCCTTCACCAGGCCCCCACTCATGTCCAACTCATGTCTCCCACCACCCTCACCCCCAGCCACCAGGGGAAGCCTCCACCAAGCCCTCACTCATGTCCCCTATTACCCCCAACCCCCGCAGTGCAGGGGCAGCCTCCACCAGGCCCCCACTCATGTCCCCTATTACCCCCACCCCCCAGCCACCAGGGGCTGCCTCCACCAGGCCCCCACTCATGTCTCCCACCACCCCCACCGCCCAGCCACCAGGGGCAGCCTCCACCAGGCCCCCACTCGCGTCCCCTATTACCCCCCACCCCCAGCCGGGTATGTGTACTTCGGGGTGCGCGGGAAGTCCCACACGCGATTGGCCTGGGTACGTGTACTTCGGGGTGCGCGTGAACTTCCACACGCGATTGGCCTGTGAGAGTGGGTTACATGTATTCCAGGGGTGGGCGGGAATATTTACCCGCGACTGTGCCTGTGAGATTGTGCTACGTGTATTCCTGGGGTGGGCGGAAAGATTCACACGTTCGCCTACGACGTGCTGAAAAATGGTCCAATCCTCCGACACGTACGCCAGCATGAAGCAGGCGTACGTCGACCCGTGCAACATAAAAGTGCGCGCAAACAACAAACAAGCTCATACGCCAGGTTGAATATACCATTCCTAGCAGCAGTGGCCGTGGGTTACCAAAGGAGGAGGAGGAGGATAGTGAGGGCCTGAATTTTCACTCCCAGAACCAGCCTTTTTGGGATGCCTGATGACCAGGTGTATGGGAGGTACAGGTTTCCCCCACACATAATACTGGACATGGTCAGTGAGTGGGAGGATGACCTCACATCACCCACCCTGTGCTCCCAAGCACTCAGCCCCCTGGAGAAGGTTCTCAATGTTCTGCACTTCTTGGCCACAGGATCATTTCAGCGGACAAGTGCCATAGTGGGTGGGGTGTCACAGGCCACGCAGTCACGCTGCCTACACCAGGTCTTGAACATCATCACTGCACGCCCATCAGTCCGTAGGCACATATACCTGCCCAGGACACCTGCAGAAAGGCAGGCTGCCACCCTCGATTTCTACGGTGTGGCACAATTTCCAAAAGTGCTAGGTGCCATTGACTGAACCCATGTGGCACTACGTCCCCCCAGGGCATCAGAGTACATCTATAGGAACCGCAAGCACTGGCATTCCATCAACGTGAAGGTAGTATGTAATGCTAAGGGAATCATCACCTCAGTATATGCCAACTATCCAGGGTCCACCCACCACAGCTTCATTTACCGAATGTCTACCCTAAGCCGGGACCTAGAAGCTGGCCGGCATGGCGATACATGGCTGCTTGGTGAGTATGAATGCCACTGCACATGCATGCATGTCAGATGCAGAGTTATGTCACTACCCCACTAATGATACCCAGCACCTCCTCACCAGGGGACAGTGCCTACCCTCTGAGCACCCACATGATAACGCCAATTCGGAACCCCATCACGCCTCCAGAGGTAAGATACAACACAGCCCATATTGCAACCCGGGGCATAGTGGAGCGCACATTCGGAGTGCTCAAGTCACGCTTTCGCTCCCTTGACTGTTCTGGCGGGCAGCTGTTATATGCGCCCCCAGTAGTGTGCAGGATCATAGTGGCAGCATGTGTCCTGAACAATGTTGCAACATGCCGGGGCCTGGCCGTGGACATGGTGGTGCCCCCACATCCCCAACCACATGCATGCCCGCTGCACATGGGAGGGGAGAGGGCACGGGTGGTGGCTAATTACTTCACATAGAAATCACACCCCAGTGGAGTGCACACAGGCCTGGCACATACCATCTGATAAGCAATGATGACTCGACCTGACAATTAAGACGAACAAAGGGACTGTCAACTGTCAGAACCATAGCAGCCTGAGACTGTTCATGTGGAAGTGTCACAATGTGTGCATCCCTACCTACACAAACACCACCAATGCAGTGTCATGAAAAGACACTTCCATGCTGCAGAAATGAATACCCACTTGCAAAATACTACATGAAAACAGTGCCATGTCACCCACCTCCTCCCCGGCACGGCCACACAACACACCATGGCATGTCATGCAATGTGAGAAGAAAGAAATGAATCCCCACAACATGCCCCAAGTGTCAGCAGCTACAGTGTCCCTAATGGAAACCTGTCCACACATGAAATGCTCACAGTAATGCAGGACCTATAACCCACATTACCAAATACTTACCAAGAATACCAATCACCTACACAACCTCCAACCTACCTTAAACATGACATTGCAGACTTAAAAATTAGCTAGCTTCACCAACAGATGATGACAGCCCTCCGAACACTTGCAAGTATACAGTGTTAGCGCCACGCAAGAGTGTAGGTGCACTGCTTACAACATGGACTCCAGTTCCAAGGTGGACCGCATTGTGAAGACATGAGGAATGGACCTGCAAATATGGAGGATGAGATGGATGCAGAGGCACATATCAATACACCACGCAGTGTACAATACAACAACAATATGCACTATGAATGTATACACAGTATTGACTACAGACTGCCTACACAGCTCATGGGAGTCCAATGTCACCATGTACGTCAAGGTCACTTGGGCACACCCTTTGCAAGCCCATGGAAACGGGAAGCAGGAGGGGTGTGTGTGACAAAAACCCAAGCATCTGAACCAAATCCATTATAAGCCTGCATGTGCCCAGCCACAATGCAGCGTATGCCCACGGGAGCCACACAAGGCAACACACTGTCCCAAAAAAAAATAAAATAAAAAAATCAAAAATGGCCATTAATGGCGGGGGGGTTGGGGAGGCGACCCAGGAGGTCCGAGGACAGGGTGCACACCAAAACCCACCTGTGTGGATCTTGCGAAAAAAAAACACCTCCATGGGCTCATGGCCTACACAGCTACCCTATTGTGGGAGTATCACTGCTGTCGCTATTCTCACCCTCTGCAGCTGCATCCGGAGGTGGTGGCACTATGGGAGGGAGCCCACGCAAAGCCCTAGTCTGTTCCTCCATGGCTGCAAGCATGCGGGTGTGGTAGGTCTCGTTCTGGAGGATGAGTGTGCGGAGGTCCCCATGCAACAACTCACGGGATGCCCGGACCTCCGCCCTAGTTGCCTGCATCTCAGCTGAGAGCTTACGCGTGAGATGCTCCAGCTGCTGTTCTGTCCTTCGGTTTGTTGAAGCCTCAAGCTCAACAAGAGTCATCCTGAGGTGAAGGAGTTCCAGCCTCAGGGCTTCCCTGTGGCCCTGGGACTCTATGGAGATGGCTTCCTGAAGAGTCGCCAGTGCCGCCCGCCTGTCCCTGTCGGACGCCAACATGTCCTCCCTGTGTGACTGGCAGATGGAGTCGGTTGCCTGCTGTAGTCGCTCCATCAGCCTTTCGGGGGGGACAATGGAAGTGGCCACCCTATCCATGGCCTGAGCCATCATCTCTGATGATGCTGCCTGTTGGGTTTCCATACCGTAAATGGATTGCTCCCATGCGGTATTGCCAGGTGGCGTACGGCCACCACGTCGGTGGGCACCACACCTATCTGGGGCAAGGCGAACTGCCCCTTGCTGTGCCGGCACTGCCTGAGGCTGCAGGACTGCATTCCCCCTCTGATCTGCTGGCCCAGGAACAGGATCAGATGTCCCGGAGTGTGACCCTGCATCCGTAACCACCAAAGGCGTACCTGCCAACACTGACATCCCCATTGAGGGTTCTAACCCTGGTGCAGGTGGGTCGGACAGAACAGAATCCCTCCCAGGAACACTCACCTGCGACGGCACGTAGGTCTCATCATCCGAATCAACAACTGAGTACAGCTCGGGGGAGGTGCAGCCAGAGACACTCCTTGAGAGCATGACCTGCAGCAGTTGTGGGTTCTCACCCACCACCACACCACGTCCCTCACTGGTGGTCGGTCGGCCCTCAGACCCCTCCTGGGTCTGCACCATCTCCACAACCCCAGCAGTATCAGGTGCGTCTACCCTGCAAAGACATAAAAGAAAACAAATGGAAACAGGCATTAGCACACAATGTGGGCTGAGAGGCTACAGAAACAGTACTTGATTGACACATGTCCCACATGACTGAAACACTCCCATGCATGCACCGTCACTGCGTGTGATGGGGAGGCAGATGGCACACATTGATGCCACCAAGATGGAAGATGAACACATTTGCTGCATGCTGCCTAGCAGTGACATCACACATTGGCCAGTGATTGGCAGGTCAAATACACATGCCATCACACAGATGGCATGTACCCTAGCCATGAAGTGAAGAGGGAGAGGAGGTCACTAATTGTTCATTCAGTCCAGTTTGTTCATATGATTGATTATTTGCATTGTAATGGTTCTAATGTTTAACATGCAGCTGCCAGTCAAAAATGGTCCTATAGCACAGGGACATGTCCAAACTAATCATGTCCACGAAACTGAGCCAGTCCACTGTACCATAGCCATGTCAGACATGTGACAATAGGACTGAGAAATCCCGAGTAAAAGTGGTGGTATGCAAACAATCTGCCTGAATAAACATAGGTAAATAAGCAACAGTGTAGTGGCAAGATGACACTCCAAGGGCAACTGGCGTGGTGTTGGGCTGGATGTCTAATGTTGGGCGAAGGGATGCTGCTATACCCAAATGCTGTTGCCAAGAATGTTTAGGAAGAGGCACATGGGTGAGCCGAACCACTCAGGCACACGCACCCTCCCCTGGCACCCAAACAGAAGCCCTCCCACACACACCATGCACATGGATGACACACACATGCATGTGCACTCACCGGACAATGCCTCGCAATCTGCCACTTCTCCCACGCCTTGGATCTGTTCCTCCGTGACGTAGGTCCCAGCAACCTGCTCATGTGGAGTGAGTTCTATGTCGTCTGCTGGAGACCCACCTCCAGACACTAGAGTTGCGGCATGACTTGAGCCCAGCTTATTCTTTGCCCTGCGCTTCAGGTCATTCCAGCACTTGTAGCATTCATTAGCTGTGCGCCTCACGATTCCAAGGGCACTTATGATGTCCGCAATGGTCTGCCAGTGTGCCTGACGTTGTGCAGGTGTGGTCTTGGATCCTGCAACAATCACCATTTCGCTGTCATGTGCGGACACATACTCTACAAGTGCATTCAGTTCGGCCTCATTGAAGCTGGGCTTCCTTGACGGGCCGGACTGTGTAGCCGTGTCTGGGGCATCAGCCTCTACTGGACGAGCCCTCTTCCTCTTCCGCTTGGAAGGTGGTGGGGATCCAGAGTGTCCTGCGCCGCTCTGGACACTAGGGGCAGGAGCGTGGGATTGCACACTCAGCATGGGAGTTAGTGCAGGCATTATCTCAAGTTTGATGGTTGCAGGGGGAATGTCAGCATGATAGACTTGGACCGACACTGTCCTGGATGGGTGTGTGAGAGGTGGGGTGGATGGAGCCGCAGCTGCCCCTGCAGCCTCCCCAGCCTGCCTACGCGGGGCAGCAGATGACCTAGCTGCCCCTGATCCACGTGGCCTGATGACAGCAACGTTCACCGGCGCACGTGGCCTAGACCTGCTGACCTGGATGTCAGCCATGGAGTCACCCTGTGCCAGGTCTGGATCCACAGTGGGCTGGCCCAACAAGGGCTGAGCATGGATGGTGTCAGCCACGGTAACCTCAACCGGGGGGGGGGCATGGGTGTCCCTGACTGCTCCTCCACACATGGGGGGCTAGGGGCACCCTGCAAGTCACGGCCACGTCCCCTACCGGATCCACCACGGCCACCACTTGGGGCTCGGCCACTTTTGCCACCCTTACGGCTTGTTCGCCTCCCAGCCATGGCACTGATGTTATTGTGCGTATGGGAGTTGATGTGAACTATTGTCCTGGGCAATTGGGGGTCAAAGGGGTTGGGTACCAGATGGTAATCGTACCCTAGTGCTCTAGCAAGGCTGTATATCACCCCTGGGGAAAGATGACGGGCCATGCAACGCACAGGCACCCCAAAAAAGCGAAGTAAGGTGCACGCAACCCCTCCTAGACCACGTGCGTGGAAAAATAAACCTGCACTACGCTGTGGCACCCAGGAACACAAGAATGAACGTATGCATGTCACACGCAGCCTAGAATGACCGCTGAAGGGGTACGCGACACACGGGGCAAGCACAGATGTTAGATACGTGCACGACTCACCGTCCGCCAGGAACAAAAACGTGAAAAATATGCACGTTGGCAACACCCCCGCAAAAAGAAGAATTGTACGCTGTCTGAGGAGACAGGACAACAGTAGTAGGGAAGCTGTTTGAGGAAACAGGCCCAGGAAAAAGAGGAAAAGAGAAAAAGCTGTCAGAGGTAAAAGGGAGTACGAACTGGAAACACTGTGAAGTAAATCGCGTGTGAACTGACAAGAAGTACACATTTCACCCACTCGCTCTCCACGAAAAGCACGTACAAGGAAATTGCGTTCTACACGTACCTTTTATACACAAGTCACAGACGCGCATACCCAATGAGGCCATTTCCACCAATTAAGCGCTTTGACACTCGGACGTGTATCTCTTCATTTTTACACGTGCCATTCTCTACGGCCATGCGCGTGACGTCACAGCTGCGCATGGTGGCCTTTGGGCCAATGAAATCGCATATGCCAGCACACGTGGTAAAACTGCACATCTGAGTGTCATCGCGTGTAATCGGAGGGAAGTGAGCGTACACGCGATTGGCCTGGGTACGTGTATTACTGGGGTGCGCAGGAAGTTCCACACGCGATTGGTGGAAATCCACGTGTGCTCTGTCATCACGTGTAATGAGGGAAACACCCACACGCCTCACGTCACAGACGCGCTCACGCGCTAAGGGCCTTTGGTCCAATGAAATCGCATATGCGTGCTGACGTGCATACGCGCTTAGGGCCTTTCCTCGATTTACACGCAGACATGCAGGATTTTCACATGCCAAATCACTCCGTATCAAGCTGGCCACGCGTAAGCACACGGAAGACCACGCTCCTGCCCAGAAGGCCGAACTACTGCCCCACAGAGCCCCGAGCACGCTCCCACCTGCCATCTGCTGCTGCCTGACTGCCTGCTGCCCACGTGCCCTGCCATTTGCTTCCTGCACATCAGCCAGGGGTGCTGTTGCTGTGACCACCCATGCTGGAACCGAAGACTCCTGACTGGGATTCCATCGCTCCACAGCCCAGCCCCAGGACCCAGTTGCCCACCCACTCCTGCCTCTGGGGTTGTCATGTCGGGGCAAACACCATCTGGGACCACTGACAACCCCCGGCCAGAGAGGCAGAGGGGCACCAGCTTCAGTGCCACCGAAGTTGGTGTCCTAGTGGAGCAAGTCCTGGGGCACCATGATGCCCTCTTCGGAAGTTCCCGCGGCAACAAGGAAGGACGGACTCGGATCTGGACTGACATTGTGACTGCCATCAACGCGGAGGGGGTGGCAGTCCGCAACTTCCAACATGTCAAGAAGCGCTGGGAGGACTTCAGGTCCAGGACCCTGAACAAGGCCTGGCGCCTCTTGAAGGCAGCGGATGCCAAGGGGCGCCGGGGCCACTTGTCGGAAGAACAGATGAGGGTCCTGGAACGCATATCCCCAGCGCTCCACGTCCAGGTCCTTGAGAGGCTGACCCGTCTGGAGTCGAGCGGTAAGTGTACATGCATCCTGATTGTGAGCTGTGCGTGTGGTGATTTTTCAGTAGTGTGCAGGTTGCACATCTGTTTGTATGGGGTCGAGTATGGGTGGGGGTGTACAGGGCTGTGGGGCTGACACATGCGAGGGCTGGAATGTGTGAGACATGGATGGTGCTTGTGTGTGTAGGCTTGCATGCCAAATGCAGTTGTGTGGGCACACATGTTTGGATGAATGTGTATGTAAGTAGACATGTCCGTGATGTCACGCATGTATGTTTTTTCAGCTTCATGTATCAGCACTGTGTACATGTTCATGTGTGTGTATTTGACAAGGGTGCAACAGTGATGCAACATGGATGCATGTGACAGCGGTATGTGGAAGCCTGATGGGCAGATGTGACATGGATGCCCATCTGAACACTGCGACACTTGGCAGAGGTGTACACATGCATGCAAGTGTGGTGGTGTGTGTACATGTGTGGTGCACTTCCTGTGTTGCATGTGATATCTGGCTCACCTTTGCCTGCTCATGCTGTTGTATGTGTATGGATGGTGCTGGCAGTTGCGATATGGCTGTGGTATGGCTCATGTGTGCGAGTTGAAATGACATGTGTGTTGGGGATTGTGATGACATGTCTGAGGTTTGCCAATGCCACTCATGTGCAACTGTCATGTGTGTATGTGTCCATTGCACAGTGCCCTGATGCCTGTGTTTTCTTTCTCCCTGTCTGCAGCGTCAACTGATGAAGAGGGCGGAGAAGGTGCTGTGGAGCACAGCGGCGGGGATCCCACCACCAGCCGGAGACGCAAGGCCCGTCTCCCCTCCCATGTTGTCATCTCGTCGGGGAGTGAGGGGTCCGGTGCCGCCTCCCAGGCCGCAGCTGCCGGTGGGAGGTCCAAGAGGCGGAGGTCGGAGTTGGACTCCTCGGCAGCAGAAGGGGCAGCTGGGACCCCACAGGGCCCAACGGGGGAAGATGGCACGGAGTCATCCAGGTTGGTGGGGTTTGGTGGAGGAGGAGGCCGTGCAAGCAACAGAGACGGGGTCTGGAGGTGGGGATCCCACTGGTGCTAGTGGTGCAGTGCAGGACCAGGGACAGGAGGCAGCACAGGCCGCCGCGGAGGTGCCTGTGTGCAATCCTTTCTCTGAACCTGTCCCTGCATCATCTTGCACCAGCAGGGATGCCTATGTCCAGACCCGTTTTCAGGCAGGGGATGAGCTCACGACAACTGGCCTTCCTCTGCCTGCGGACGTGGCTATCCGGGTCCGGGTTGAGCCTGTTCTGAGTGGTGTGGCGTTGCGTCAACGGGCCATGCGAGGTGACCTGCAGTCTTTTCATGAGGAGACTGCACGTCATCTCGAATGGCTCGTTGACCACGTCAGCCTGCTGGGACAGGTCACCCAGGCCGGATTCCGGCTTGCCACGACCCCCTCCTCAACTGAAACCCCTACGCGCCAGTCGTCCTCCGTGCCATCTTCCCACCTATCAGTCACCTGGGTGCCCTGTGGAGCTGCCTCTGACGGTGCGGCCAGGCTGGTGGAGGAGGCATCCCTGCCAAAGTCGGGAGTCGGACCTCCAGCAGGGGCGGCCACATCAACGACTGCACCCCAGCCGGCGGAGGATGTGCAGGCAGCAGGAGGCAGTGCACGGGCAGAGGCACAGCAGCAGCAGCAACGTGGTGGGAGCCATGAAGGCTCGGGGCCTTCAACATCGGAGGGACAGGCATCGGCCGGATGACAGGAGGACCCAGGACAGAGAGTGTCTTCCGTGTGGCAGCGGTTGGGCCAAACCATAGATGCAGAGCGGCAGCGGGCGGAAGAGGCACGGCTCACAATGGTCAGGGCGGAGAACTCCATGCGGAGGGCCCTGAGGCGGGCCGAGTGCCTCGAGGCAATCCGCAGGGGTTTGGAGGTGGACACGTCGACGGCCCTGCGGACCCTCGGGGCCATGGAGGAGGACCGCCTCCGGGACATTGAGCAGGAGTTCGATGATGCCCTGGCCCGGGACATCCACAAGTGAGCCGTCAAACTAGCCCACTGCCCTTGTACATAGTTATGTAGGTAGTGTTAGGTTTCATTTTTTTTAGGATTTATTTTGGACCTTTCGGACATTGGCCACATTTTTGTATATAGTTTAGTTTATTAGTCAGTGTAGTTAGATAGGTTTCTTTTCTTTTGTTGGGATAATGGACCCTGGCTTGTTCGTATGTACACAGTTCACTGTTGGATTGTATTTTTCTTTCACATTTTCACCATGGAGCAATGGCTTTCTATTTTATTTCCCATTGGATTTTGTTTTCTGGACAGTGACTTTGGACACCATTACTTTGGATTTTGATTTTTGGTTTTGCTTTTTTTCACGGACATGCTTCTTTTCATTTTTGTACATTCCCATTTCTGTTTCTTTATTTTTGATTCTATTTATGTTTCCTTCAATACATATTTTTTTATCAAACTTCAATGTGTAGTATCATCTCATTGGTTTAATGCATATCATGATATGGCTTTTGAGATTCACTGACACCCATTGGTTGTATGTGAGGGAAATGTGTTTGTTTCGGAACTTGCAATTGGTGTTCTATCATGTAATTGCCAATTATGAGTGGGTGGATGCAATACTCGGGTGGGTATTTTGCATTTGGAGGCTGACCATAGGGACCAAGGATCTAGATTGTGATGACATGTTGGCTGGGGAACATGAGTTGGACATGGGTGGGGGCCTGCTGGCAGGTGCCCCACAGTGCTGGGGGTGGGGGTGCAGGGGTGCATGAGTTGGACATGAGTGGGGGCCTGCTGGCAGGTGCTCCACAGTGCTGGGGGTTGGGGGTGCAGGGGTACATGAGTTGGACATGAGTGGGGGCCTGCTGGCAGGTGCCCCACAGTGCTGGGGGGTGGGGGTGCAGGGGTACATGAGTTGGACATGAGTGGGGGCCTGCTGGCAGGTGCCCCACAGTGCTGGGGGGTGGGGGTGCAGGGGTACATGAGTTGGACATGAGTGGGGGCCTGCTGGCAGGTGCCCCACAGTGCTGGGGGGTGGGGGTGCAGGGGTACATGAGTTGGACATGAGTGGGGGCCTGCTGGCAGGTGCCCCTCAGTGCTGGGGGGTGGGGGTGGTGGGAGACATGGGTGGGGGCCTGGTGGAGGCTGCCCCTGCATTGCTGGGGGGTGGGGGTGGTGGGAGACATGAGTGGGGGCCTGGTGGAGGCTGCCCCTGCACTGCTGGGGGGTGGGGGTGGTGGGAGACATGGGTGGGGGCGTGGTGGAGGCTGCCCCTGGTGGCTGGGGGGTGGGGGTGGTGGGAGACATGAGTGGGGGCCTGGTGGAGGCTGCCCCTGCACTGCTGGGAGGTGGGGGTGGTGGGAGACATGGGTGGGGGCCTGGTGGAGGCTGCCCCTGGTGGCTGGGGGGTGGGGGTGGTGGGAGACATGAGTGGGGGCCTGGTGGAGGCTGCCCCTGGTGGCTGGGGGGTGGGGGTGGTGGGAGACATGAGTGGGGGCCTGGTGGAGGCTGCCCCTGGTGGCTGGGGGGTGGGGGTGGTGGGAGACATGAGTGGGGGCCGGGTGGAGGTGGCCCCTGCACTGCTGGGGGGTGGGGGTGGTGGGAGACATGGGTGGGGGCCTGGTGGAGGGTGCCCCTGCACTGCTGGGGGGTGGGGGTGCAGGGGGACAAGAGTGGGGGCCTGGTGGAGGCTGCCCCTGGTGGCTGGGGGGTGGGGGTGGTGGGAGACATGAGTGGGGGCCTGGTGGAGGCTGCCCCTGCACTGCGGGGGGGTGGGGGTAATAGGGGACATGAGTGGGGGCCTGGTGGAGGCTGCCCCTGCACTGTTGGGGGGTGGGGGTGGTGGGAGACATGAGTGGGGGCCTGGTGGAGGCTGCCCCTGCACTGCTGGGGGGTGGGGGTGGTGGGAGACATGGGTGGGGGCCTGGTGGAGGCTGCCCCTGCACTGTTGGGGGGTGGGGGTGCAGGGGGACATGAGTGGGGGCCTGGTGGAGGCTGCCCCTGGTGGCTGGGGGGTGGGGGTGGTAGGAGACATGAGTGGGGGCCTGGTGGAGGCTGCCCCTGGTGGCTGGGGGGTGGGGGTGGTGGGAGACATGAGTGGGGGCCTGGTGGAGGCTGCCCCTGGTGGCTGTGGGATGGGGGTGGTGGGAGACATGAGTGGGGGCCTGGTGGAGGCTGCCCCTGGTGGCTGGGGGGTGGGGGTGGTGGGAGACATGAGTGGGGGCCTGGTGGAGGCTGCCCCTGGTGGCTGGGGGGTGGGGGTGGTGGTAGACATGAGTGGGGGCCTGGTGGAGGCTGCCCCTGCACTGCTGGGGGGTGGGGGTGGTGGGAGACATGAGTGGGGGCCTGGTGGAGGCTGCCCCTGGTGGCTGGGGGTGGGGGTAATAGGGGACATGAGTGGAGGCCTGGTGGAGGCTGCCCCTGCACTGCTGGGGGGTGGGGGTGGTGGGAGACATGAGTGGGGGCCTGGTGGAGGCTGCCCCTGGTGGCTGGGGGGGTGGGGGTGGTGGGAGACATGAGTGGGGGCCTGGTGGAGGCTGCCCCTGCACTGCTGGGGGGTGGGGGTGGTGGGAGACATGGGTGGGGGCCTGGTGGAGGGTGCCCCTGCACTGCTGGGGGGTGGGGGTGCAGGGGGACATGAGTGGGGGCCTGGTGGAGGCTGCCCCTGGTGGCTGGGGGGTGGGGGTGGTGGGAGACATGAGTGGGGGCCTGATGGAGGCTGCCCCTGCACTGCAGGGGGGTGGGGGTAATAGGGGACATGGCTGGGGGCCTGGTGGAGGCTGCCCCTGCACTGCTGGGGGGTGGGGGTGGTGGGAGACATGGTTGGGGGCCTGGTGGAGGCTACTCCTGCACTGCTGGGGGGTGGGGGTGGTGGAAGACATGGGTGGGGGCCTGGTGGAGGCTGCCCCTGCACTGCTAGGGGTTGGGGGTGCAGGGGGACATGAGTGGGTGCCTGGTGGAGGCTGCCCCTGGTGGCTGGGGGGTGTGGGTGGTGGGAGACATGAGTGGGGGCCTGGTGGAGGCTGCCCCTGGTGGCTGGGGGGTGGGGGTGTTGGGAGACATGAGTGGGGGCCTGGTGGAGGCTGTCCCTGGTGGCTGTGGGATGGGATGGTGGGAGACATGAGTGGGGGCCTGGTGGAGGCTGCCCCTGGTGGCTGGGGGGTGGGGGTGGTGGGAGACATGAGTGGGGGCCTGGTGGAGGCTGCCCCTGCACTGCTGGGGGGTGGGGGTGGTGGGAGACATGAGTTGGGGCCTGGTGGAGGCTGCCCCTGGTGGCTGGGGGGTGGGGGTAATAGGGGACATGAGTGGGGGCCTGGTGGAGGCTGCCCCTGCACTGCTGGGAGTGTGGGTGGTGGGAGACATGAGTGGGGGCCTGGTAGAGGCTGCCCCTGGTGGCTGGGGGGTGGGGGTGGTGGGAAACATGAGTGGGGGTCTGGTGGAGGCTGCCCCTGCACTGCTGGGGAGTGGGGGTGGTGGGAGACATGGTTGGGGGCCTGGTGGAGGGTGCCCCTGCACTGCTGGGGGGTGGGGGTACAGGGGGACATGAGTGGGGGCCTGGTGGAGGCTGCCCCTGCACTGCTGGGGGGTGGGGGTGGTGGGAGACATGCATTGTTGATCAGTGGTGCAAGGTGACATGTGGGTTGGCTGGGGGGCATGCCCATGGTGGATGGGCTGCCTGCGGGACATGAGCAGGGGTGCAGGGTAGTCCCCCGTGGTGTGGGCTGCCTGCAGGGGCCGTGGAGGTTGTAGAACTAACACCTGGGAGGACCCACACGGCCAATTCACATGTAGTACTCCCCAGAACCCCTGAAATACACGTACCCTGCTGATATCGCGTGTGGAACTTCCCGCGCACCCCTGCAATACACCTACCCTGCTGAAATCGCGGGTGGAACTTCCCGCGCACCCCTGGAATACACGTACCCTGCTCGCACTGGGCCAATCGCGTGTGGAACTTCCCGCGCACCCCTGAAATACACGCACCCTGATGGAATCGCGTGTGGAACTTCCCACGCACCCCTGAAATACACGTACCCTGCTCGCAAGGGGCCAATCGCGTGTGAAACTTCCCGCGTACCCCTGAAATACACGTACCCTGATGGAATCGCGTGTGAAACTTCCCGGGCACCCTTGAAATACACGTACCCTGCTCGCATGGGGCCAATCGCGTGTGGAACTTCCCACGCACCCCTGAAATACACGTACCCTGCTGAAATCGCGTGTGGAACTTCCCGCGCACCCCTGAAATACACGTACCCAGATGAATTTGCGTGTGATACTTCCCGCGCACCCCTGATGCACACGTACACAGGACAATTGCGTGTGGAACTTCCCGCGAACCACTGAAATACACGTTCCCCGCTTGGCGTTTGCTGTTTGCCATCCCTGTGAACTGGTCCAGGGTTAGCGCAGCCCTTTGCGATTATTTGGGGGTTTTGAAGGCTTTTCCTTACGCGAGGGCGTTCTTGGGGGCGTAACTGGCGCTGCTGCAGGGTCGATGCGCCACGCTGTGCCACGGCTGGTTTTGGATGCGAAAATCCATGAATACGCTCTGCGCGGAAATCGATTTTAGCGCACGCGGCTGGCGCAGACATTCGCACGGGCATGCTGTGCGCCAGTCGCGTGTGCCACTTTTGTGCGAATTTCTATGAATTACCTTGAATGTGTCTATTATTGATGAGTTAGATGAGGCAGCTGTGTCTCACAATGTAGGCCTCACCGCTCCTTTACCTGCTCATCAACCTCAACCATTGTCCACTGGGACTCCTACAGGTCCTACACTCAGTCCTGAATTCATTGCTCTGAAAAGATGAGGCTTGAATTAGAATTTAAACATTTAAATGCTCAAACTGAAGAAAAGCATCAAGAACTTAGAGATGGAGATGAACCATGCCTTAGAAATGAAAAAGTTGTCTTTGGAAAATGCTTCTCTCCCAGAGTCTTCTAGGTCTTCCAGTCCTAAGAGACCCTGTATGCCTAAAGAAATGTTGGGTATGTATGAGGCTAAGCTTGATATTTTGGATTGGTTGGCAATGTTTGAATATAACCATGGGATTCAAGACATTACAGGGAATCAGTTGCTCCCTTGGCTCTTCTCTAGGCTACCCACTGTTGCATCTGATGTTGTGAATGGAGTTGGGGGAGGTGGATAGGATGGATTATGAGTGTGTGAAGCTAGCTTTAATTGCTAGATTTGGGAAGCCCCCCTTCACAGTACCCTAAGAGATTTAGGACCCTCAAAAAGCATGATGGTACCCCTTTGGCTACCTGGGTATGTGAATGTTTGAAAAACTTAGATGGTTGGGTTAAGGGTTACAGAGTAAACACTTATGAAGGTATGAGAAATCTTGTGATGTTGGAGTCAATTTATGATGCCTTCTCTCCTGAGCTCAAACAGCACTTGGCTGATTCTAAGGAGATAGGTCCAAAGAAGTTAGCTAAGGCTGCTAACTTCTGGGTTGCCAACAGGGCTACTCACAAGGATTCTGGGGCAACTCAGAAGAAGGAGGAGGGAAAGCAGCCAAAGAAAGATAACAAGGGGAATTCAAATACCTCCAATCCAAAAGAGGGCCCCAAACAGCAACATAAGGGTAAAGCACAAGGGAAACCGAATCAGGCTAGTGCACCATCTGGACCCAAACAAGATGGAGATCAGAACAAACCCCCATTCATCAAAACATTTGTCAAATGTTATGTTTGTGGGTCAACTGACCATGTGAAAGCGGATCCCAGATGTAAGGGTAAACCTTCAGGGGTCCACACTGTCCCCTTAGCCTTCTCCCCAGAGGAAGAAGTACCTATGGCAAGTGGAAACTTTCACCTACTGGCCGATGAACCCATGAGAGTCTCAGCTAGTGTTTCTTTAGTGTCCCAGGGCTTGCGGGAACAACAGAATTTAGATGTCTATAATTCCATCACAGATAATACGAAAGAGTATTATAAAGATAGTGTTCTTGTGAGTGGCCAGGTGACTCCTGCCATCAGAGACACTGGAGCCAGCATAACTGTGGTTGATGAATCATTTTTCAAGGTGGATGATGTTGCTAAGGCACCCAAATGCCTAACCAAGTTAGCTGGAGGCTCTGTGTAAATGCTTCCCCAGTTACCAGCTCTTTTTTAAATATTTTTTTTAATTTGGTTTAATTGTAATGCAATTTTACAATTTTTACACATTTTTGCAAAAGTTTCCTCCCTCCAGTTTAAATTAAGGTGTCCATTTTTTCCTTTCCTACTTAAAATTTTAAGTGTTTCAGCACCCTCTGTTCCCGGCATCCATAGATATCCTTTTATCTCCTATACTCCTCCTGTACGAGACCAATTTGTTTGAAAAATTGGGTCACCGCCACTGTCCATTCAGTTTTTACCCCTATCATCAGACCACTCCACCGGTCTTCATCGTCAGCTGTAGTTGCGGTGCTCAGGAATTTCATTAGGTAGATTTCTCTTGCTTGTTGGGTTCCCTTACACCTTAGCAGAAGGTGCCGGATTGGTTCCACCTGCTGGGTGTTACAATAACGACACTTGTCCGAAGATGACTCACCTCTTCTTGCTAAGAACTCGTTTGTCTTTAGAAGGTTCAGTCTAATTCTGAAAAAGGTGTTGCGCAGGTGTTTATCCGGGAATTTTTTTAAATAGCCTCTCACCTCGTTAATTCTCATTGGTACTGTGGGGAAGTTTTCAATTGATTTGTAAGAAGCAGCGTTATCCTGAGTTCTGATGCAGTCCATTTTGTTCAGTTTTTTCACTACCTTTGTTGGATTTTGTAATAGGGTGGCTCTGGTCCGGGCCACCTCTTCCAGCAGGTTTACACAGTATTCCGCCCATGATGATAAGATTTTGTTTTTTCCGCTGGACAATTTGTTTTTCAAGATCTCAAAAACGGGCACTGAAGAGTCCATGATCACTTTCCTAAAGAGCATCAGGGTATTCCTTGCCACAATCCCCATAATTCTTGTCTAATATAACATATAGGAACTGAAATTTGAAGCCCCAGCACCTTCTTCCAAAATTAGCCGTCCAGTCTGTCCCAGAACTGCCTCGGGATTTGTGGCATGGCTTCAGCCCCATACGTTATACACAGGACGACCTTGGCTTTGAAGAAAGACAGCACCGGGATCAGGGAAAACTTTCTGTATTTTCTGTCAATCATCCTTGCTTGACATGACAAAGTCTTTATTTTTGCTAGTAGTGACTCCTGCATTGGTTTTTTCTGTAATACGGTTAGTTAGCGTCACTCCCAAGTATTTAAAGCTCTTTACGATTTCAATTTTCTCATTCTCCACACTCCAATTCTCTTTGCCTGCTGTTCGAGTTGTTGTTTCGAAGGCCATGATCTTGGTTTTGCTCTTATTTAGTTCAAGATGGTTTTTTTCCAGGTAGAAAAGCAAGCTGCTCAGCTGTCTTTGGAGCCCTACTGCTGTCTGGTCTAACAGGATGATGTCATCCGCGTAAAGGAGTCTCTGTATTTTTTCTCCTCCTAGCGATGGGGGAAAGCACCTAGTTGTGACGAACTCGTCTTCCAGGTCTGCTATGTAGGCGTTATACAGGGCTGGAGCTAGTGGACAGCCCTGCTTTACTCCACGGGCAGTGCAAATTTCCTTCGATAGAGTCCCTGCACCGTTCAAACGGACTCTCATAGTGGTGTCTTCATAAAGGGCCCTGATTGGGGCTAGGATTTTTACCGGGCATTTCCTGCCAGTTAGTTTAGCCCACAGGCGTTCTCGATTCACTCGGTCAAAAGCCTGTACGAGATCGACAAAGGTCATGAATATTTGCTGTGCTCCTTGTTGAACTTTTGCTTTGAGGGAGCAAAACAGAAGAATGATCGCTGTGGTGCCGATGTTTCTGACAAACCCCATCTGGAATTGGTCCCTGTAATTGGATTCTTTTAGCCAGGTGTTCAGGCCGGAAAGGCGCAAGATCCAAAAACCTTCCTGATGACATCCAGGAGCGCTATGGGGCGGTAATTTCTTGGATCTTCTTTAGCTCCTTTTTTAAAAATCGGGACCGCGTTCGAAGTCTTCCAGGAGGGGGGCACAGTTTTGCTGATGTTACAATTCTGAAAGATCTGACCAATAAGTGGGGCCCAGGTATCAACAATGTTCTTCAGATCTATGTTAGAGATGCCATCCGGCCCTGGCGATCTAGAGTTTTTCAGATTATTGATTTTTGATGTAATTGATTCACAGTCACAAGGTATTTCCCAGTTTGTCGCTTGGAGCCCACAGATGGTCGGTGTCTGGCTCTCCTCCTTATTATACAGTGACTTGAAAAAATCCACCCATTTCTCTTCGCTGACGTTGTTCTGTAAGTTGGTCTGCATGTTTGAAGTTTTCGAGTGAATTAGCGACCAACATTATTTGCTGCTTTTCTTTGTGAGTGTTTGTAGCAATTGTTCTGCATCATGTTGAAGAAGATTTGCGTGATGGTGTCTCACCCAGTTTTTATACTGGCGTTGAGCTTGGTGGTATTTCATTTGCAGCTTAGTTGAGTTGATATTTTTTGCCATTCGTTGGATTTTTCTCAAAGACGCTCTTTGCGTTACCAATTTCTTGTTATAGCTGTGTTTATGAGCTAGGTGCGTAGGGCCCCCTTGTTGCTTTATTCTGCGGTATGTTTGCAGGAGCGGCACATAGTCAACGGTTGCAGCTTCGGATGGCTTATCTCTAAAGTTTTTGCTGATGTTTTTGTAGGCCTTCGTCATTTCACTGATGGCTTTCGCAGTTAGCCTTAGGCGGTTGCCTCTTGGACCTGCTTCCAAACCTTGCAACATGTGTTCTTGCATTGGCCTATGAAGGTGCCAGGGCGTTTGTAAGATGTTATGGTCACTGTTGTCTGTTTTGACCACATTGAAAGACTTGATCATACTCAGCAGTTCCCTCTATACGATTGTGTGGTTGATGGTCCCCTTTTGATCACTTCTTTGCCATGTGGGAATCTCCTTGTTCTTTTTAGAGCGTAGCCAGTGCAAATTATGCAAGTCCCATTTATCCATCAGGTTTTCCCATTGTTTTGCTCTGTCCCCATCCGTTGTAGATCTCGTGCATGTGCAGGTCAAGTCGTCTTCCATCGTGCAATTTAGGTCTCCATTTATCATAATGTGGTTGAGTTGCTGACTTTCGCTTTCTTCCTCCAGAAGGTGGTCGATTGGCTCCAGGTAATGATCAGTGGCAATCTCTGCATGTTCCAGTATGTATTAATAACTAGGAGTTTTTATTGATGATTTTCCTTCACCATTTCTCCGCTGTTGGGTTGCCACCCTAGTCTGGTAGCCTGAATCAGCGGAGAGAGATGTAGTTCATCCAGAAGCACAAGGCCACTTCCCGATCTTACCACCATCAGAAGACCTGCTCTAGGCCTTCCGGCGGCTCCCTTCTCTGCCGGGGTAAAGTTCAGGGTGTATCCGTCGAGGTATGGCTTCACCAACAGCCATGTTTCCTGTAAACACAGGATGTCAAATGCTCCTAAATTGACATCAGAACTTGCTGTCAGGTGGGAAAACCCTTGTGTGTTCCATGAACCCATTGTCAGATGGGTCAACTTCGCTAGTTGGCTCAACAAGGGTTTTCTATCCACTAGTTGCTAGATTTTGTTTGCGTACTGTCGCGTTTTTGATATCCACCTCCGGTTATGCTGTGGGGCTGGGCTCCTTACTTCAATACCTCTCTCCGCTCTGGAGGATTTCAGAGGGCTTCAAGCTATTGTGATTCTTATTTTTTCTCCAGGGCCTTTTGGCCATCTTTCCAGATTTGTTGGTCGATTGTCCTCTGAGGGTTTTTTGCTGTCTTGGTAGGGCAACTCTTCCATCCTCTTCTTTTCCTTCGATCCATGAGAGCCTAATGGGCGTCGATTGTCTTGTGCAGTTTGCAACTTTTGACTCAGCTAGCCATTGTCTTTGTCTATATTGTGGTGATTTTTTTCAAACACTGATTTCTCGTTCCTAGTTGAGGATCTCATCTTTGGACTTCTATACGTCTCATGTCTCCTCTGTTTTGGAATGTCCTGAATTTCTATCAGATCATATCCCAAGTACTGGAGATTGTGTGTCTCTGTCTTTAAGATGTTGCTTATTAGTGGAGATGATATGTGTAGGTAGGCCCGATCACTTTGTCCTTTCTCGCAGGGTTCGAGGATTTTTAAGTCTTGGGAGGTCAGGTGCCATAGGTTTGGGACTTGGTCAAAGATACGCAGCGTTGTGTTCCTGCTTAGCCTAAAGTCATCTGGCTTTTCTATCGTTCTCTCCATTTTGAAGATGTAGCAGTCCTTCGTGATGAGTTTGTTCGTACCACTCCTTGGCAGTTCCATGCTCCTGGCGTGAGTTGATCGGCTCCTGCTTCATTCTCTCACTTTATTTCGATGCTTGTTGCTAGGGAGGGTCTCTGGACTCCTCTTGTCTTTGGTCTCTTTCTGCAGAGGCCTTGTGCGTCTGGTGCTTGGGACGTAACTGCGTTTATCATAGGGAGAGTTGCTCTCTATTCTTGTCTTTGAGGCCTTGGGTGGAAGAGGCATCTGTGCCCTCCTTTTTTCTTCCATGGTTCTAAATTGTTCCTCAATGTGCTTTCTCCCCTTTTGGTTCCCTGAATGAGAGTCGGTGCTTCGGCACATCTAGACAAGCTTCCGTTTCGTGATCTCGGCTTAGGAGATGCAATGTCCGCTTCAGAATCTTCAACTGTATATGTGCTTAGGTTCAATAAAGCCTCCATGGAGTTGACCTCTTCCTCGACTTTCTCTTCCTCCGAGAATTTTCTTTTTCTTGACTCTCTATTACCCGCTGGTGTTGCCTTAGAGGTATCACTGGCCCCAGTTCTTCTTCTCGCTGTTACAGTGCGTCTTGCCAATTTTGGTGGGGTCAGTATCTTTAGGAATACTTTCTTGGCTTCTGCTTTGTCAGGACTTAGTACTGCTTTTGAATTTGGTTTGTCTGCTGGTTTAAGTTTCTTATTGAAGAAGTTTTAGAGTTCTTTCTGTTTTGTGTTTAGGGGTTTGGATAGGGGTTTGTTCCCTATCACCTTTTCCGCTGCAATCGTAGTTATTCCCGAGCAGTCCAAATTGATGCAGCCATTGTCCTGCTTGTTCTCCACCTTCTTTCCACCGGTTGTTAAGTCGCTAGTTTTATTCCGGCACTTGTCACTTATCTGGGTTCCTTGTGTTGTTCTCTCCAGGTCCAGTGTCAGATCGCTGTTTTTATTCCAGCAGTTATCTCTGGTCTGGGTTCCTCATGTCTTCCTCTCTAAGTCAAGTAAGCACGATGATCCTTGTTCTCTAGTATTCTCTTGTCTCAATTCTTTAATCATTATATGCTTTTCTAAGTATAATAACTTAGTATGCATAAGGGCCATGATTGCTGCTTGATCTCTCACAGAATTGTTAAGGATTTCATACAGTTTGCTGAGGGGAGCGAGTGTGATCGTCACTGTGGACATTATTCCCATTAAGTCTATTTTCTTTTGTGGTGTTTCCTTTGCGCCGCCCTGTAGTGAATCTCTTCCCACCCTCGGTCTACTTGGAGTGGAGCACGCCTCAAGTGCCGATATTGATTTGGCAAGGGTGCCACATGGCGGTGTCTTTACAAAGATTTTTTTGGGTAAATTTGAGGCCTCCTTACACCTAGTTCACTCTGATGGTCATGATGAATATGGAATGAAGCTTCCCCTTGCGGGTGTCCACATGGAAGCCCCTCATTCAGATCCACTGTCTCCTCCAAAGGCTGGGGTGTACACTTTGGTTTTTCCATGATCAGTTTTGGCTTCAGTGGTACCGAGCCTGCCGACAAAGCGGGTAGATGGGGAATAGGCGAGGCTGGAGGGGGTTTCCCAAAGTGCCATCTTAAGGGCATTCAAGTTGTGTTGTTTTATCTGCAGTTCTCAGTTTAACAGCTCCCCCCACCTCCAGGCTATTTGGTGTTTGTTCTATCATGATAGATTCTTCGACCGCCACCCACCCCTCCAGAAGCTCACCATCCGAGATTTCTTTTTGTGGTACGGGGGTACTTTCTCCCTTTTTCTTAAAGAAGTTTGCGACCAGATTATGGGAGAAAGCTTTGATTGTCTTACTTTTTTGACTTGATCCTCTACAGTATGGTTTTGTTGTGAGTTTCACTTCATTCCATTTTTTTTGTTTCAGTGCTGTTATAGCACATGCCTTTCTTTTCACTTGTCTGACCTCGTCAGTGTCCTCGGGCTGCCAGCAGGGGTCAGCAGCCCCACCTGCCGGGTGATGCGCTACGGGCTCCTGCCCATTCTTAGCCACAGCCCGACAGGCATTGCTCCTCTACCCCACCCTCGAGGGGGCCTCCTCACACGGCGCTGGCCGGGCTGACTGGGGACCCCCTCCTCCTCCTGGGCTCCACTGCCCAAACCAGCGGTGGCGGCAGCCCCCGAGAGCAAGGCTCCACCTAAAACTGCAGCACTGGGGCACAGGGAGAGGCGTCGGCTCCCCCCTGGGGCTCCTCCCCCCCACGAAGACAGTCCAAGTTCGATCCTGCACGCCGCCCCAACACAGCACGACCCGCTCCCTCCTCAGGTGCGTGGACGTCCACTGCCACTGCGACTCCCCCAAAAGGGGGGCGCCACCGCAGCCGGCAGAGCCCTGCCTGCGGGATCCACCACTACAGCAGGCCCGTCCAACGGCCCTAGAGCCACTCCGGCCCCGCGTTCCAGCGGCGACTCCGGAGGCAGAGCCTCCCTCGGCAGAGCCTCCCTCGGCAGCTCTGCTGCAGGCACAGTGAGTGGGGCTGGAAGGTGGCTGTTGTTACTAGCCGCGGGTTGAATTACATTGTTTGAAGGTGTGGTAATGTCATTAGAGTCAGTGTTAAGGTCGGTGACTCCACTTTTTTGATCAGGCACAGTGTCTACATCAAATGGCACAGTGGTGCTGTTAGAGTCAAAGTTGGGGTCTTTGATTCCAGTTTTTGGGTCAAGCTCTGTGTCTACATTGGGAAGTTCATTGTGTATTACTCCCACCGGCGTCACCTTCACCCCCCTCTGCACTGGGGTCCCTAAGACTTGCCTGAAGTCCAATACAGGACGTACCGGGGATTCTGTGTTCCAGGTGTTAAAAAGAATTGGGGGGACACTAGCAGGTAGGTTATTAGGAGAATACACCAAGTCAGTAGTTGTATTGATAGTATCACAAATGATGGAGGGGGGGCTTTAGTACAGGAATGCGCAGTAATCTTGATTTTGATCTTAATGTTGTGGAAGGCGTCACAAGACCTGTGCCCAGCTTCCTTTTACCTCTTGTCTCTGTGGGTTCCTCAGGTCCAGCCGGGGCCTCTTTCTCCTTATTCTCCTTATCTTGTGAAGGCGCGCCATCTCGTCTAAGTCTGGTACTTCTGAGGCGACGCTCCTCAAAGTCCTCCGTCGCCGCTGTCTTGCCTGTCATGACTGCAGGACTGCACCACTCAGCAACCACTGAACAGCTCCTCCCAGTCAACCAGCAGGGTAGACAGAGCAGAAGGACTCTGCTCAAAACAGGATAAGATAGAGTGACTGCAGGACTGCACCACTCAGCAACCACTCCGCGGCCGCTCTGCGGTCAAACTGGGTTTTTATCAACAGCTCCTCCCAGTCAACCAGCAGGGTAGACAGAGCAGAAGGACTCTGCTCAAAACAGGATAGTATAGAGTGACTGCAGGACCAGCTATCATCCAGTGTAATGATAATACTGTCAAGATACCTGTTAGTGTGCAGAGTGAAGCGCCTGGGAGAGTCCTGTTGGTTAATGACCTGAAAACTCTTGGAGTTGTGTCTAATTGCCCCAGGCCTCTCAGTAAAAGGAAACAGGAGCTCACTAGGCCTGCAAGGGAGAGAACCTTGAGAGGCTCTCCAGAGGAGGAGATAGATGAAGCTATCACCCCCACTCCTCAGGAGTTGCTCACTGCTATTTCTGGAAAGAAAGAGGCAAAGGGGAAACCCAAGACCTCAAAGAAAAAGACAGATGGCACCCCTGAGCTACCAACACGGACATCCCAAAGATTGTCCAAAATCACACCAGTGACTCCTCCACTTGCTGAGGCAGTGTGAGATACAACCCTGTGTGGTTGATCCAGTTTCTGAAGAATCAGATCTGGAGGAAGACATTGTTTAAGTTGGAGATCCAGACCCTGTTGACCACTCTGACCTGCAGTCCTTACTGTCAGAAGGTGGACTGAAAAGGGCAGACTTCGGCCTAGGAAAAAGAGAGTATGCTACTCTTGAAGGTCTATGCCTGCAGGCAGCTTCACAGCTTGATGGGCAAGACCCTGGGAAGCACATTTTGCACTCGGAAGATGGCCTCTACTACAGTGAACCGACTGAGTCTATCGCTGGGGACTGCAAAAGACTTGTAGTACCCCTAGAAAACATCCAGTTCCTACAGTTGGCCCATGAGATACATTTGGCTCGTCATTTGAGTTTCAAAAAGATTAAGGAAAGGCTCTCTTTTTACTTCTACTGGCCTAAAATGGGTTCAGAAGTTGACAAATTCTGTAGGAGCTATCACACTTGCCAAACCTCTGGCAAGAGTGGAGCCAAGAATATGGCACCCCTGGTGCCTCTCCCAGTGGTGGAAGATCCTTTTGAGAGGGTGGGCATCGACATTGTTGGTCCCCTTGACCCTCCTACATCTTCAGGAAACAGGTTTATCCTGGTTGTAGTAGACCATGCTACTAGGTATCCTGAAGCTATACCTATGAGGACTGTTATGGCTCAGGCTGTGGCTAAGGCTCTACTTGGTATTTTTACCAGAGTAGGGTTTCCTAAGGAAGTGATATCCGACAGGGGATCCAATTTTACATCGCACTACATGCAAGCCATGTGGAAACACTGTGGTGTCACTTACAAGTTCTCTACATCTACCATCCACAGACAAATTGACTGGTAGAGAGGTTTAACTGTACTATGAAGAGCATGATAGGTGCTTTAGAGGAACCCCTTAAAAGAAAGTGGGACCTTCTACTGCCATGCTTTCTCTTCGCATATAGAGAAGTCCCTCAGTAGGGAGTTGGCTACAGTCCATTTGAACTTCTATATGGCCATCCAGTCAGAGGCCCCTTGGCCATGATTAAGGAGGGGTTGGAGAGTGCTCCTTCCCGCAAGCCAGTCAGAGTGACTGACTATGTGATAGGTCTCTGGAGGAGAATTTCACACATGATGACAGAAGCTAGTGATAACTTAAAAGCAGGTCAGGCTCTGGTCAAACATTGGCATGAGCTGAAGGCCAGCATGGTTGAGTTTACTCAAAACCAGCTTGTATTAGTTATGGTACCACCAAGGCAGAGGGCCTTCCAGAACAAATGGTTCAAGGTTGTGGGCAAACTTGGAGAGGTGAACTATTTGGTGGACTTAGGCAGACCTAAGGAGGCTCCCAGAGTCTTTCACACCAACCGTTTGAAGGCATATGTCTTTTCGACCAGAAGTGGGAGCTTTGCTTCTAACTTCAGCTCAAGAGAAGGAGGAGAGTGAATCTCTACCTGAGCTACTCAGAGGCCAACCATTAGATGAGAACATAGAAGGAGTCAATCTCTCTTCCCAACTGACAACGGGAGGAGAGCAAAGTTCTGTTAAATCAGTTTGCCTCCCTGTTTTCACTTTCACCAGGCTTGACCCCTTGGGGCCAGCATGATATTCTCACTGGTGACTGTTTACCTGTCAAAAGCAGAGGTTACAGATTGTCAGAACATGTGAGATCCCACATCAAAGAAGAGGTCAATAAGATGCGTGATCTTAGGGTTATAGAGCCATCTACAAGCCCATGGTCTAGTCCAGTTGTTCTAGTACCAAAATCAGGATCCAAGGAGTTGAGATTCTGTGTTGACTATAGAGCTCTAAATGCAGTCACGAAGACTGATGCCCATCCTTTGCCAAGGACAGATGAACTGGTGGATAAACTTGGTGCAGCCAAGTACCTCAGTACATTTGATCTAACGTCAGGCTATTGGCAAACAGCCCTGACAGACCATGCCAAGGAGAAAACTGCATTCTCAACCCCAGCAGGCCTCTACCAGTTTAAGGTTATGCCTTTTGGATTAAAGAATGCACCTGTTACATTTTATAGGATGGTCAATCAAGTTCTGAATGGGATGGAGGACTTCTGCATGGCCTACTTTGATCAGTGTTCAGCCATACTTGGAACACACATGTTGATCACTTAGGGTATGTTTTGCAGGCTCTTGAGCAGGCCCATCTGACCATAAAGGCAAGCAAATGAAAAATTGGTCAGAGAAAAGTGGTCTACCTTGGTCATAAGGTAGAAGGAGGTGAAATAGGCCATTGCCTAGCAAAGTACAGGCTGTACAAAACTGGACCACCCCTACTACTCAAACCCAAGTGAGAGCCTTCCTAGGTCTCACTGGGTAATACAGGAATTTCATAGAAAACTTTGGGTTCATAGCTTCTCCCTTGAATGTGATCTCCTCTCCAAAATTCCCTAAAAAGGTTACAAGGAATGAGGAGTACACTCAAGTCTTTGAAAACCTGAAGAAAGCCCTTTGTCAAGCTCCAGTCCTAAGAGCTCCTGGTTTTCACCAACCCTTCATTGTGCAGACAGATGCATCCAATACAGGTGTAGGTGTGGTCCTTAGTCAACTGGATGAGAAAGGTAGGCAGCACCCCAGTTGCTTCGTTAGTAGGAAACTGAAGGAACCAGAAACAAGGTGGGCAACCACAGAGCGTGAATGTTTGCCATTGTGTAGTCTTTGAAGAAGTTTAGACCATACTTGTATGGATCTACTTTTGTGATTCAAACAGACCACCATCCCTTGAGATGATTAATGCAAATGAAAGGGGAGAACCCAAAACTTCTAAGATGGTCAATCTGACTTCAAGGGTTTGATTTCACCATTGAGCACAGGTCAGTATGTCACCATCAAAATGCTGATGGTCTTTCTATGATGGTTATAACTGACTAGAGTGAAGAGATTCATCCAGGAGTGGATTAAATCCTGCTGTCCCTTAGTCCGGGGGGTGCGAGTGTTAGGGAGAATTCTCCAGAATGGCTCATTTCCCTTACCTACTGAGTCCCTCAGCAGCTTTGCTGGATTTCTAGGATTTATTTTTTTCACCTGGTAAGAGTGTGAGCCTTTTTTCCCACTCTTACATGTGTTTTGCTATGTGTTTTTTCACATCTTTTTGTGTTCATAGACTGTGGAGCTTCACCTACTCCATGGGCATCATCTTTTTACTGTGTGTCACACAGCACCTTCAGTGCAGTGACACAGGGTTGTCTTTTTTAGACTTCCGAACTCAGACTCCATTTTCTGGGACTGACTACTGTCTCCCAGAACATGTAAAGTTGCCATTGACTTTATTAGTCTTTTTAAATCCACAGACCCAGTACAAACTCTTACATAGAGTTCTGGAAAGGGTTAATAGTTATCCCTTTTTGTCTGTTTCTCATGGAACATTATTTATTTCCCTTTTCATTAAGATTTGGCTGGTGGCAGTGGTAACTACCCTATTGTTCCTACTGCGGTTATTTTAAATAGCCTTGGTATTGTTTTAGGCTAACTTAGTAGCCTCAAACTTAAACCCGCTAGACCACATTTACTTTTATATGGTTTTATTGGGTGTATTCGCCATTTCTTTTTGTAAAAGCCTTTCTCGTGTTTTACTCTGCAAGCCAAACCAGGTTTGGTTCCTTTGTTCGCCATCCTTTCGCTGGCTTCTGTACAGACGCCCTCCTTAGGCGCCTGAATGTCTGAGGGGGACAGGATGTGAGGGAGGGGTTTGAGACTCCCTGTACAGGGTCTCCTTGGAGACCCATGTGGCACTCTGTGTGATTGGCTGAGGTGACTGTCCCGCCGGGACAGCCACCCTGCTGTGTGATTGACAGCCAGGCTGTGTGAATGGGGGAAAACTGCATAAAAATCAGGTCTCTGGGACTGAGAAGGCAGAGTCGCCACTGGATCAAGAGAACCAAAGAGAAGCTGACAGAAGAGGACCTCTACCATGACTGAACCGCCTGGTGAATCCCTGCTGCAGGTCCGAATCTTCAAACTTCGACAAAAGGGAAGATCTGCAAGGAATCTTCTCCAATTGAGCTGGTGGGACCAACCAGTTCCCCAAACTGCGAGCCAGGCCTTTCTCCTCTGGTCCAATTTGCTGTGCACAGCTACAGTGAACAGGATAGCCAAGAGGATCAGACCCTGCTTGGGTTTTAAGGAGCGCACCTTTTATTTGTTGCTTTGCTCTGCTGCTGGTTTCTTCCATGGACAGTGCAGGACCCTCCAGTCTTCCTACTTTGTTTCAGTCCGACAGTCGCTTCAGGAACCGTGAACCTGCCGGACCTGCCAGGAACATCTACCTCAGCTACTGTGATGTGCTCCTCACGCCTGTCTCCTTGTCGTCTATGGAGTAGCTGGTGACTACATCGACATTAGAATGTTCTGTTCCTTCCCTGTACTTAGTGTTTGTCTGTGCTAGTGTTTTCTGTCTTTCTGTTTTGGTTCCGTTTATGCGTTTTTGTCAATTCTCTGTCAATCTCGTCCCGCTTTCCCTTGTCGACTTTTTACCTCCTCTTCCTTGCTCCTTTGCTTCTAGTGTTTTCCGTTGGTTGTTTCTTCCTTTCTAGCAACCGGCTTCGGTTGGCTCCTCCCTATTTTCTTCGCTAGCTGCTGCTCTTACTATCCTCTGCTGTTCTGTCCCCCTTTCCTGTCCATTCTTACCTTCCTCACGGTTCTCTTACCGTACGGTTTCTTTTTCGTTACCCGTTCAGTTTCTGTTCCTTACCGTTTTACTACTTTCTTACTTTTCTTACCTCTGTATCCTTTTACCGTCTGTGTCCTTCCTTGTTCCTTTTCCATTACTGCATTCCACTCTGGGCGGTGTTCCGCTCGACAGATCCGGTCCTCAATCTGCTTACTGGTGCTGCTTAACTTGTTCCAGGAGGACAGCCAACTACTGAACCACTACTGGATTCCCGGTCTGTCTTCTATCTTTTGCTGGGAAAAGAAATTCTGACTGACTACAACAACAGCAGACATTGGAGTTTGTGCCTTCCATCTAATCCTCCATACCTTCAAAGAGAGAGTTTTTTTTTTTAGCTCTTGCTTTTTTCCTCTCACTGGCGTCCTCGGATGGGGCCCTTTGTTCCCCTGTCTCTCCAGGGTATCAGAGTGGCTTCTACCTGAGGGCAGCCATATCTCTTCTCAAGAAAAAAGCAGTGGATTAAGAAAGGCTGAAGACAGAAACCTCTGTCCGAGGATTCAGGTGTGGAGGAGGGGGATCTGGAATTGAGTCCATCGCAACCTGAGAAAGCTAGTTTTGAGAGATTGCAACGCCCAAGTATACCTGCAATGGCTACCGTAGAGCAGGTCCAGGCACTACTCACGGCACTGCAAGGACTTTCACAAGATCTCCAGAATCTCAAAGTTGAAAACGATATTCTCAGACAGAGGGTAGACAACAAAGAAAAGTTATGAACTGAACTAACCCCCATGTCTTTGGCCTCCAGTAAATACGATGGTTCACCTCGCAAATTCAAAGAGTTCAAGGAAGCATGTATTATACATTTCACTTTAGGACCCCAAACATTCTCCTCTGACCAGGCCCGCATAGGATTTCTGATCTCAAACCTAACAGGGAAAGCCTTAGCTTGGGCTACACCACTGGTCACTAGTGCCAGTCCCTTGTTGCAGGATTACAGTGGTTTCACAGCCCAATTCAAAGAGGCGGTTGAAAGACAAGAAACTGCTCAAGTTGCCAGCGGCCAATTATGGGACATACGTCAAGGTAGTACTAACTTATTATCCTATTTATCAGCTTTCAAAAATGTTGCAACAGAGACCCGATGGCCAGAGACTGCACAGTACACCATTTTCCGGCCCGGTCTCTGAGAAGATTTGAAAGACGAACTGGCTCGGGTACCCAGACCTGCCACCTTCACTGACCTATGGTATACAGTACTACAATTAGACTTCCGTTTTTCCGAGAGACGGTCTGAACGGCGTAAGGATCGGAGTCTTCTGGAAACCTCCGAATCCACCACTCCTTCCTCCTCCTTTCCTCAACAAACCAAAGAAGAACCATTGCAAATCGGAACCACTAGAGGCCCTCTTACTTCTGAAGAATGAAAAAGAAGAAGGGATAATAACCCATGTATGTACTTTGGCTCTGATCACCATCTGTTGAGAGAGTGTCCTGACGTCACACCGCTGTGGCCGGGAAACGCCCGTCCTCGGAATTAATGGGGACAAGTTTCCGAGGGGGATTACCTGGTCCCTATGTCTCAATGTCGGTGACCTCCATCTCCTCCACCAAAGACAACCGGCTTATGGTGGTTGCCGTTCAGCTATAACTACGTCAAGTAACTATCGATGTGTTGGCGCTTATCGATTGCAGAGCAGCTGGTTGTTTCATGGACATTGTCTGGGCTAATAAGACAGGTCTTGAAAAGGAAGTGGACCAAAAGGTAGAAGGTGTTGATAGCAAACCCCTAAGCTCGGGTCTCATAACTCATACCACCCCTCCTTTAACTATGAAGTTGCTGCACCACACCGAGACCATACAATTCGATCTTATCAGAGCGGCTAATTTTCCGGTCATTCTCGGGGTGTTTTGGTTACGTAAGCACAACCCAACGATCAATTGGAAAAGAAACCAGATGTCTTATTCTTCCAACTACTGTCTCAAGTCATGTGTATCAGAAGCTCAATACGCCACCGTAAAAGCGGTGACAGCACCCTTTCAACCACTGATCACCTTAGGGGTACATTCCATACTCACTGAACTATGTCTATACAGTGAGGTGTTTCAGGACAAGGATCCCCAGGAATTGCCTCCACATTGACCCGAGGTTTGCACCATCATTCTCATTCCAGATGTCATTGTTCCCTTTGGGCGAATGTTTTCCCTCTCGCTCAAGAAGGAGGTCCTCAGGAAATACCTAGACTCCAATCTACACAATGGCTTGATTCAACCTTCACGTTCTCCGCCTTGGGCCTTATTGTTTTTTGTCCCTAAAAAAGATACCAATGAATTATGACCCTGCATAGATTATCGGGGTCTGAATCAAGTTATCATCAGAGACTGTTACCACATGCCTCGCATCAAAGATGTACTTGAAGCAGTAAGAGGTGCGGTAGTGTTCTCCAAACTAGATCTACGATGAGCCTACGACCTTTTACGCATCCGTTCTGGGGACAAACGGAAAACTGCATTCAGGACGCCATTTGGACATTTTGAATACTGGGTAATGCCCTTTGGCCTGGTAAATGCCCCATCCATCTTCCAAAGGTTCATGGACCACCTTTTTTCTGACCTTCTGTTTCAGTGCACCATCATCTACCTGGACGACATATTGGTTTAGTCAACCACCAGACAACTGCATATGGACCACCTCCGGCAGGTCCTACATCGGCTGAAAAACAATCATCTGCTGGTCAATCCCGAAAAATTTCAGGTCTCCACCGTACCTTACCTAGGGTTCATATTATCTGCAGAGGGTATCAAGATGGATCCTAGAAAAGTGGATTCTGTTCTACACTGGCCAGGCCCTGGTTCCGTGAAAGACGTCCAGAGGTTTCTAGGACTGGCACATTTTTACCGAAAATTCATATCTGAATTTTCTGATGTGGTATTGATCTTCACTAGCCTGCTAAAGAAGACATCATCCCCTTTTAGTTGGTCCAATGAGGCCAACAAGGCTTTTCAACTATTAAAAGAGGCATTCTGTTCTGCTTCTGTATTACACCAGCCGGACCAAGGACGTCCTTTCATCGTTGAAGCTGATGCCTCCGCTGCGGCCTTAGGCGCAGCTTTGTTACAGGAACATGGTGGCACCGAATACCCTGTGGTGTATGTATCAAAAACTTTAACTGCCAGCCAATCTCATTATTCAGTCATCGAAAAGGAATTGCTTGCAATGAAGGTCACATGTGAAGAATGGAGACATCTCCTGCAAGGTGCAGCATATCCTTTTGAACTCAGGACCGACCACAAGAATCTTAAAGTGATCCAACATATGGAATGCATCAACTCGCGGCAGGCCCGGTGGGCTCATTTCTTCTCCCAGTACGATTTCATCTTAACCTATTTACCTGGTTCAAAAAACCTGCTTGCCGACGCTCTCTCCAGAATACCCTTACCCGGTTTATCTCATGAACATCGACCAAATCTTATCCTGACTCAAAAAAGAATAATAAGTACTGTCTCCGTTTTCCTGGAAGAGGTTTGCAAGGCCACTGAAGATCTACCATTACCACCCAAGATTAAGCCACCAAATATACTTCACATACAGGATGGACTGTACTTCATCAACCATCGTTTGTATCTACCACATCTTAAATCCGATGGAGTGCCCTAAGATGGTGTCATGACGATCCAGTGGCGGGTCACAGGGGAGTTTTGAACACCACCAATCTTCTTAAAAGGCAGTTCTGGTGGCCTGGTTTGGTCGAGGAAGTTACCAACTATGTGTTGTTGTGTCCGATCTGCTGTAGGGCAAAGTACAACACTCAAAAACCGGTGGGTTTTCTTCAACAAGAACCTCAACCTCGCAGACCATGGAGTGTTATTACTACTGACTTCATTGTTGACCTACCACCCTCTGATGGGAGTTCATGCATTATGGTAACGGTGGATAATTTCAGCAAGATGGCCCACTTTACTCCTTTAGCAGGTCTTCCTACTGCCGCTGAGATGGCTTCCGTTTTCACCAAAGACACCTTCCGCCTGCATGGGTCACCGGACAAGATCATCTCAGACCGGGGATCACAGTACGCCTCACGCTTTTGGAAAGAACTGTGCGAGAGATTGGGTATTGAGAGAATTATGTCATCAGGATTCCATCCACAGACCAATGGTCAAACTGAACAAACTAATGCTTCATTCAAACAGTATCTGCAATGCTTTGTCAACCACCAACAAGACAACTGAGTGACCTTATTACCAACCGCAGAGTTCGCATATAATAACTCTAAACATAGCACCACCAAGCTCAGTCTGTTCTACTGTGCTAATGGCTTTCACCCCAGTTTCATTCCAGATCCGAATTTACCATTGTCGGTAATACCCTCAGTTGATACAGTGCTATCCAACATCTCCGAAGCACATAAGATCGCCTCTGAGAGCCTATATGCTAGTTAACTCCATTATGGATCACAAAGCAACCCACAGTGTCTTCCTTCCCCCGTTAAAAAAAAGGGCACCAAGGTATGGTTATCTACCAAAATCCTTCCCCGTTGGTTGCATCCCTCCAAGCTTATCCCGAGGTATCTGGGTCCATATACCATTCTTGACAGGATCAACCCTGTCACCTACTGTCTGCAGCTACTGTTACGCTCAACTGGTATCCACAGGGACGCCACCCAGCCCGGGTTGGGTGATTTGCACTCTCAAACCCTCTCCCGGTCCCTTGGTAAGGCCTCTGGTTAAAGATGGGTCTGCAATATAGGAGAGCAGGATTCAATACCAGATTGTCTTTATGTTTTCCCACCTCCCCTGGCCTCAACTCCAACCTCCCCCTTGGGCCCTCTCCTCACCTTAATATTGTAAAAGATGGATCTTCCGTCCTACTCCTCGTGGCAGGGGCACATAGATGTGGGAGGCGAGCAGCGACCAAGTTTCTTTACTGGTGCAATCCCCTCTTGGAAATCCAGACCTGCTGCGGCTCCGTAGGTTTGCTGCTTTACAGTCTTTATATGCAGTTTGAAGATTAGCATGGGCCGGTAGGCGAATGCGCAGTGTGCACGATGCTGTCCGGTGAGGAATGCGCGATGCGCGGCACTGTTTCTCCTTTTATATTGCTAACCTGTGTCTTTTCTCTCCTTGCAGGTTGCGATGTTCCTCCCCGAGCGCCATAATGTTCCAGCAATGATACTGACCAGGAGATGACTACCCAGGTAAGAATTGTGTGGCTTTCTTCATTCGGTAGGACACGTGAGTAAACACTTTCTTTCTTTCTCCTCTTTCCAGGTTATGGTATTCCAGGATGCATGCGGTGCCGGATGATGGGGTTCGTACCTTCAGGTGAGTGGAACTGAAGTCGGCGATGGATTGAAGACAGGATACTGTTCCAGGTAAGTTTCCTAGTGTTTTTTCTCTCTCTGCAGGTCCTTGGTTTCAGGTAAGCTGGCATCAAAGAACTGGCCACAGTGAGCGTTACTCTGCCCACAGCAGAATAACACAAAGCATGTTCTGCTGTTTGGGTGCGGTTTAAATAGTCTCAGGTAAAGTAGTCCAGGAAAAATAGTACCAGGCCTGCCACACACAAAGTAGTCCAGGTAATGTAGTCCCAGGCCTGCCACACCCAAAACACTAGACCACATAGTTCAGTTCCTTGTATCTGGGCTATGTGTGTGCCTCCATGTTGGCTGAACCCCCCCCCCCAAGTTGAATAGTCGCAAGTAAATATAATGTTGGTCATCATGATGGTTATGAGCCTGGTGCCAAAGGTGCCAGGACTGACTCCAAGAGAGTATTGGATGAAGTTTTAAGGCCTTTGACCTGGCCTTAACTGGAAGGCTGACTTGCCAGTGAGGGCCAGGGGCAAGGGTCATGACAGTACCCCCCCCAAGGCCCCTGGTGGCACTTCTGCCTGGTCCTGGTTTGGCTGTGTAATTCTGATGGAACTTTTTAATTAAGCGAGGTGCATGGATGTATTCACTAGGTTCCCATGATCTGTCTTGAGGGCCGTATCCCTTCCAATCAACTAAGTAGTATAGTTTGGATCTGGTGTATTTTGAGTCTAGGATATCCTTTACTTCAAACTCTGGTTCTCCGTCAATTAATACTGGTTTTGGTGGTGTTGTAACCCGAGTACCGGGTTGTACCGGTTTCAGGAGTGATACGTGAAACACAGGATGAATCTGCATAGTGGGTGGTAGGGCTAATTTAACTGCCACTGGATTTATTATGCATTCAATAGAATAAGTTCCCAGATATCGGGGACGAAAGGTCAGAGTCCCTTTTATGGGCACATATTTTGATGCTAACCAGACCTTGTCTCCAATTTGATAGTCGGGGGCTTTACTACGATGTTGGTCAGCGAATCTCTTTTGTCTATTCTTGGCTTGGAGTAAATGTTCTGCTGCTTCTTTGAAGGCCGGGGAAATAGTTGTATGTAGGGTTTTAACCACTGGCATTTCCAAAGGGGTTGGGAGATCCAATTCTGAAGTACGTGGATGTCTACCATATATAGTGTAGAAAGGGGTTTGTCCATTGCTGGTGTGTAATGAATTATTATAGGCATATTCAGCTATCCATAACAAGTCCTTCCAATTTCTTTCCACTTGATGTAACATGCCACATAAGTATTGCTCGGGGGTTTGGTTTGTTCTTTCTGTTTGGCCATCTGTTTGAGGATGGTGACTTGTCGATAGTCGAATGTCAATTTGGGCCATTGAACAGCATTTCCTCCAGAAATTGGATACAAACTGACTACCTCTTTCTGAGATCAAAACCGATGGAAATCCATGTAGACGTACAATTTCCTCCAGGAATACTTTTGCTAAATTGGATTCATTTGGAATACCCTTAAAAGGAATAAAGTGTGCCATTTTAGAGAACAAGTCTACAACTACTAAGATGGTGTTGAATCCTTGACTGGGAAGTAGATCTGTAATGAAATCAAGGGACAGTGTGTGCCATGATGCGGGAGGAATTTTCAATGGTCGGAGAAGACAAGCTGGTTTCTGTTTTTGGGACTTGTTTTGTGCACACACACTGCAAGATTGGATAAATTGTATGATGTCTTTACGCCATGTGGGCCACCAATAGTTTTGTTTTACTTTAGCTAGAGTTTTGGCAATTCCAGGATTACCTTCAATCAGGGAGTCGTGATAACCCAAAATAACCTGCTCTTGTAAATGTTTACTTGCCAAGTATAGACGCTTCCTAAAATATGGTAACTGGTCTTTAATGGTGTAATGTTTTCCTTGAGTACACCACTCTTGTGAGAAAGTGGGATCCATTAAGAGTTGGATCTTGTTTTGGAGTTAACACTGTGTCAATGTTGTCGTAAAACCCAGGAGTTTGTCTTCTGGAATGATGGCTACTGGATCTGGAGTTATGGAAACCTTTTCATCAACACCCATGCAGGACAAGGAATCAGCCTTTCTGTTTCGGACTCCTGGCCGGTAGGTAATCACATAGTCATATTCAGCGAAGATAAGAGCCCACCGCAGTTGACGGGATGATTGAGCCTTTACTGTTTTTAGGTATTGCAGGTTTCCATGATCATTTATGACCGTGACAGTATGTCTAGCACCAAAGAGATAGTGTCGCCATGCCTTGAAAGCTGACTTTATAGCCAAGAGTTCTTTGTCTGTGATAGCATAGTTGAGTTCGGGAGGTGAGAATTTTTGTGACCAGAAGGCCACAGGGTGTAACTGGCCAGTTCCTGTGTCTCTTTGTGAGAGAACAGCTCCCATATCCATGCTAGCAGCATCTGTTTCAACTATATAAGGGAGTCTGGGCGAGGATGCCGTAGAACTGGAGCAGAAGTGAATTTTTTCTTAAGTTCTTAAAAGGCCTTCTCTGCTTCTTTGGTCCAATGGAACTTTTTATTGTTTTTTCTCAATAGTGATGTAATTGGATGCACTATTTGGGAAAAATCTGGGATGAATCGGCGGTAAAAGTTTGCAAAGCCTAACATACTCTGGATTCCTTTAAATGAAGTTGGTGACGGCCAGTTAAGAATATCATCTACCTTGTGCCTATCCATTCTGATACCTTTTGGTGTGAGGATAAAACCGAGGAACTCCACTTCGGTGACATGAAAAGAGCATTTTTCAAGTTTAGCATACAGTTTATGTTGGCAGAGTTTAGTAAGGACAGAGCGGACATGCCTGACATGGTCTTCTTATGTAGCAGAATACACTAATATGTCATCAATGTAAACCAGGGTGCAAACGTCGATTAACTCCCGCAAAACATAATTCATAAAGTACTGGAATGCAGCAGGAGCGTCGCAAAGTCCAAAAGGCATTACCTGGTATTCATACAAGCCATATTTTATACGAAAGGTGGTTTTCCATTGGTCTCCTTTCTTCACTCGAACAAGATGGTACGCCCCCCCCTAAGGTTCAGTTTGGTATAGATTTGGGCGTCCTTGACTTGATCCAATAATTCGGGAATAAGGGGCATTGGATAACATTTTTTTACTGTGATCTGGTTTAATGCGCGATAGGCGATGCAAGTCCTCAAATGTCCTTCCTTCTTTGGTACGAAGAATAAGGAACTGTCTGCCGGTGATTTAGATGGGCGGATAAATCCATTTGCCAGGTACTGATCAAGATAAGATTTCAAATGGAGGTTTTCTGGTTCAGTAAGTGCATAGATTTGACCACAAGGAATTTGCGCACCAGGTATGAGGTCAATCTGACAATCGTAGGGCCTGTGCGGTGGTAGAGTATTGGCTTGTTCTTTCTGGAACATGTCTTGAAAATCTTGGTATTCATTTGGTAGAGTACTAGTCACACCTAGTACAATCGCCGCCGTACTGGGAGTAGCAGATGTACATAAGTCTGTTTTCCCCTTTTCTTGGTAATAACAGGTACAAGCACAATCACCGGAAAAAGGCCAACTTCTTGGCCCGCCAATCTATTAGAGGGTTGTGAGCTACAAACCATGGCATCCCTAAGAATAGTCAAAACTGAGGAGCTTTGATGAGATCGAATGCAATAGATTCTCGGTGTCCATCCTGGCACAGTAGGGTTAGTGCTGCTGTACATTGGGTTACTGGTATGAAAGCTATTTCTGTCCCATCAACAGTAGTAACTTTTTCAGTAGTCGACTTAGAGCATAAGGGAAGCCCCATCTCTGCTGCCAGATCTTGGTCTACATAATTCCCAACTGCTCCGCCGTCTATGTATGCTTCGACAGCATGCATCCGAGACGGTTGTTAGTGATTGATCAAAATTACTGGTAATGCAAAGTGTGAGGTCTGTGGCTCATCCTTCTCGCTCGACAAGCGGACCTCTAAGCTTGCCGGGCTTGGTAGTTTTTCGACTCCTTGTTATTATCTTGCTTCTCTGGTTCTCCGTCAATTAATACTGGTTTTGGTGGTGTTGTAACCCGAGTACCGGGTTGTACCGGTTTCAGGAGTGATACGTGAAACACAGGATGAATCTGCATAGTGGGTGGTAGGGCTAATTTAACTGCCACTGGATTTATTATGCATTCAATAGAATAAGTTCCCAGATATCGGGGACGAAAGGTCAGAGTCCCTTTTATGGGCACATATTTTGATGCTAACCAGACCTTGTCTCCAATTTGATAGTCGGGGGCTTTACTACGATGTTGGTCAGCGAATCTCTTTTGTCTATTCTTGGCTTGGAGTAAATGTTCTGCTGCTTCTTTGAAGGCCGGGGAAATAGTTGTATGTAGGGTTTTAACCACTGGCATTTCCAAAGGGGTTGGGAGATCCAATTCTGAAGTACGTGGATGTCTACCATATATAGTGTAGAAAGGGGTTTGTCCATTGCTGGTGTGTAATGAATTATTATAGGCATATTCAGCTATCCATAACAAGTCCTTCCAATTTCTTTCCACTTGATGTAACATGCCACATAAGTATTGCTCGGGGGTTTGGTTTGTTCTTTCTGTTTGGCCATCTGTTTGAGGATGGTGACTTGTCGATAGTCGAATGTCAATTTGGGCCATTGAACAGCATTTCCTCCAGAAATTGGATACAAACTGACTACCTCTTTCTGAGATCAAAACCGATGGAAATCCATGTAGACGTACAATTTCCTCCAGGAATACTTTTGCTAAATTGGATTCATTTGGAATACCCTTAAAAGGAATAAAGTGTGCCATTTTAGAGAACAAGTCTACAACTACTAAGATGGTGTTGAATCCTTGACTGGGAAGTAGATCTGTAATGAAATCAAGGGACAGTGTGTGCCATGATGCGGGAGGAATTTTCAATGGTCGGAGAAGACAAGCTGGTTTCTGTTTTTGGGACTTGTTTTGTGCACACACACTGCAAGATTGGATAAATTGTATGATGTCTTTACGCCATGTGGGCCACCAATAGTTTTGTTTTACTTTAGCTAGAGTTTTGGCAATTCCAGGATTACCTTCAATCAGGGAGTCGTGATAACCCAAAATAACCTGCTCTTGTAAATGTTTACTTGCCAAGTATAGACGCTTCCTAAAATATGGTAACTGGTCTTTAATGGTGTAATGTTTTCCTTGAGTACACCACTCTTGTGAGAAAGTGGGATCCATTAAGAGTTGGATCTTGTTTTGGAGTTAACACTGTGTCAATGTTGTCGTAAAACCCAGGAGTTTGTCTTCTGGAATGATGGCTACTGGATCTGGAGTTATGGAAACCTTTTCATCAACACCCATGCAGGACAAGGAATCAGCCTTTCTGTTTCGGACTCCTGGCCGGTAGGTAATCACATAGTCATATTCAGCGAAGATAAGAGCCCACCGCAGTTGACGGGATGATTGAGCCTTTACTGTTTTTAGGTATTGCAGGTTTCCATGATCATTTATGACCGTGACAGTATGTCTAGCACCAAAGAGATAGTGTCGCCATGCCTTGAAAGCTGACTTTATAGCCAAGAGTTCTTTGTCTGTGATAGCATAGTTGAGTTCGGGAGGTGAGAATTTTTGTGACCAGAAGGCCACAGGGTGTAACTGGCCAGTTCCTGTGTCTCTTTGTGAGAGAACAGCTCCCATATCCATGCTAGCAGCATCTGTTTCAACTATATAAGGGAGTCTGGGCGAGGATGCCGTAGAACTGGAGCAGAAGTGAATTTTTTCTTAAGTTCTTAAAAGGCCTTCTCTGCTTCTTTGGTCCAATGGAACTTTTTATTGTTTTTTCTCAATAGTGATGTAATTGGATGCACTATTTGGGAAAAATCTGGGATGAATCGGCGGTAAAAGTTTGCAAAGCCTAACATACTCTGGATTCCTTTAAATGAAGTTGGTGACGGCCAGTTAAGAATATCATCTACCTTGTGCCTATCCATTCTGATACCTTTTGGTGTGAGGATAAAACCGAGGAACTCCACTTCGGTGACATGAAAAGAGCATTTTTCAAGTTTAGCATACAGTTTATGTTGGCAGAGTTTAGTAAGGACAGAGCGGACATGCCTGACATGGTCTTCTTATGTAGCAGAATACACTAATATGTCATCAATGTAAACCAGGGTGCAAACGTCGATTAACTCCCGCAAAACATAATTCATAAAGTACTGGAATGCAGCAGGAGCGTCGCAAAGTCCAAAAGGCATTACCTGGTATTCATACAAGCCATATTTTATACGAAAGGTGGTTTTCCATTGGTCTCCTTTCTTCACTCGAACAAGATGGTACGCCCCCCCCTAAGGTTCAGTTTGGTATAGATTTGGGCGTCCTTGACTTGATCCAATAATTCGGGAATAAGGGGCATTGGATAACATTTTTTTACTGTGATCTGGTTTAATGCGCGATAGGCGATGCAAGTCCTCAAATGTCCTTCCTTCTTTGGTACGAAGAATAAGGAACTGTCTGCCGGTGATTTAGATGGGCGGATAAATCCATTTGCCAGGTACTGATCAAGATAAGATTTCAAATGGAGGTTTTCTGGTTCAGTAAGTGCATAGATTTGACCACAAGGAATTTGCGCACCAGGTATGAGGTCAATCTGACAATCGTAGGGCCTGTGCGGTGGTAGAGTATTGGCTTGTTCTTTCTGGAACATGTCTTGAAAATCTTGGTATTCATTTGGTAGAGTACTAGTCACACCTAGTACAATCGCCGCCGTACTGGGAGTAGCAGATGTACATAAGTCTGTTTTCCCCTTTTCTTGGTAATAACAGGTACAAGCACAATCACCGGAAAAAGGCCAACTTCTTGGCCCGCCAATCTATTAGAGGGTTGTGAGCTACAAACCATGGCATCCCTAAGAATAGTCAAAACTGAGGAGCTTTGATGAGATCGAATGCAATAGATTCTCGGTGTCCATCCTGGCACAGTAGGGTTAGTGCTGCTGTACATTGGGTTACTGGTATGAAAGCTATTTCTGTCCCATCAACAGTAGTAACTTTTTCAGTAGTCGACTTAGAGCATAAGGGAAGCCCCATCTCTGCTGCCAGATCTTGGTCTACATAATTCCCAACTGCTCCGCCGTCTATGTATGCTTCGACAGCATGCATCCGAGACGGTTGTTAGTGATTGATCAAAATTACTGGTAATGCAAAGTGTGAGGTCTGTGGCTCATCCTTCTCGCTCGACAAGCGGACCTCTAAGCTTGCCGGGCTTGGTAGTTTTTCGACTCCTTGTTATTATCTTGCTTCTCTGTGGTTGCAACAGTCCTCCTTGGTGATTTCACTGGACATTCTTAGAGAAGTGGCTGGATTTTCCGCAATATAAGCCTAATTGCTGTTGCCTTCTCTTGTCTCTTTCAGTTTTAGTTAAAGGGGGCCATACACCTCCGATTTGCATGGGTTCTATGTTGTTTTCCGATGTACGTGGAACATTATCCTTTGACCGGACATACACAGCTCAAGTGTCTAACCTTATCCGGTCCGCTTTTCGATCTTGTAATCTGTGATCTAATTGCACCACAAGGTTGATGAATTCTCCACAGTCTTTAGGTGAGTTAACCACATGAGCAAGGACATCCTTTAGTTCCCCTCGTAGACCCCGGTGAAATAGTGTGGTCCTTTTTTCCTCAGGCCACCCAGCTTCAACGACTAGTCTGTTAAATGTTGCTATATATGTAAGCAAGTCTTGACTTCCTTGATGGAGTAACAAATGTTTGTTGTCTAATGCTTGGCCTTGGGTATGACGAGCAAAGAGTTTTTCCATTTCCATCTGTAAACCCCCAAAGTCATGGAACAACGGGTTATCCTGACTTACCAATGGTACCGACCAATCCGCAGCACTGCCACTCAGATATGACAAGACAAAAGCAACCCGCGCTTGGTCGTTAGAAAAAGCCCCAGGTCTGCAAAGGAAATGAAGACGACACTGGTTCATGAACGTTGCATACTTCTTGGGGTCCCCTGTAAATCGTTCAGATGGAGCTAAAGGAACTGCCCCAGGAAGGGTTTTTTGTACTGGATTGGTCGAAGAAGTTGGTACAGGTGCTGGCGGAATGTTACCAGGCAATGGGGTCTGTCCTGCCTGTGATTGGAGCAATTGTCTACTTATTTCGTCGGTACGATCCTTAGTAACAATCAAATCCCTCCTAAGAGCGTTGGTTTCTTGCCTGGCTGAATGCACTTCAGCACGTAATTGTCCCAACAACTGAACTAACTGGTCAGTCTCTGAAGTCTCCATGACGTCCAGGTGGATAATATTATTGAGGCTTTGCGTTCTGTTACGCTCACCTGGTATCCACAGGGACGTCACCCAGCCCTGGTTGGGTGATTTGTACTCTCGAACCCTCTCCCGGTCCCTTGGTAAGACCTCTGGTTAAAGATGGGTCTGCAATATAGGAGAGCTGGATTCAATACCAGATTGTCTTTATGTTTTCCCACCTCCCTTGGCCTCAACTCCTTCCTCCCACTTGGGCCCTATCCTCACCTTAATGTTGTAAAAGGTGGATTCTCCGTCCTGCTCCTTGTGGCAGGGGCGCGTAGATGTGGGGGGCGAGCAGCGACCAAGTTACTTCACTGGTGCAAGCCCCCCTTTGTGAATCCTAGCCTGCTGCGACTCCATAGGTTTGCTGCTTTACAGTCTTTAGATGCAGTTTGAAGATTAGCATGGGCCGGTAGGCGAAAGCGCGGTGTGCGCGATGCAGTCCTGTGAGTAATGCGCGATGCGCGGCGCTGTTTCGCCTTTTATATTGCTAACTTGTGTCTTTTCTCTCCTTGCAGGTTGCGATGTTCCTCGCCGAGCGCCGTAATCTTCCAGCAATTATACTGACCAGGAGATGACTACCCAGGTAAGAATTGTGTGGTTTTCTTAATTTGGGAGGAAACGTGAGTAAACGCTTACTAATGCTGTCTTTCTTTCTCCTCTTTCCAGGTTATGATATTCCAGGATGCATGAGGTGCCGGATGATGGAGTTCATACCTTCAGGTGAGTGGAACTGAAGTCGGTGATGGATTGAAGACAGGGTACTGTTCTAGGTAAGTTTCCTAGTGTTCTTTCTCTCTCTGCAGGTCCTTGGTTTCAGGTAAGCTGGCATCGAAGAACTGGACACGGTGAGCGTTACGCTGCCCACAGCAGAATAACGCAAAGCATGTTCTGCTGTTTGGGTGCGGTTTAAATAGTCTCAGGTAAAGTAGTCCAGGTAAAATAGTCCCAGGCCTGCCACACCCAAAGTAGTCCAGGTAAAGTAGTCCCAGGCCTGCCACACCCAAAAGATTAGACCACATAGCTCAGTTCCTTGTAACTGAGCTATGTGTGTGCCTCCATGTTGGCTGAACCCCCCCAAGTTAAATAGTCACAAGTAAATAGTCCCATTCTAATGTTGGTCTTCATGATGGTTATGAGCCTGGTGCCAAAGGAACCAGGACTGACTCCAAGAGAGTCTTGGATGAGGTTTTAAGGCCTTTGGCCTGGCCCTAACTGCAAGGCTGGCTTGCCAGTGAGGGCCAGGGGCAAGGGTCATGACAGCTACCTAACCATATGAAACGTATACATCCCGTGTTTCATTCATCTCTGAGGCGCATCATACCAAGGGCGCATCATACCAAGGGCACCAACAACAAATGACAACATTCCAGAGGAGTATGAAATGGCTAACATCAGAGACTCCAGATACAGAAGAGGCTGATTGGAGTATATGGTGCATTGGAAGGGATACCCCCAGTCAGATGACTCTTGGGAGCCTGTTTTGCATATACATGCACCCAGATTGGTTCAGAGGTTTCATTGCATTCACCCTGGCAAGCCTGGAGGAGTACCCCTCAGGAGGGGGCATACTGTCATGCGCTCCTCACGCCTGTCTCTGTGACGTCTATGGAGTAGCTGGCAACTACACCGCCATTAGAATGTTCCGTTCCTACCCTGTACTTCCTGTTTGTCCGTGCTAGTGTTTTCTGTCTTTCTGTTTTAGTTCCGTATTTAACCACGCCCCTTATTTTGTACCAACGTGTTGCAACCCATCACTTTTGCTCCAGGTGTTCGCGTTGTACTTTTTGTGCCTTTTTGTCAATCCTTTGTCATTCTCGCCCCACTTTCCCTCGTCACCTTTTTACCTCCTCTTCCATTCTCCTTTACTTCTAGTGTTTTCCATTGTTCGTTTCTTCCTTTCTAGGAACCGGCTTCGGTTGGCTTCTCCCTATTTTCCTTGCTAGCTGCTGCTCTTACTATACTCTGCTGTTCTGTCCCCCTTTCCTGTCCATTCTTACCTTCTTTGCGGTTCTCTTACCGCACAGGTTTCTTTTTCGTTACCCGTTCAGTTTCTGTTCCTTACCGTTTTACTACTTTCTTACTTTTCTTACCTCTGTATCCTGTTACCATCTGTAGCCTTCCTTGTTCCTCTTCCGTTACTGAATTGCACTCTGGGCGGCGTTCCGCTAGACAGATCAGTCCTCCATCTGCTTACTGGTGCTGCTTACCTTGTTCCAGGAGGACAGCCAACTACTGAACTTCTACCGGATTCCCTGTCTGTCTTCTATCTTTTGCTGGGAAAAGAAATTCTGACAGAATATAACAATAGCAGACATTGGAGTTTGTGTTTCCATCTAATCCTTCATACCTTCCTCTCACTGGCATCCTCGGAAGGGGGCCCTTTGTTCCCCTGTCTCTCCAGGGTATCAGAGTGGCTTCCAACCGAGGGCAGCCATATCTCTTCTCAAGAGAAAAGCCATCGATTGAGAAAGGCCGAAGACAGAAACCTTCGTCCGAGGATTCAGGTGAGGAGGAGGGGGATCTGGAATTGAGTCCATCGCAACCTGAGAAATCTAGTTTTGGGAGCTACAGCTTTCTTCTCTATTTAAGGTACTGTTCAAATCCGGTCGTTCATTCCGTCCGACCGCTGTAAAAGTGTTTGAAATCTGTTGCCAATCCGAGGGCTTGTCCTTCTCTATTCTTTAAAGTAACTTTTCATCTGACCAACTTCGCTCTGAACTCTTGGCAAAGACTTAACCGCAAACTACTCCGAACTGTGTGATCCTCTGCAAACACTTTGATCAATTGACTTTGGCCCAGGCCTCTTGATTTGATTTCCTCACTGTAGTTACTTTTTCTAGATTGCCCTTCTTACTTACTTGTTGGTGCTGCTCAACTTTTGTTTAACTTTGTCTTTCCCTCCCTTTTAAATGACTGGAGTGCCATTTTGCTCACACTTCATTTTGAGCTTAACTTGTCCAGAATCTATTGGTTGTGGTGTAGTGTATTAAGATTGTGATTTTTCAACTGCTTGATAATAGTGAAATGTTTTATAACTGATATGTAAATAAATGTATATTCTTTTACTCAGAAACCTTGAGTCAGTGTTTGTTTGAACCATAGTAATTGCTGTCCTTTGTGTAACTATTGATAGTGCCCACTTTACTCTTGAGATAAGTTGGCTGCTCAGCCATCGCCACCATTTACTGTGTAGTACAGGCTTGTACCAAAGGTGAATTTGTACTGTCACTTGTCGTCTTAATTGTGTGTGATGTTCCCATATGATATGATTCTGCCTAACACATGGGGTTTTGGAGGGGTTGGGTGACATACCAGTATTTGGGTGTGCTGTTTTTGCAAAGGGGCAGTCCTTTATGCAGCATGAATGTGTGCCTTTGACTGACACGGCCTTGGCTCTCCTTAAGTAGCTAGGGATGCACACATTGTAGCACTTCCAGGGAAACAATCTCAGGGTGGTAGGGTTGTGACAGTTGACTGTCCCTTTGTCATCATCGTTTGTCACCTGGTATGTGCCAGGCCTGTGTGCACTCCGCAGGGGTGGGATTTTTGGTGAAAAATGTTTCCACAAGCTGTGTACGGGCTGCCTCGCCATGTGAAAAAGTCCTGGACCACGGTCTGCCTTTCTGCGGGTGTTCTGGGCATGTATATGTGCCTGCGGACTGAGGTGCATGCAGTCATGATCGCCAACACCTGGTGTAGGCAGCGTGACTGCGTGGGCTGTGAGACACCCCCAACTATGGCACTTGTCCGCTGAAATGACCCAGTGGCCAAGAAATGGAGTACATTGAGCACCTTTTCCAAGGGTCTCAGTGCTTGGGAGCACAGGGTGGGTGATGTGAGGTCATCCTCCCACTCAGCGACCAGGTCTAGGATGATATGGGGGGGAAACCTGTACCTGCCATAGACCTGGTCATCAGGCATCCCAAAAAGGCTGGTCCTGGGTAAAAGAATGCAGGGCCTGGCTACCCTCCTCCTGCTGCAGTGTCCCACGACCACTGCTGCGAGGAACGATACATTCATCGTAGCGGTATGAGCTTGTTTGTTGTTTGTGCACACATTTATGCTGCGCGGGGGCGCTTATGCCAGCTTTCGCCTGGCGTATGTTTTTCCGGCTTAGCGCATCTTTTGTGGCGTGCGGGTTTCCCCTGTTCGATTCCACGAATACGTGTTGTTAGCACACGTGTGGGCGTTGCGAGGATTTGGCAGCGGTACTTCCCCCGTAATGCCCACATTTTCAAGCATTGTTCCTCATTCCGCGTGTTCCGCCCCCTTTTAAGATGTGTGCGCTGGGTTGTTTGCGCCTTCACTGGCCATCTCGCGCACCGCCTTCTGGATGTCACAATGACATGTGCACCACGCGCGGATTCAGCGCAGATCACAGGTAAGCCACGCGCAGCGCCTTCCATGAATCGACAAACGCCCGCTTGCGTGGCTTTCGCACGCGTGCGCTGTGATTTTCATGCTTGCGCCCCCATTTTCAGCACACATTAATTCCATGAATTACCCTGTCTGTGACTGAACAACACGCAATTAAATATATTGAGATACAGACAACCAAATATGGAACATTAACCTTATCAATACACATCAAATCCAAAGAAGGCACTGACAACTAACGAGCAAGCTTTTTACACATTACAAAAAACATCAAGAAAATGGCATCCACCAGGAAAGACAGACACAAAAGAAAATGTCATAAGAGAACACACCAGACAAAAAGATGCCATTCATCTAAACCCACAATGCCAAGGGACCAACGAACACCAAGAAAAACTACATTAAACCGCTTCCAAAATCACTTTATCTGTTGCACTACCTTTCAACATACAGCACACCTAAACAACCAGCCAGCCATTATCATTACAATGATAGAAGGAATGATAATGGGAACACAAGGGACATACCTGAGATGGGTAGAAGAATTTCAATAGAACCAAGTGACTACAGCACACCGCACATCACTTAAATCTGGCGTGATAACACGTTTGGCCAGCACAACCCTACAGAGAACCCTGAAGACCACATCAATCCAAAATGCAATCTTCTTGAACTACTTAATGAAGAACCACAACCAACGAAAATCTCACACAGAACCCACAGACCAAATCCTAACTCAGAATAACAAGGAAAGACAAACCCTGTCCCAGCAAATTACCAACACCGCACCCAAAGGACAAACTGGCCTCATTTAACAAAAAGATTGACTGCAACCTAATCAATGCCAGATCAAAGTCAAAACACAGCACACATATATCCAAGCTCCTAAGTGATGGTGGAATGGACTTCGTATTCCTGTCCTAAACCTGGCTAACTGAAGAATTCACAGTAGTTACACAGAAATCCCTACCCAACAACTTCAAATGGAAACAAGCATCACCATTGATAAATATCACACACTTTGAATATCTCCTGCTCTACTTAGCGATGGACCACAAAACCAATCTTTCAATAATATTTGTCTGCTGACTGCCCATTTATAACCCATCTTTCGCAGACACATTTTTAGATGCCATCACCAACAGTGCCATCTGAAATAGTAACAATCCAACTACAGCAAATGGTGAAGGGAGTAACCCACTCAGCAGAAGGCATCCTAAAATGCAATTTTCTGCAAAGAAAACCCTGGTCACAACCACACCCCAATGCATATTCTGTGGAATGATCGCCTTACAATACCCTTCGTAATCCACGCACCACTACAAATACAATCTGACCTTCTAAAAGTCTCTGCAACTCAGAAAAGAAGCTTGAAATCCCTAAACACCATGGACCCCAATACCAGACTGGAATACACAAAACAATTGAGCGCCGTCCAAGAGACACTTCACTTAGAAGAAGGAACTGACACACTCCAAAAATGGATCATGGAAAAACTAGATGCTATCACACCAGAAATGCATTTCACCCCTTCACAAAAGAAAATGACGATGAGATGGTTTGCACCCCAACTCAGAGCCCTGAAGAAAGCAAACAGGAAACTTGAACAAGCATGGAGGAAAAACTGCAACCAACAGAAAAAAAACATGAATACCAGAGACATATATGACTATTTAAAATGGAAACCCTCAAAGAAAAAAAAAAACAATACTACAAGGAATGCATCACAAAAGTAAGCAACACTCAGAAAGAGATGTTCAGCATCATCAATAAGATAAAAAACAGCCTGCAACAAAACACCTACTGCCTTCCATAAACTGTGTGATGACCGTGCAAACCGCTTTAAAAACAAAATCCTAAACATACAGAAAATCATCAAGAGTATGCCCAAGAAGACAAACAACAATTCCACCAACCCCCTAACTCTAAAACAAACTACTTCATAGGGCCTGGAGGAAAGCTCAGGGCAGCACATTTGTCTTGAAATCAAGACACCACAGTTTTGAATCCTGGTCATGTGCTTAGGGACTGTTCTCTGGTATTAAGCAAAGCATGCAATAAAAGATAATTAATTAATTAGTGATCTTAAAAGAAAGGTTTATGAACCTACTGAATCTAAGTAACAAAGCAGGTTACCCAACAGACCCATGCCCATCAGACATGATCAACCTCACCCAAGAGACACCAGCAGAATATTTCTGAAACCTCATGAACCATTCTCGGGCAATATAAGTTATACCATGAAGCTTTAAAGCGGCATACAATAAACCACTCCTCAAAGATCCCTCAGGAAACACAGAAGACTTAACCAACTGCCGATCTATCTCAAACATCTCTTCCTGGAAAATCTCCTAGAAACATGCATATATGAACACATCCTGGAAAGAAATCCCTTGCTTAACCAGGCACAATTAGGTTTCAGACCCATGTGAAGAATGGAAACAGCACTACTATCAGTCTGGGAGGATCTAAAAACGAACACTGACACCAATATCACCAAAGTGCTAATACTAGCCCTTTTAGCAGCCTTCGACACAGTCGACCATGAAGCTCTCATTAAACAGGGGTTAATGTCATAGGCTTTCTATGGGAAAACTGCTTTGTAACAGAAATAACAGAAACAACCTGGCTGAGCCCTTTCAAGCCAGCACCATGCACACCAACTGTTACGCTCACCTGGACCCCACAGGGGTGTCGATCGGACCCGGACCGCTGCAGTCTCCTTCAACATGATGCGTAGTGCAGAGATGACTGTCTGGACTGGCCCGCCTAGACTTGTCTGCTGGACCCGAAGAAGGATTTTCCTGCAAGTGGAGACAGGGATTAACCACCTGCGGGTTTTAGTGATGGCCTCCCAACTGTTCTCGCTCTCCCCCACTAATCACCTCTGATATCCCCTTAGTAACCTCACCTTATGTTCGTAAAAGATGAGCTCTCCATCCTGCGTGTCTTGCAGGGGCGCGTAGATACCAGTTACTTCACTGGTTTGAAGGCGTTGGGAGAGTTCCGGTAAGTATTGACTCTGAAGTCCCTGGCAGGATTGGTAAGTATCAAGTTCAAAGAGTTCAATGTGCCCGATGTTCACTCTTGTCCCCTTCCTTCCTTAAGTTGCAACTGAGTTCGTGAGAAGAAGGTCTCGTAGCTGCTGCTGGCGTTCAGGTAAGAGTCTGTGTTACCCAACGCTGTCCGGTAACTATTGCATGCGTTAACGTGTTGTTTTTCTCCCTCTTTACAGATGCGGCATATGAAAATGTGGAGAGTTATGGAATAATACCGCCGGTAGTAAGTCTATGGTGGTAAGAGGTTGTATTTTTTGATTCCCTTGGCTCACCTTATTTTTTCTTGTGTCCCCTAGGTGCTGGATTATGGCGAAGAAATGATGGAGACAGTGCCAGATCGAAAGATGCTGTGAGAACTGGTGAGTATGGCGCCGTGCTGGAGCTGGCGAAGCGACACGTGCAGGACTGATGTACTTTCCAGGTCCGGAGTTGAAATGGTTCCGGAATTAGGTGAGGAATTTGAAATAAGTTTGTTTTCTAACCTTGTCCTTTTCTTCTTCTTTATTCTAGGAGCTCTGGATTCAAGGCAGGCGTGGCAGAAGACTGGATGCTGGCTGCAGGCACGCGGGCGTGGCAGAAGAATGGATGCTGGCTGCAGGCTCGGTGAGCGTCACGCTGCTGGATGCAGAATAACGCAAAGCATGTGCTGCTGTTCGGGTGTGGTTTAAATAGCCTCCAAAGTAGTTACAGGTAAGAAGTTCCCTAGAGCCCCGCCCGAGTAAAAAATAGTCCCTGTAACAAAATAGTGCCATCCAGGCCTCATGTAGGCTTGGACTCTTTTGCAGCATGGTCTGCATCAGGTAAGTAAAGTCTATGAGCCTGGCGTCTATGGTGCCAGGACTGATTTCTATGATGAGCCTGGCGCCTAAGGCGCCAGGACTGAACCCAGACAGCCCCTAGCCGGGGCTGCTGAGGTTTAAACAAATGTCTGGATGCCTGCTCCCGGAGCTGCGGGCCTTGGTCCTGATGCCCGGGGGTAGGCATCATGACAGCACTCCCACCCAAGGCCCCTCCTAAAGTTGTTTTTCCCCCTGGCCCCGGTTTTTCTGGGAAGTTCCGATGGAATCTTTTCACCAACCGAGGTGCATGAACGTGGTCGCTAGGCTCCCATGACCTTTCTTGTGGTCCGTAGCCCTTCCAATCGATCAAATAAAAAAGTTTAGATTTAATCATCTTGGAGCCCAGGATATTTTTTACCTCGAATTCAGGTTCTCCATCTATCAAGATGGGGTCAGGTGGTTTGGTTAATCTTGTCCCTGGTTGAACTGGTTTTAGAAGTGAAACATGAAAGACAGGATGAATTTGCATATTAGAGGGTAATTCCAATTTGACGGCCACCGGGTTGATAATGGCCTTAATGGTGTAAGGTCCCAAATATCTAGGATTAAAAGTCTGAGTTCCCTTCAGAGGTATATGTTTTGTAGCCAGCCAAACTTGATCCTAAATCTGGTATTGTGGAGTTTCACTTCTACCTTGATCAGCATTTTTCTTGTATTTCTCTTTTGCTTGTTTCAAATGTTATTTGGCTTCCTTAAAGGCTTGTGTAATAGTAGAGTGCAAATGACTAACTGCGGGCATTTCTAAGTGCCGAGGCGAATCGAGTTCTGAGGTTCGAGGGTGGTGTCCATATATGGTATAAAAAGGGCTTTGTCCGGTTCCTGAATGTACAGAGTTATTGTATGCGTACTCGGAAATCCATAAAATATCTTTCCAATTGCTTTCGGTCTGGTGTAGCATGCAGCGTAGGTACTGTTCAAGGGTCTGGTTGGTCCTTTCTATCTGACCATCGGTCTGGGGTGGTGACTTGTTGATAGCCTCATGTCGATTTGTGCCAGTTGACAACATTTCTTCCAAAAATGTGAGATAAATTGACTCCCTCGGTCAGAAACCAATACGAAGGGAATCTGTGTAATCGAACAATGTTTTCGAGGAACTCCTTGACCAGAATCAAAGCAGAAGGTAACCCCTTTAAAGGAATAAAGTAGGCCATCTTGGAAAAAAGATCCACAATAACTAGGATGGTGTTAAATCCATTACATGGAGGTAAATCTGTAATAAAGTCTAAAGACAGGGAATGCCATGGTGTAGGTGGAATATCCAAAGGTTGTAAAAGGCCAGCAGGTTTTTTCTTCTGGCTTTTGTTTTGGGCGCAAATGCCACAAGACATCACAAATGACTTTACATCTTTTCGCCAAGTGGGCCACCAGAACTGTCTCCTAATTTTCGCGTCTGTTTTTGCGATACCTGGGTGCCCTTCCATCAGGGTGTCAAGGTAATTGGAGATGACTAGTTCTTGTATTTCCTTGTGTGGTAGAAATAGTCATCCTTGATACTAAGGTAGGTCATTGATGACTGAGTAGTCCGGGCCTTTCTTTACCGAGTCCTGCAGGGTTGCTGGATCGAAGAGTTGTTGGATTTTTGAATGAATATCTTCTAGTGTCTGTAGAGTAGTTATGCCAAGAATTCTTTGCTCGGGAATTATTGGCACCGGTTCCGGGTTTGCATATGCTTCTCCCATCCCTATTCGGGATAAGGCATCTGCTTTGCCATTTTTGCAGCCTGGTCGATAAGTGATCACAAAATCAAATTCGGCAAAGAACAATGCCCATCGAAGTTGTCGCGATGATTGGGCTTTGGCTGTTTTTAAATACTGCAGGTTCCGGTGATCGGTGATTACGGTAATAGTATGCCTGGCACCAAGAAGATAATGCCGCCAAGCCTTAAAGGCGGATTTGATGGCTAATAGCTCTTTATCGGTAACCGCATAGTTTAACTCAGGTGCTGAGAACTTTCTGGACCAAAACGCTACTGGGTGAAGTTGACCGGTTTCAGGATCCTTCTGGGACAGGACAGCTCCCATGGCTAAACTGGATGCATCAGTTTCTACTATGTATGGAAGCTCAGGGTGTGGATGCTTTAAGACAGGTGCTGATGTGAATTTCGCTTTCAGCTCTTGAAAGGCCTTTTCAGCCTCTTCGATCCACAAGAAGCATTTGTTTTTTCGCAAAAGTGCTGTGATGGGGTGTACAACATGGGAGAAGTCCGGAATGAATCTGCGGTAGAAATTAGCAAATCTGAGCATGCTTTGTACCCCTTTGACTGAACTGGGTGATGGCCACTTGAGAATTGCGTCCAACTTTCGAGAGTCCATTCGGACTCCTTTTGGAGTCAGGATAAATCCAAGAAATTCAACTTCCGTAGCATGAAAAACACATTTTTCCAATTTTGCATATAACTTGTGCTGGCGTAGTTTCTCAAGGACTGCACGCAAGTGCTTAACATGGTCTGATTCTGAGGAGGAGTACACTAGAATATCATCTATGTATACGACGACACAGACGTCAATGAGTTCACGAAGGACATCGTTCATAAAGTACTGAAAGGCTGCTGGTGCATTGCACAACCCGAAGGGCATCACCTGATATTCGAATAATCCATACTTGGTGCGAAAGGCAGTCTTCCATTCGTCGCCTTTCTTGACACGTACCAGATGATATGCCCCTCAGAGATCTAACTTAGTGTAGATACAAGCATCCTTTACTTGGTCTAGTAATTCGGGGATCAGAGGCCATTGGTATCGGTTTTTTACCGGAATCTGATTTAATGCGCGGTAATCTATGCACGTTCTAAGATCACCTTCCTTTTTTGGCACGAAGAATAAAGCTGAGGATGCAGGAGACTTGGAAGGACGAATAAAGCCATTAGCAAGGTATTGGTCCAAGTGTTGCCGTAGGTGACGATTTTCAGGTTCCGTGAGGGCGTAGATTCTACTGCATAGGGGTTGTGCACCGGGTAGGAGGTCGATTTGACAATCGTATGATCTGTGAGGAGGTAATGTATTGGCCTGTTCTTTTTGAAAAACATCCTGAAACTCTTGGTATTCCTGAGGTAATTGCACGATTGGGTTAACTAATGTAGCCAGGCCTTTGTTCAAAATGTTCTCCGGGTAACAGGTGTGTGCACAATCCGGGATGGTTATTCTCTTCTCTCGCCAAGCTATACAAGGATTATGTGTTTCCAACCATGGCATCCCCAGTATTATCTGGAACTGTTGGGCTTTTATTAGATCAAACACAATAGTTTCTCGATGCCCATCTTGACTCAACAGTGTCATCTCTGTAGTGGAATGAGTTACAGGCCCCGAGGCAATCTCAGTTCCATCAACTGTGGTGATGACATCCGAAGTGGTCTTTTTGCAAACAGGTAGATTCATCCTTGCCACCAATTCGTGGTCCATATAGTTTCGTATGGCCCCGCTATCTATGTATGCCCTTACTGCGTGCATACGTGATGGCTGCCTGGGATCAAGTAGGACCATTGGGATGATCAGATGCGAGGTCTGAGTGTCCTTCTTTAAGCTCGGCAAGCGAACCTCTACGCTTGTCGGGGGTGGTCGTTTCCCGAATCAGGCTCTATGTGGCTTTTATCAGCAACTCCTACCACCTTCTTGGGTGGTTTGTGGGGCAATCCCGTAGAAAATGTCCTGAGGTTCCACAGTACAGACACAACTGCATCTGTCGTCTTCTTTCTCTTTGAGTTACGGGTCCTTTAACCCCCCCGATCTGCATAGGTTCAGATGCATCTGTTCCTTTGGGGGCAACGTTGGGTTTAACCAATACCCGGTTCTCGAACTTAGCTCGATCAGTCTTTCGGTTCTGAAGTCGGTGGTCTAGCTGGACCACTAAGTCTATAAATTCTGTGCAATCCTGAGGTGGGTTCACAACTTGAGCCAAGACATCTTTGAGTTCTCCCCGAAGTCCACGATGAAACAATGTAATTCGTTTTTCCTCCGGCCACCCGGTTTCCACCACCAACCTATTGAAGGTTGCAATATAGGTTAGCAGATCCTGGTTACCTTGTTGTAAAGATAAAAGTTTGTTGTCCAGGGCTTGACCCTGTGAGTGTCTGGTGAATAGTTTTTCCATGCTCCTTTGAAAACCCTGAAAATCCCGGAGAAGAGGATCATCCTGGTTGACTAAAGGAATGGACCAATCCGCTGCGCTGCCACTAACATATGACAATACAAAGGCTACTTTGGCTTGGTCATTTGGAAATGCTCCCGGTCTGCATAAAAAGTGCAGGCGGTATTGGGTCATAAACACAGTGAACCTTTTGGGGTCCCCAGCAAAGCATTCGGGTGGAGCTAACGGAATATTTCCTGGTAAAACCACTTGCACTGGATTGCTTGATGAAACGGGGGTTGGGTTTCCCCCATATCCAGGTAGGGGTGTTTTCCCAGCTTGGTTTTGCAGTAGTTGCCTAGCCAGATCATCCGTGCGCTCCTTTGAGACAATCAGTTCTCTCCTGAGGGCATTAGTCTCTTGGCGAGCGGCATGTACTTCCGCCCTAAGTTCCCCCAATAATTGGGCCAGTTGGTCGGTTTCCGAGGTTTCCATAACACCCGGGTGGGTATTTGTTGATAGGCTTCGCCTTCTGTTACGCTCACCTGGACCCCACAGGGGTGTCGATCGGACCCGGACAGCTGCGGTCTCCTTCAACATGATGCGTAGTGCAGAGATGACTGTCTGGACTGGCCCGCCTAGTCTTGTCTGCTGGACCCGAAGAAGTATTTTCCTGCAAGTGGAGACAGGGATTAACCACCTGTGGATTTTAGTGATGGCCTCCCAACTGTTCTCGCTCTCCCCCACTAATCACCTCCGATATCCCCTTAGTAACCTCACCTTATGTTCGTAAAAGATGAGCTCTCCATCCTGCGTGTCTTGCAGGGGCGCGTAGATACCAGTTACTTCACTGGTTTGAAGGTGTTGGGAGAGTTCCGGTAAGTATTGACTCTGAAGTCCCTGGCGGGATTGGTAAGTATCAAGTTCAATGAGTTCAATGTGCCCGATGTTCACTCTTGTCCCCTTCCTTCCTTAAGTTGCAACTGAGTTTGTGAGAAGAAGGTCTTGTAGCTGCTGCTGGCGTTCAGGTAAGAGTCTGTGTTACCCAACGCTGTCCGGTAACTATTGCATGCGTTAACGTGTTGTTTTTCTCCCTCTTTACAGATGCGGCATATGAAAATGTGGAGAGTTATGGAATAATACCGCCGGTGGTAAGTCTATGGTGGTAAGAGGTTGTATTTGTTGATTCCCTTGGCTCACCTTGTTTTTTCTTGTGTCCCCTAGTTGCTGGATTACGGTGAAGAAATGATGGAGACAGTGCCAGATCGAAAGATGCTGTGAGAACTGGTGAGTATGGCACCGTGCTGGCGCTGGCGAAGCGACACGTGCAGGACTGATGTACTTTCCAGGTCCGGAGATGAAATGGTACCGGAATTAGGTAAGGAATTTGAAATAAGTTTGGTTTCTAACCTCGTCCTTTTCTTCTTCTTTATCTAGGAGCTCCGGATTCGAGGCGGGCGTAGCAGAAGACTGGATGCTGGCTGCAGGCACGCGGGCGTGGCAGAAGACTGGATGCTGGCAGCAAGCACGGTGAGCGTCACGCTGCTGGATGCAGAATAACGCAAAGCATGTGCTGCTGTTCGGGTGTGGTTTAAATAGCCTCCAAAGTAGTTCCAGGTAAGAAGTTTCCTACAGCCACGCCCGAGTAAAAAATAGTCCCTGTAACAAAATAGTCCCATCCAGGCCTCATGTAGGCTTGGACTCTTTTGCAGCATGGTCTGCATCAGGTAAGTAAAGTCTATGAGCCTGGCGCCTATGGCGCCAGGACTGATTTCTATGATGAGCCTGGCGCCTAAGGCGCCAGGACTGAACCCAGACAGCCCCTAGCCGGGGCTGCTGAGGTTTAAAAAAATGTCTGGATGCCTGCTCCCGGAGCTGAGGGCCTTGGTCCTGATGCCCGGGGGTAGGCATCATGACACCAACCTGTGGGGCCACACAAGGCTCCACCACTTGCAATACTCTTCAACATCTACATGACCCCATTTATCAACCTCATCAAAAGTCATGGCCTCACCTGCTGCAACTATGCAGAAGGCACACAGATCACCTATAAAATCAACACTACTGGAGAACAAGACCAAACCTTCACCAACTGTCTCACACAAATAAACGAATGGATGAGCACAAACAGCGTTAAAATTATCCGAGACAAAACAGAAATCCTGATCATACCCAGCAATCCTTTGAACCAAAATCACATTCCATGGCGTAGCGCAATGGGAAACCAACAAGAACCTTCAAAACTAGTTTCAAATCTCAGAGTGTTAGTGGACAATAACCTAACATTGGATCCACAAGTTAACGCAGTCATAAAAGCTTCTCCCACCTATGCACAATCAAATGGATTCTATCTTTTCTCACCTTCCCACACAGTCATCACCATCTCCTTCGTCATGTCAGGAATAGACTATGAAAACAGTATCTACCTTGGAATTACTGCACCAAAAGCAACAGTGAATGCAGAAGACTACTCCTCAGACTCAACAGGAGAGAACCCATCACAACAGCACTAAGGACCCTACACTGGCTACCAGTCAAAATAAGGATTTACTTCAAAATCCTTTGCATAGCACACAGAGCAATAAATGGCCAGATCCAGCAATGACATGTGCCTCGAACCAAAGCAATACTTGAAAAACTGAAATTTGGCGGATCAGCATTCTTTTGAATTTCAGCAAAACATTTGAATTCACTCCCAAAGGAACTGCGAACAACAGAAGAACACCTAGAATTCAGAAAACAAGTAAAAACCTGGATTTTCTACTCACTCACCTAAAAAAGAAGCACAACTGAGAAAAAAACAGACCATGAAAATAAGAAAAGCACCACAAAACATAGTGAAACAAAATTGAACCAAAACAAACTGAACTGGCACAGCTGAAGGAAAGCATAATATTGGCAACCGTAAAATAAGGAATTCAGCTTAATCGGAAAAAAAATGCAACTTACAAGAACACACAGACCTCCCTCACCACTAACACTACTAAAAAACATTCAACTCTCCTACAAATTCACTGCGCAACTGCCAAATACATCACAACACATTTATACCCCTGAGCATGCACAAACCTGAAATCACACAACAAACGGCATACCCACTCTGCAATCTCACTCAGCCCAAGATACTAACTCTCCAGCAATATGTCACAGACACACAAAACAATCCTCTGTAGACCCACACACCAAAACAGCAACTAACCCATACCATCTAGAAGCAAACCCAACACATAGTGACTATTTTTTCCAAACTTAGCTACCAACAGCAAAACAAAAAGCTCTCTTGTGCCATCCCTCTGTGTCCTGTTAATTAACCCTTCCCAACCCTCCTTATTTTGTGACCATGAAAATGGCAGTGGTGTGCAGTATAAATCTCAATAACAAAAAATAGTACGGCATTTTTTTACTGGGCATGAAGAGTAAAGAAAACATGATGAGTGTTTTTAAGTGGCTAGACTGGCCTGTATTGGTACAGACAATGTGGATATACTTCTTAAGTGGAATGGCATTCTTATTGGCTTGAAGAACCAACATGAGTCGTTGTTATATTGTAATATTGACATACAATGGGCACAGCCAGTATGGAAATATTTTTTTATACCGGTGTATATTGTGCGCAAAGGCATCATGAACATATTTTGGAGAAGGCTCCTGTGCACTGTTGGTGACTTGTACATGTTGTATTCTTTCCGTCTTTACTATACAAAATTGATTGCAAACTTTGTGGCTTTTTACCCAGCTTTCATACATGATGTGCTATAAATTGAACCATTTTAATCCTATTTTTAAAAAAATGCTCATGGGGAGAATCTCCTCTCCCTACCTGTGGGGTTGGTTTAGGGTATCTCGATACATTCAGGAGCTCCGGCATATTTGGGGCAAATATTTTTTATGTACACACCTCCAATTCATCAATTCACTGGCCGCCAGTTGGTATAACTGCATAGATGTTTACTTCAAGGTGCATATAGAAAGATTATAGTATGGATAGATTTTAGATCTATGATACCCTTACATTGTTGTTTCAGTCTGTTCTAACTTTATGGGAAAACAAGAATGTACTTTCATTTAAAATGCCAAAGTCCATTTGTACATATTGACAGTTTTGTACAGTGTTTCTTGCTCGGCATTGTCTTTGCTGCCTTGCTTTCATATACGCCGCTAATAACTGAAATATACATCAGATTTGGGGCCTCATCACGAGTCTGGCGGTAACCCTAAAATGCAGCGTTAGCTATATTACCGCTGCATCTAAGGGTCCGCCAGATCATGGCCAATACAAAAACAGGATCTCAAATCATCCTACCAGGAGACCTTAACCTTGGCCTTGGCGATCCAAATGATGCCAATGCACTCTCCCTGGAAAATACCATATCCCAACTAGGGTTCAAGCTCAGAATCACAGCCCCAACACACAAAAAGGTAGAACCTTGGACTTGTTAGCGGATTACAACTCTTCCACAGCCATCCTTAAAAACGAGCCAATTGCATGGTCAGACCATCACACCATCTCCTTCTCCATCCAAGGGAAGTCACAACCAAGCACCCTTCCAGCCACCATCCCGCAAACCCTCAACAGGAATAGCCGCAACATTACCTTGCAGAACCTTCGCCCTCTTATTCACAACATCCTTACCCCCGCAAACTACGTCAACCTAGATGCGAATAAACTTGCTGGCCTCTATAATAAAACTCTCGAATCAGCAGTAGATATCATCGCTCCCATCAAACTCACCAAAGCTAAACCGGCAGCCCACCTGAACAAATGGTTCACTCCGGGGCTAAAAATCCTCCGGAACACTAAATGAGCTGCAGAAGCCTGGAGAAAACCACCAAACCAAGCCAACAAAACACAACTCACGATAGCAGCTACCACCTACAAAACCTCCATCCTCAGGGCCAAAAAAGAGACTTACGACAACAGAATTGAGAGTGCCAAATCTAAAACAAAGGAGCTCTTCACCATCCTCAGGGAGCTCGAGTCCCTTTCCACACCTTTAGAAACCTGTGTGAAAGATGCAGACTGGTGTGAGAGGATCCAAAAAGCCTTGGCAGACAAAATTACCATGCTACAATCCAAAATCGAACAGAAAAAGCTCAGCCTAGCCAAAAAAAGCAAACCTTCCACCACCACCCACCTCCAAATCCCCAACATGCCCCCCTTCTCCTTCTCCCCGGTATCTACTGAAGAAGTGGAAAGCATCATCAAGACCTCAAGCCCTCCAGATGCCAAGGGGACTCATGTCCAGCTCCCATCATCCAGGAAGGTGCCAACAATCTGGCCCCTTTCATAACAGCCCTAATCAATGCATCCTTCAAATCAAGCTCAGTCCCTAGCAGCCTCAAGGAGGCCTGGGTCATGCCCCTACTATCTAAAACCAACCTAGACACTAATAACCCAACCAACTACAGGCCAATCACCACCGTTCCCTACATCCTAAAGATCTTAGACAGAGTGGCCTATCTGCAAATCCAAAAGCACCTGGAAGAGAACAACCTCCTGGGCCTTAGACAATCTGGCTTCAGACCAAGGCACGGGACAGAGACAGCCCTCCTGGACCTAGAAATCCAGATGGACGAGGCAAATGATAAGGGCAATTTAGCCATTCTCTTACTGCTAGATCTTTCAGCAGCCTTTGACCTTGTCGACCATCAGATCCTCACGGAACATCAAACAGCATCAGCGGCTTTCTCTAACCAGGTGACTGCCTGGATTCAGTCCTTCCTAGCTTACCGAACCACCCAGGTCTTCTCTCCGGGGGCTTCAGCATACCCCATCCCCATCCTCTGTGGCGTTCCACAAGGTTTGTGCGTCTCGCCGACCTTATATAATATCTTCAACAAGCTATTGTTTGACCGCCTTAATAACCTAGACGTCACGTACACAAATTATGCTGATGATACCCAGGTTCTCATTACCCCATCAGGATGCTATGAAGAGGATTCCACAAGGATCAAAAACCTTTTCCTGGAGATCCAAGCCTGGATGGCAGAACACGGCTTATGCCTCAACGACGAGAAAACTGAGCTCCTTCTTGTTGGTTTCCAACCACGGCTAAACAAACTGGACCCCCGTTACGCTTCTATCAACATAGACGGTAACTTAATCACTGTGGCCAAAGAAATTAAAACTCTTGTGGTCTATCTAGACTCCACACTGTCGCTCAAAAGACAGGTGAACGCCATAGCCTCAGCCAAAGCTTATATAAACAAGCTCATCAACGCCTGCAAACCCTTCCTCTCACCATCCAGCTGCATTACTCTAGCCAGAGCTCTAGTGCTCTCAAAAATTGACTACTGCAATACTCTCTTTCTCGGCACCTCAGAACGCAATCTGAACAAACTGCAGGTGCTACAGAATAATGCCCTCAGAGCCGCCCTGAGTATCCCGCGACACGCACACATCTCCAGCATCAGACAAGATGCACACTGGCTCCCTGTACGAGACAGAATCACCTTCAGATCCCTCGTTAGCGTCCACAAATGCCTCTTCAATGACGCCCCCAAATACGTGGCAGACAAGTTCTTTCAACACACTTCAACCAGACCAACCAGAACACCATACTCACACTGCCTATCTGTCCCCAAATTCTTCCTAAAAAAGCAGGTGGCTCCAGCTTCCCGGTCCTAGCCGCCAAACTATGGAACGCTATACCGCTGAACCTTAGAGACATATAAACAATGAGACAATGTAGAGCAAACTCAAACCGTGTACTTTGGTTGTAATATACTGTGTTCTGTCTTGAAACTAGGCTTACTATGAGCCGGATACCCAATACTGTCATTGTATCTTCATGGACATCCAAAATTGTTAAATCCGTTGACAATATTGAGGTGTACCAGCTAGGTAGCTATCTGTTTGGCTTTTGATTCTGTACAGAAATAAAGATACTTGTATCTTTTGACCCGTGATTGGCATATTTCATTTTGTGGTACTAAGCCTTGATATTTCTTTGGTCTTTCAAGTCGACTGTTAACAATGCGAGAGACTCCTGCAGGGCTGGTGCACTCTCGACTGCCAAATTAAGTCATCTAATGTTCATCCGTGTGGACCTCTTTGGCATAAAGCCACATTGGTCTGGATGGATTAGGCATGTTATTACTCCTTGCAGTCTATTGGCCAGTATTTTTGCTAGAATTTTAGTTTCGCTATTTATGAGAGAAATTGGTCTATAGGAGCTACATTTGTCTGGGGGTTTACCCTCCTTACGTATTACTATTATGATGGCTTAACGTAGATCCACCGGTAGCATTCATTATTCTTTCGAGTGTAGGAACATGCAAAGCAGATGTGGGGCTATCTCGCTTCCCCCTTTTTTTTTCCATATCTCAAATGGGAAACCGTTTGGCCAAGGGTTTTTTCCAGTTTGGAGTTTCAATATGGCAGTCGCTACTTCCTCCTCCGTAATGTCTTCCTCAAGATGGGTTCTTTGGCTAACATCTAATGTGGGGAGAGTGATCCCTTCCAATATTGTGATGTCTATTGGGGCATTTGGGGCTCTATATAGCTCCTCATAATAGGATGCAAAGCTCTCAGCAATATCCTTATCAGTTGAGTTAAGAGCACTGGGGAACATGGGTTGCCGCGCCCTCCATCTTTATCGGTGCACTAGCAGCCAGTTGGTGGAAACTTGTAAAAAGACCTGTGCTCGTGGTGCCTATTGTGTGTATCCAGAGAGAATTGTAATAGTTTCCATTCATTCGGCGCGTGTGCAATTTCTTATGCTGGAATTTACCCCATTGTCTTTTGCTGCGCTTGAAAAATGTAGTTCCACAAGGTTTGTGATTTTCATTTTTTCCAAGATTGGAAAAAATGAAAATTGCGTCCAGCATAAGAAATTGCACACGCGCCGAATGATTGGAAACTATTACAATTCTTCTCTCCTTATCAGTTGAACCTGGTCCTGTTCGTTCTATTGTGATACTACTAACCTGGTTGTGTTCCTCATCCCTGTGTTCCAGCCATGCCAACATCTTAGCAGCCGTGTCGCCGGTTTCGTACAGCCTTGCTCTTATTGCTCTATGTGCTTGTTTAGCACAGCCTAGTGCTATATTTTGTAGTCGCTTCTGAGCTAAGGTCAGTGCTCTGTTTGCCTCAGCTGAGCTGTTGGTTATGTATTGCGCTTCAGAACGCTGTACTTCCCGTTCAGAATCTTCCATAGCCTTTCAATGTGATTTCTTGTGTGCTGATGTCCAAGCAAGTATCACCCCTCTAAGAACTGGTTTGTAGGCTTCCCAGAGCATTCCGGAATCACCTACCGACCCGGTGTTCAACCTAAAGTATGTGGACGTAACAGTTTGTATTTGCTCTACCAGGTCCGAAAACCCTAAATAGTAATTATTGAGTGCTTCAGTTGCCTTATGGATGTCCGTTGCGGGTAGGAGGAAATAATCTAATCTGGAGAGTGAGGCATGCGCTCCCGAGTGGTACGAGTATTCACGGGTATTTGGATGTAGATCTACACCTACACATCTTTTAGTCCTAGTGCGGAACTTGAAGGTGACCAGTTTGGTGTGAATTGCATGGTTTCTCCCTCTTAAGTGTGTGCGATCCATTTCTACACTCATGACTTCGTTGAAGTCCCCCCCTAATACCCAAATACCTGCCGCATTGTTGGCTAGTATGGGTGTGACATCATCTATTAAAGCCAATATGAGTGCCGGCGGTGAGTAGACTGGCAATATAGCCAGAGTTTGTTACCACACCGTGAACTTCATGTACACAAAACTCACCCCGTATCCTGCATCACATTGGAGATTGTAAAAGGGAGTCTCTTATGTAATAAGATCAGTACACCTCTCGAACCCATGGAAAAACCTGCGTGTAATGCCATGCGGTAATTGGTTCTCTTGAAGTAATTGCATGTTGTGCCCACCAGGTGGGTTTCGGTAAGAAACTGTCATGGGTACTGGCTCCAAGACACAGGCCCAGGTGATGGGGACACTAAGGCACTTAACCTATTCTCGTCCCTTTGGGGCGTAAAAACAGAGGGAGCCCGGCTGGACTCAGTCCTGGCGCCATTGGCACCAGGTTCATGTACAAATATAAACAGGAACACTTATTTATGGGACCAGAATGCTTTATTTCTTCCACGTGCTAACTACAGGCCCACGTGCATACAGTTTGGGCGTTTCCCATTCCCTTGGGTTGAGCTGCACATGCAGGTATTAGGAGGGGCAAGGCGTGGTAGGCAGACCAAGACTAGTGGGCGTGGCCACAGGAGCTCAGCTATATAAGCTGCTCCATCTCCAAGTCTAGTTCTTCGCGTTAATTGGCACTCGCATGCAACGTAACGCTCACCGCCGCCTGGGTCAGCAGACTTACCTCTTGGATTCCAGCACCTTACCTGCATATTCATACCTTAGAAACTGACGTCCATCCTTCCATCTTCGTGTACGTCCTCTGGAACCAGCGATCATGTTTTTGACTTCGCCGCTCAGTGCTTCTTCATCTCCATAGCTGGAGCCTGTGAAGGAAACAAAAAAATAAGGTCAGCAATTTGACTGAAGGTTGCGCTGCAGTAAATCATAGCGCGCATCCCTAAAACACTACTTACCAGTCATCAGACCTTTTTGGAGCCATTCTCCATCTCTCCGGCTCCCGTCTCGTGCTCCACAGCAACTGCCGGGTCTGCAGCATTACCTATACATGGAGAGAGCAAAAGAGAGACATTACTTACAGAATGGACAACAATACTGGAACGAACAATACCAAAATTGTTACTGCAAGTTGAAAGCAAACAGACAAGAGGAGATAAAGAGGAAACAGAACGACACTTACCTACAGAGAAGTGGACAAGTTGCAGCTGGGCTGGACTACCACATGTGAGGGGCCAGTGAAGGAACTCGGCCCCAGTCATATAAGCGCCCCTGCTAAAAGCAGCAGGATGGAGAGCTCATCATTAACAATCATCAGGTGAGCCTTTCAGGAACTGCCCATCGTCACGAAAACCACGCCTATGGAGGAAGGGTCTGGAGGAAAGGGGTCAGGGTCGTAGACTGGCATACTCACGTTCCCTTATATATCCAGGCAGGAGCAGTGCTACTAATTGCTGCAGTCCAGAGCATAATTGCAGGGGAAGAGCTAGACAAGAGTGATCGCATCGCAGGGAGGGCTGCAACCGTGCCCCAACGCCCCCGCAGAGACCAGGTGAGCGTAAAACTATGTCAGGTGTGTGTCTATTAATAAATTGTGTCACCAATCGCCTTTTGATACTACTACCCAAACCATTGACATTCCATGTCAGGAGTTTGAAGTGTTTAGTGTTGACTCTAGATGAGGACATGTGCGCTTGTGTGGGAATCTTTGTCCATTGTGGTGTATCCCATAAAGGATTTGTACATGATTTACCGCGTTACGGACCATCATCATATGTTATGTGTGTAATGTGGTCAGCAGGCCCATGCACAGTAGAACCAGAAAACCTCCCCTCCCACCTCCCTATACTCCACCCCAACCTGAAGAATCTGTCACCCGAACCAGAACTAAACTAATCAACAATCAATCAAAGCACTCAGTGGCCCTAGTGAGATCAACATTTCAGCAACTGATTTACAACATTTAACTAATTATTCTTTAACAATTTCTCAAGTAGCCAAGTGGGGTCGCCCTACATTGGGCCGCCAGCTCTCAATATGGCAGCACAGTACCTTAGTGCACTAAAGCTTGTAAGAACAACAGCACATCAGCGACTTTGCAGTGGCGTTCGTAAGATTACAGAGGGCCAGTCGCATGTGACTAGTCGTTGTCTATTGAGGCAACTCTTCGGTCTCCTGTCGCGGTCATATTCGCAATGATCTGTCCGGGCTTGCCTATTCCTGCTGTTTTCATGCCTTCTTTGTGGCCTCCAATCTCCTTCCAAGTGTCTTTCCGCCCAGTTCCATGCTTCCTTGGGGTCTGTAAAATGTACAGTTGTACCATTATGATAGATCTTCAGTTGTGCAGGGAATAATAACCCATATTTAATATTGAGGGCCTGGAGGTGCCTTTTAAGCGGGTCGAAGGATTGCCTTGCCTTTTGTACTTCCCTAGTAAAGTCTGGGAAGAATGAGATTTTTGAACCATTATACATTATCAACCCTTTGATTCTGGCCATCTGAAGCACAGCGTCTCAATCTCTATAATTTAAGAGTTTGGCGATGAATGTAATTGGCGGTGATCCAGGAATTTGTTTGCCAGTCGGCACCTGATGGGCACGCTCTATTGAGAAACATTTCGAGCAAGTCTTTGGAGCAAATAGATCCGACAGCCATTGCTCGAGGAACAGCTCCATACATGGACCCTCTTTTTATTGTTATTACGTATCGATCTACCTTCCGCCCCTTCCACTCGTTCCTCCAGTGTCTTGAGGCGCTCCAGTACTCCAGTAATTTGATGTCCCATGTTGCGTAGACCATCTTCTGTTTCTGATATACGAGTTTCAGCCTCTCCTGTCCGGGAGGTACGTTTTTGCAGGTCATGGCATAGAAGGGAAACCTCTGTGCCAATGCCATCCATCTTTTTCTCCATGGAGGTCCGTGAGCCAGCGATAGCATTCATCACATCTTTGAGGGAGATATTTTCTTCTTCAGTTAATATGTCTCTGGAATTTGTTTGTCCCGCTGGTGGGGTCGAGGTGGACGAGGTGGACATTGAGTATTGCTCCATTTTGCTCTGTGTGATGACTTTTTTGGCCTTGTCCTTACTCATGCTGGAATATTCAGCGGTTGCAGAGTGATTGTTCCGCTCTGTGTCCTCAGTTGTTGTTCGAGCTATTTGGTCCCAGTTCAGGCCCATCCTTCGGGGGTCCAGGTCATGTGCCTGGTCTATCTATGGGGTACTGCTATGCTTTCTGTGGGTATAGCACTGTTAGGACAGAGTTGTTTCCAGTAGCTAGCGCGGCCACCGCTCGGTCTTAGGTGGCGTGCGGTTAATCCTTTCAGGATCTTAACTCATTTCACGTAACTATCCCTGTGTCTCTATGTGGGTATGGTGAATCGTTGGGTAGTGCCACTCATTCTCACCTGCCGAAGACCCTTGTCAGGATGTCAAGTTGAGGGGCAGCGCCCTTGTGTAATCAGACTCTTCCATTCTGCCTAAGGAGAGCGCACGGAAGCAGCAGTCAGTGCGTCCCACACTGAGCAGCTCTAAGTGACTTTTGGAGGCTCACGTTCTCTGCTTAATGTACATTAGTCAGGGAGATGTCTTTACTGTAGTTGGCTTGCATTTATGGGCTAGCGCTCCTTCTTGTGGTTGTTCAGGAGATCCTATCTCTGCTTAAGCCAGAGCAGGGGTGCCACAACCCCAAGATTGGCACCGTTTAGGTTTAGGTGTTCTTGGCGGTCTGGTCTACAAGACTCTGCTCAGGCAGGCTGTTAAACGGAAATTGTATAGTGCCTTGTTTATATTTATATCGGCCTAAGCCTATTGACCTAAGCCTAGTCGCTCCACGAGGAAAACCGTGTTGCAAAGTTCCGATTTTGAATTGACTTTGCCTCCATTTTAAGATTCATCTGCCATTTTGATTTCTACTTGTGTGTTCTCTGTTCTAAAATGGTGGACTATGTTTTCAACTTGCAAACAAGCCTCCCGACCTTTGAGTTCTGTTACTGTTTAGACTGTCCAAGAGCCGACTGTTTAGACTAGGTAGCATGGCCTTGCACTGCATATGAACTGTTGTTTAAGCAGTGTCTGTGCTCACGAGACTCACCCTTGAATACACACTGGGGACTATGTAAATCAAACCTCGAGCGTGGACACAGGCCAAACTTACTTCTAAGAGAATCATAAATAGAACTTGCTGTAGGATTTGGGAACATACACTTCCATTGTGCCTCTACGGAAATACAAACTCATGTAATCCCATGTAAAATATTGTATGAACCGTATGTGAACTAGGCACGAACTCTAGACCATAAATTATTAACATGAAGAGGGGCTGGACAATATTACTCAAAATTGTATAAAAGCATGAATGTTTAGACGTCCAGCACTCTCTCACCTCTCTCTGTCGGGCTGGTACACATTATGGGGTGTTGAGAGCCAGATAGCTATCTGTGTTGCTTTGTAAACTGTACAGTATTAAAAGATCTGTGAATCTTTTCAGTCTGTGATTGGTGTATTTCCTTTGTGGTACTCAGCCTCAATATTTTCTCGTTCTTACAGATGGCGCCCGAATAGGGACCCTCAAGATTGATGCCATCTCGTTGAAGAGTTGATGCGGCTATCGGACCGGGATCGGACGGTGAGAAAGGGGACCCCTTCTTGGATGAAATGCGACACCTCAACAGTACTGCACAATCCGATTCCTGGATGGTGAGCATTCGGTCCAAGATGGCATCTTGACGAGGGTCCATATATCGAGGCGGGCAGTTTTGCCGAAATCACCAACCACAAGGGTCCTTTGTTGCCCTTAGTAATCCAATCAGACCTCCCTTAGTTCTTTGAATCAGGTGAGTCGTGCCCCGATTCCTAAGTATCCTGATATTTGTTTGTAGTATTGTTCTCGCAAGTGCAATCGTTGCCAGGTAACACCAGTAATCTGATATGCCTGGGAAATTGTCTGCCTGTTTCAGGGCGTTATCCCGCCAATCTTTGGAATTTTGCTGTCTGGCACCACAGGAGGAGTCGTCGGAATGTACTATGTACTTTAAGTACGGCATTGGTAGTATAGTATTCAATGATATTTGGCACAGACAAACTAGACATGCTTTCAAACTTCAGTGGCCAATAAATGGTAGCTTTGAGATTCCCGTATAGAGTATTTAGAATCTATATTGTTAAAGAAAAAAGCTAGACCTGCAGCATTTGATATATTTAAAATTGGAAAAAAGAAGCTATGCAGCAGCTTAAAATTAGAGAGAAACATGCGCTTTGACGTATGTCAAATGCCGAAAAAGCGTTATTGTATGATCAGCAAAAACAGTCAGAGTCAGTTAGAAACATGGATAGGGCTTTTCAACTTGGTATACAGAAAATATATCCATCTAAAGATGTTCATGCATCAGATTAATTGATCAATAAGCTTTTAAATGAATGTAGGGCTGGTGCCACTACACCACCTCCTTATGTACCTATTACTGTTGTCTTACCTCTTACTGCTGTTGCTCCTCCTCCCGTAGTAATTCCTGCTCCTCTTATTACTCCTCCTATTGCTCCTCTTATTGCTCCTCCGCTGCCAGCTATTACTCCGTCTCCTATTGTTGTTTCTTCGTCTGTACCTCCACCTTTGCCTGCTGTTGTGGTTCAGGTAGATATGTCATTGGCGCCAGTAATAACACCTTCATTGCCTATTGTACAGTGGTCTAAGTGGGCGGGAGCGGTAGGGAGCGGTGCTCCTATATTTCTTTTAATTAAGTTTTACGGTCCCTATACTTTTATTTTAAAAAGAAACCGTTCCGGAACGGTTTCATTTTTAAAATAAAAGTGTAGGAAGAAGTTGAAACTTGTACTTTCAGTGCACTGCACTGGACTTTCCATTAACAGCAGGCACATGTGTTTTGGGGTTTGTATTAGTCATGGGAGGGATCATGGCAATGGGGTTTGTGGGGAGCGGTGCAGGCCAGCAGGGAACATAGTTCCATTACTTATTTTCGTACACTTCAACCACTGCTATTGTACAAGATTTTTCTATACTTTCTTTTCCAAGCGGTTCTGCTCAGCTTGTAGTTGATAAAGGAGTTGATAAAGGAGTGGGTGCTGAATCAAATATCGTAACTCGTAATACAGTTTCTAAAGATAGAAAGAGAGACTTGAATGCATGGGCTAGACAATGCATGGAGAAAGGTGAACAATCTGATGTTTTCACTACATTCTCTAATCTAGAAAGTTTTCCTGAGAAAAATGTCTTTATTGAAGGAATGGGAATCCATTTTACTGTAATATGGAACAGACTGAATGATGTAGATATCCAACAAGGGTTGAGGGATCTGAATGTTTTAGCATATTCAAGAGATACTGCGGAGAAAGTATATGAGCACGTCGAGAGGGTGTTTGAGCTTATAAGGGAGTTAGAAAAGTTACGGAATGATGAAATTGATGGTGATAGTTTGGATACTTTTTATGTACAGAAACGGTTCCTTCCTCTTTGTAAAACAATGAGTGAAGAAACACGAATTTGCACAAAAGATGCACTTAGATGGATTTCAGATATGTCGATATCTCCCGTAGAAGTATATGACCATATTGTCAGTATACTCCAGAAATGCAGAGGAAAGTGATACATGTAATGGCAGAATACCTGCAGGATGAATGTATAAAATGAAAGATTTGTTCTCCCGCATATTGATTGAATATCTATAAGAGAGCTTTTTCGTCTGATACTTTTTCCACCGCTCTAGCGCTTGATTTAGCTCTGTTGCTCAGTAAGCGTTCGGAGTTGCCTGTTTCTCAATTACCTATGAGAGAGGTTCCACCAACATTTGTCCCTAGAGTTGAGGTCCCGGCTAATGCCGCAATGGATGTAGCCACCTATGATATTGATGCACATTATGTATCAGAGGTTGTTCACGACCCGTTCTCAAGACAGGAGGTGAATACTATTAAACAATCCATCCGAGATATTAGGAAAAATTTGACAGTGTTCTATAAAGAATCTGTCTTGCAATCGTCAGTATTCACTTTGAGTGATAAAGATTTGCTATTTCTTGTGCTCCTACATGCTGATTTATGGAAACAGATTAGGACTGTAGATGATGTTGTGGGGTTAGGTGACACATGGGATATTTTGGCTCTGCAAGATAGAGAAAGGAAAGCGGGTGAGACGCCACCACAGGCGATACTGACTTTGCCTGATAGAATAGTGACAAAATTGAAAACCTTAATTCCTGAGAGAAGGATTGTTTGGGACAAACTTACTGCTTGTATCCAAGGAAAATCTGAAGGTGCTACCAAATTCTTTAATTGGTTTGAGCAAGTATTCTCAGATTTTAGCAGACAATACTTAAGCACCGAGTCCGGAAAAGGATTATTTGTGGACAAATTTGTGCGTGGATTGTTGCCTGACATCCAGTCACAAATTATAACTTCTGAGAGCGCTTCGCAAGCTAAGTCACAGTCTGAAGTATTGCATATGGCTCAGTATTATGAGAACCGAGTCAATAATGAGAAGGAAAGGATTGAAAAGAAAAAGGGAGACTTGAAAACTAAGGTATTGTTGCAACAGATAGTTAGAGGACCTAGAAGGGGTAGGTAATGAGCCGTTGGGTCCTGTACACGTAAACCAATGTGCTTATTGTGCTTATTGCAGACAAGAGGGTCATTGGCGAGCACAATTCCCGATCCTCCAGCAGAGGTCGAATAACACATATGGTGTCATGGGTAGATGATGCAGAGGCCGCCCTGGGGTGGGGGTCCTGGTTGAAGTCAGTTATCTCAGAATTCTCAGTCTTTTTCGCAAGACAATCAGCAACCAAGTGTGGATAGCAGAAATATTTTTGATAATCCTTCTACTGCCTATCTTTCTGAAGACCTTCCCTTTGATGATATATCGATATATTGTTTTGCTAGGAATGCCCGAAGCATGGTTTGGAACCAACACCTATTCCCGTTAATCAGAAAGGTCCCTACGTTGAAATTATGGTGGGGAATAGGAAGCATCTGTTTTTGATAGATACAGGAGCACAGAAATGTTCCTATCACCATTCACGGGTTCCAGACATTCCACTGTCAGGGCAAACTAAAGTTTCTGTAGGGTTTTCTGGTACACCAGTGGTTAGTCCGGTTGCCGGTACCGATTTCACTTGGTCCATTCACGGATCACTGTCCGTTTCTTTTGACATCAAACTGTGGAGAGAATTTATTGGGGTTGAATCTGTTGAAGGAATTAAATGTGGTAATTCATTGTTCTTCGGATGGAGTGCGTTTGACGATTTCACCACAGCAATCTTCTGCCTCACAGTTTCTGACTAGACCTTTGCTGACGGAATTTCATTAAGTTCCGTAGTGTTTAAGGGCGATTGATGACAACGATGTTGGTGTTTTGCAGATTGCGCCTGTTAAAATTGTTTTGAAACCAAGAGTAAAGTTGCTACAAATACCCCAATATAAGATTTCAGCTGATGGTGAGCAGGCTTTGAAGTGTATAATTTCTGATTTTGTACATCGTGGGGTAATTGAAGAAATTGCAGGAGGTTTGTGCAATAGTCTGATTTTACCTGTGTGTAAGAAAGGGGATAATGCAATTCCTTTCCGTTTTATTATCAATTTACGCGCTATCAATTAGATTGTTGCTCCACAATTTTCAATTGTACCTGATGTAACGATGATATTAACGATGATTCCAGCTTCTGCTTCTCATTTGAGTGTTGTGGATCTTAAGAATGCCTTCTTTAGCATTCCTATACACGAGGATAGCAGATACTTGTTCGCGTTCACCCTAGGGGGATGCTCGTTTACATTCACCCGTGCGCCACAAGGGTATACGGAAAGTCCGAGCATTTACAGTAGGGCTTTGAGAGAGCAGCTTGATATACTTGAATTGCCTACTACTTGTACATTGCTACATTATGTCGATGATCTTCTTTTGGCTGCAGATTCAGAAAGTGCTTGCAAGGAGAGCACTGTGTTATTGCTTATTCATCTAGAAAAACATGGACACAAAGCTCACTGAAAAAGTTTCAATATTGTCGACAGGAGGTCGCCTATTTAGGCTGTCTCCTGTCAAAGGAGGGAAGAAGATTGACACCTGAACAAATTAAAATCATTTCTGGCATGTCTGTCCCAAATACACAGAAGGAAGTCAGAGCCTTGATAGGAATGGATTCTTACTGTAGGCAGTGGATCCCCAATTTTTCACTAGTGATCAAACCAATGTTGGCATTGACAAAGAAGGGCATTTCATTTCCACTACCGTTGAACTTGGAACACCAGAAAGCTTTTGATCTGCTCAGGACTACACTGTGTTCAGCACCAGTTTTGGCCACACCAAACTATGAAAAGGCCTTTGAGTTGTAAGTGCATGAACGTGATGGATGTGCTTTGGCTGTGTTAACGCAGGAACATGGGGGAAGAATAGGCCGTGCGGTTACTTTTCCTCCACCCTTGATCCTGTCACATGCGCTTTGCCGAGATGTCTGAGAGCTGTCACTTCTGCTGCTGCGTCTGTAAAACAGAGTGAAGGTATGGTCCTAGGCCATGCTTTAACCTTGTTGGTACCTCACTCTGTAGACATTCTATTAAACAGAACGCAAACACAACATCTTACTTCCACACGATTAATGAGATACGAATTGATCTTGTTTGCACCGCATTCCAAAATTAAAAGATGTTGTGTATTGAATCCGGCTGAATTGTTACCTCTTCCACAAGATATTGCTTGCAGTGACGAAATGTCACACAACTGCCTTTATACCACTGAACAAGAAACTAAAGGCAGAATTGATTTGAAAGATACGCCTCACAAAAGGAGCTATTTTGTGATGGCTCCTGCTTTAAATTTACGGATGGTACATCCACTGATGCTTATGGCCTCACTACACTAAGCACGATCGTGGAAACCAAGAGAATTTTGCATAACTCTGCGCAGGCCACAGAGATTATCACGCTGACTCGAGCTTGTGAACTTTTCCAAAGGGCTTAGAGTGAATACATATACTGACAGCCAGTATGCTTTTGGGGTGGTTCACAACTTTGGTAGACTATGGGCAGAACAAGGTTTCTACCTCCAGTTATCCCTTCCCTGTTTAACCTGGATGGATACCTTGATTTCTAGTAGGGTGTTCACTCTATCCTGCATTCGCAGGGGCGCGATTAACTCATATGAATGATGCCAATGTCTGTTGGCTGAGTTCTGCTGCCACATGCTGTTATATGCCTTCACAGCGAGGCCAAGTGTTCAAGGCACCAGTTTCTTCACTGGCTATACGGTCCTTTCAACAAGTGAACACAGCGCAGAGAATGTTGAGTGTCCAGAATTGTCCGTATTGTCTTTGTTTGCCAAGTTATTTTGTGGGTGAGTAGCGCTGCGTGTAGAAGACAGCCGCTGGTAGGTATGCGCAGCGTCTTAGTTTCGAGCACGCCTGATAATGTCTCTCCTTTTCCTTGCAGGAGTGGATTATGTGGTATTAGCGCCTCGAGTCTGGTTTCAGCTCTACTGGAGACTTGGTGATCTGGTAAGTATACACAGAGGCTTTGGTAAGTATGCACTGCATTATTTAGAGAGCACAGTGAAACAAGTCTCCACGTTATTGGAGCGAGCGCAATGAATAATGTCTCTTCTTTCTTTTGCAGGGCTTTGAGCGCTTGCTCTACTGACCTGGATTCCAGGGTTGTGGGAAGATTCGGTGAGTAGGCGCAGCGTTACTGAAGTGCGCGCGCTAACTCAGTCCTTCTTTGTGCTTACTGTTGCCAGTGTAGAAGTCCCCTCTTGACCGGAGAAAGCTGCGGTGTGGAGAAAGCACGGAGGTTCATCCGGAGCAGGTAAGCAAAAGCTGAATGATCCGGAGCAGAGAAGCAGAAGCAGGAGGATCCGGAGCGGGGAAGCAGAAGTAAGATGATCCAGAGCAGGTAAGCAGAAGCAGGATGATCCGGAGCAGGTAAGCAGAAGCAGGATGATCCAGAGCATGGCAAGTGTGTTCCTGATGCAGCTCACAGTAAGCAACACGAAGCACTGGAAGATTCTTGGGTGTGGCTTACATAGCCAACCACACCAGAACACTAGAGAGATCATGAATTGTCATGCACTTCCTGTTTGGCAACAGGAAGTGGTAACCAGGAAGTTACTACTAGGAAGGAAGTAAAGAAGATATCTGCTATGGGTTTTTTGTGTGCTATGCCAGGCCTGCCAAGCCTCCACCCAGCTTGCCCCTACTACCTGCCTGGTACCCATGACAGTCTTCCCCCTCAAGATCTCTCCCAATGGTGTGTGTGTGGTTTTTGATTCCTCAGGATGATCCTGATGAAATTTTCGCACCACTCGGGGGGCATGCTGCGTTCCCATGATCTTTCCTGGGGTCCGTACCCCTTCCAGTCAATCAAGTAATACAGGGTATTTCGTACCAGTTTGGAATCTAATATGTTCTTTACCTCATATTCAGGTGCTTCTTCACCCACTTGTATGGGTGCGGGAGGTGTGGAAGTTCGGTTACTGGATGTGCTGGTTTTAATAGTGACACATGAAATACAGGATGTATATGGAAATGTTGAGGTAACGCCAGTCTCATGGCTGCTGGATTAATCACTGTTTCTATGGGATATAGGCCGATGTATCTAGGCTGAAATTTTTTGGGACCCTTTAAAGCAATGTGTCTAGTTGCCAGCCAGACCTAGTCTCCCACCTGATAATCTGGGGCTTTTTGTCGATGGCGATTAGCATTTCTTTTCTGTTTTTGGCTTGCTGTAGGTTCTTGCTGGCCTCTCTGGCTGCTTTCATGATACTGGCATGCAGATTCTTTACTGCGGGCATCTCAATGTTTTCTGGCGGATCGTAGACCGATGTTCTGGGGTTTCAACCATATATAGTAAAGAAGGGTGTTGCTTGGGTTGATGAATGTGTTGAATTGTTGTAGGCATACTCTGCCATCCATAGTATTTCTGTCCAGCTTTGGCTTATTTGGTGTAATAGACACGCAAATACTGTTCCATGGTCTGGTTCGTGTGCTCAGTTTGGCTCTCCGTTTGAGGATGAGGACAGACAAACTTCTACTCTTGCCAGGGCACAACATTTTTTCCAAAACCGAGATACAAATTTGCTGCCTCTGTCAGAAATGATTACGGTAGGGAATCCACGTAACTTGACGATTCGGTCTAGAAAAACCTGCGCCAGAGTCTGAGCTGAGGGAATACCTTTTAAAGCTATGAAATGGGCCATTTTGGAGAAGAGGTCCACAACTAGGAGGATGGTATTCTAACCTGAGCTAGGAGGCAAGTCAGTAACAAAGTCCATTGATAATATGTGCCAGGACGCTGGCGGAATGGTAATTGGCTGAAGGAGGCCGCCTGTTGTTTGCCTATATGTTTTGTATTGTGCACATAACTCACAAATGCCTATGTAGGTGGCAATATCCTATCGCCAAGTTGGCCACCAATAAGATTTGCTTACTTTCTTCATGGTTTTGGCTACACCCGGATGGGCTTCTAACAGCGAGTTGTGGTAGTCTGATATGATTGCTTGTTGCAGATCCCTAGTTGGAATGTAGAGGCGTTTTTGGTAGTATGGTAGTTTGTCTTGAATGGTGAACTGATCTCCCTTTGTGTCCCAAACCAGTAGGTCTTCTTCAGACATAATTTCTTTTATTGCTTCCTGCAGTGTGTTTAACGGAGATGGGCCAATGCAGAGGCCGAGAATTCTATGGCTGGGTTTGATCTCCACCGGGTTAGGGGCATTGTACACTTCCTCTCCTGTGCCAATGTGGGATAACGCATCCGCCTTCCCGTTCTTAACTCCGGGGCGGTATGTGATCACAAAGTCATATTCCATTAAGGATAGGGCCTAACGGAGCTGCCTATCCTTAATGGACTGAGCTTTTGCTGAGCGTAAGTATTGCAAGTTCCGATGATCTGTTATTATTGTGATGGTGTGTTTTGCTCCTAGTAAGTAATGTCGCCATTCACACAGTGCGCTCTTGATTGCTAGGAGTTCTTTCTCAGAAATCGCATAGTTTAATTCTGCTGCGGAGAATTTCCTTGACCAAAAGGCAATGGGGTGAAGGTATCCGGTATCGGGATTTTGTTGAGACAATACGGCCCCCATGGCAATGCTTCAAGCATCCATTTCCACGATGTACGGTAAATCGGGCTGTGGGTGTTGCAGTATTGGGGCTGAGGTAAATTTTTCCTTGAGGGCTCTGAAGGCTTCTTACGCTGCTGGTGTCCACTCGAACTTTCGGTGTTTGCGCAGCAAGGACGTAATCGGATGTACAATATGTGAGAATCCTGGTATGGAGCATAGATAAAAGTTTGAAAACCCGAGGAAACTCTGTACTCCCTTTACAGACGTGGGTGAGGACCAAGTGAGGATTGCATCCACTTTTCTATTGTCCATCTTGATTCCCTGCGGTGTCAGTACATATCCCAGAAACTCCACCTCAGTGACGTGGAAGGAGCATTTTTCTAGTTTTGCGTACAGTTGGTTTTCACGCAGTTTGCGGAGTACTGCTCGCACATGGGTTACGTGTTCCTGGGGAGTGGTGGAGTAAATCAGAATGTCATCGATGTAGACAACTGTGCAGACATCGAGGAGTTCCCGTAACACATCATTCATAAAACGCTGGAACGCAGCCGGGGCATTGCAAAGCCCAAAGGGCATGTCCTGGTATTCATACAAGCCATAGCGGGTACGGAACTTAGTCTTCCACTCATCCCCTTTCTTCATGCGTACCAGTTGATATGTGCCGCGTAAGTCTAGCTTTGTGAAAATCTTCACTTCCCTCATCTGATCTATCAGTAATGGTATCAGAGGTAATGGGTACTTATTTTTTTATGGTGACTTGATTTAGGGCCCGGTAATCAATACACATTCTTAAGTCCCCCTCTTTCTTCGGTACGAAGAAGAGTGGGGAGGCGGCTGGTGACTTAGGTGGTCTAATGAAGCTGTTGGCCAGGTATTGGTCCAAGTAGGTCCGTAAATGAGTGTTTTCTTCCTCTGTTAATGCATAAATGTGGCTACACGGTACTTGTGCCCCTGGTTACAGATCGATATGGCAGTCATAAACTTGATGTGGTGGTAGCGTATTAGCTTGCTCCTTCGCGAACACAACCTGGAACTCCTGGTATTCCACTGGTAAGGTGCCCACCAAGCCTAAACCTGCTATCTTTTCCAATGAAGCTAACAACAGGCTTCTTTGGATCTCTTTGTTGTCATAGCAAGAGGCGCATTCCGTGGAAAGGTAAGGTTCGAGCTCACCAATCTATCTTTGGGTTGTGCATCTCTAGCCACGGTATCCCAAGAATCAGATGGAATTGGGGTGCAGCGATAAGGTCGAATCTAATATTTTCCCTATGGCCATCTTGGCAGATTAAGGTGAAAGTGAAAGTATGCTGTGCTACTGGTCCCGAAAGGAGTTGTGTGCCATGCACAGCTGTCACGCTTTCGACTGTGTCCTTATGGTGGAATGCCAATCCCAAGGCCTTTATGTCCAGGTAGTTCCCAATAGCCCCACTGTCTATGAAAGCCTTGAGGGCATGCATTCGGGTGGGCTGTGAAGGGTCTACCAGAACCACAGGAATACTGAAATGTGAGATCTGAGTGCTCCTTTCCTGGCTCGACAGACAGACCTCTACATCTGCCGGGCGTTGGAGTTTTCCGCTTCAGTGTCTTCCCCTGTGTTATCCAGTACCCCCATTGTCTTCCGTGGCAGTTTAACCGTGCAGTTCTGGAGATTGGCTGCAATATAAACAACGTTTTTCCTGACGCCTCAGTTCTCTATCTACTTTGGTGAGTGGTCACCTGCCAACCCCCAATTGCATGGGCTCTGAGTGTGTTTCTGAGGCCTGTTGATGAGACGCTTCTTTTGGTCGGACATACACTGGTCTATTGTAAGTCATCACCAGTTGGACTGGCCAGGGCGTTGAGAAGACGGAGTACCCAATGGACTGGAAACTTCCGTCACTGCTGAGAACAGTCCTAAAAGGACTCCTCAGACCGGAATACCTCACTTGAGGCAGCTCTGTATGATAATGGACCCCTTGACTGTACAAATAGAACAGGCAGGTTGGTGTATTACCCAAAAGAGCGGGGAAAACCATGCCACCACACCAAGCTGCAAGAAACAAAAAGGCACAGGTTATACCAGAATAACAAAAGAACTACTAGAGGTCTACAGTTTTGGTAAGAACCTGAAAAGGTTTGGCAGCTAGTTGTAAAGGAGGAATCTAAGACAGAAAAAGAAGGAAAAAGGGAGGGAAAGCTCAAACAACTGAAGTTCTGTTCAGAAGGATAGTATTAATAGAAGACTATAGAGAAAGCCTTACCCCCACAGTTGATGAGAGATGTCCCCAAAGAACAGAACGGTAGTATAAAATAATAAACAGGTAAGGGTAGTAGAGGGTAACTTCCCGGGCGGCACGAGAGTCACAACTAGGGTCGGGATGGTGGAAGAAGTTCAGCACTGTGTCCAACTTGCACGTGTGGTAATTTCAGAAAGTAAGTTAGTCTCTAACAGTTTTCCTTCATAGAGGACTGAAATTGTGATGAAAAACAAAGTCACAGTGGTTGACACTTCTTACTGTGGATAAGATGGAAATAAGAGCACTCTTTGCAGACACCAGGAAATGGCTGAGATTGAAGTAGTCCAACCGAAGCTTCAGGGAAGTTCAAGAGGAGCAGAAACAAGGAGTGCAACGGAATGCACAGCCACACGAAAGATCTGTGGAAGGGTAGTGGGTTCAGGTATCCTTGCGGAGAGGAATTCAATGACCGATAAGGAGCAGACAAAAGCAGGTCAGGATACGTTCCGGGGTCAGAGAAAAGCCGGTGGATCCAATGGCAGACAAGGGGCGCGCAATAACAAGGAGTAGCAATTCTGGAGTCACAAAACAGGAGGAAGTCCAAATCCAGCACACACGAACAGCAATGAGAGTAACAAATGCTAATTAGAAGCGCCAAGCTTCATGTCAAGTGAGATTTTATGCCGATGAGGGCATGAGCTCCTACATGCGTTGGTTCACTGAGGCGTGCCTGAGTCAGCTGATCAAGGTGCCGCTGCTCAGCCCTGCAACGTGGTTTCCCTGACAACCACCAGTGCTGCCAGAACGGGGAAGCAAGGAATGACACCCGATCCTTTAGGCGTCGGAAACGCTGCGGGCCGAGGTGCGTGGATCGGTGCCCAAGTATAACAGCATCCACCCCCAAAGAGAGCGGCAACCCCCTGGAAGCGTGGAACTCCCGCAAAAGGTCAGGTGAGTGGATGTGCGACAAGGGTTCCCAGGTTCTTTCCTCAGGGCAGTAGCCCTTCCAATCAACCAAATAATACAAAGAACCCCTATAGACCCTAACATCCAGGATACGGACCACCTCAAATTCTTCCTCCCCATCCACCAGAACAGGAGCGGGACGGACCTGTAGACGGGTGTCAGGCAGACAAGGTTTCAAAAGAGAAACATGGAACACCGGGTGTACACGCCAAGAGGCAGGCAAGGATAGGCGCACTGCCACAGGATTGATCACAGCCGATACCTTAAAAGGACCCACAAAATGAGGCAAGAGAGATCTCTTACCAGGAATGTGCAAATGACGCAAAGACAACCACACAGACATGCCCACACTAAGTCGGAGCCGGGGTGCGATGGGCATCTGCAAATTTCTTCGACCGCACCTGGACGCGTAATAAGTGAGACCACACATCACAATGTACTTGGTCCATATCCCGCACACAAGCCTGGGCAGCCGGGTTGTCTATAGCCAACGTGGGATCCAGCGGTAGTGAGCGGGGGTGATAACCATACAAGGCAAATTCAGCCTGAGGCAAGGCGGTCAACCAAGTAAGTTGGAATTGCAGGCATAAACAGCGCAAATACTGCTCCACAGTGGAATTTGTACGTTCCGTGAGACCATCGGTCTGAGGGTGGTACAACGAAGAGTACCTGCCATCAACAAGAAAACAAGCGGTAAGGGCCTTCCAACACCGGGAAGTAAACTGGGACCCCCTATCGGAAATCAGGACCGAAGGTAGGCCAAAACGCTTGAAGATGTTGACCACAACCTATTCAGCCAGAGCAGGAGCATTTGGAAGACCTGAACAAGGAATGAAAATGGCGTATCAGGTGAAATAATCGATTACCACAAGAATGGTGTCGAAATCCCTGACTTTAGGTAATTCAACCACGAAATCCATGGCTATCATCTTCCATGGTCTGTAGGGAACCGGAAGTGGGTGTAACAACCCCGTAGGTTTCGATCTGGAAGACTTGCACTGGGCACAAATAGAACAAGAGGCCCGATGGTCAATAACGTTGCGGGTCATGGAAGGCCACCATGACCATCTACGCAAGGACTCGATGGTCTTCTGTTGAACAGGATGCGCTGCTACCGCTGAGTCATGAGCCCATTGGAGTACAAGAGTGCGGACCCGGCCAGGCGGTACATAGATCCTTCCCCTGAAGTAAGGCAAGCCATGAAGTATTTTAAGCTCATAATCGGAGACAGTCGGTGGATTGGAACTAACCCATTCCTCCAACAGAGCACGCAATGAAGGCTGAACAGCGCACCCACAGACCACATTGTCCTGTAATAAAGGAGTTGGTTCAGCCTTGATCCGTGTAGCACCCAACGGTAAGTGGGACAAACCATCGGCAGCGACCTGTAGGCGTGCCGGTCGATAGGTAATAGAGAATTGAAATTGCAAAAAGAACAAATGCCATCGGGCTTGTCGTGCGCTAAGGCACTTCATAGACTAGAAAGCCAAGAGACTCCTGTGATCTGAATAGACTGTGACAGAGTGTTTGCCCTCCAACAGGTGATGTCTCCATTCGACAAACGCCTCTTTGATGGCTAGAAGTTCCCTTTCTGTGATTGAGTAATTTTATTCATAAATTGTGAGTTTCCTCGAAAAAAAAGCTACCGGATGAATATCCCCGGACTGAGAACAAGCCTGGGACAGAACAGCACCAATAGTGAAACCTTATGCATCTGCTTCAATAAAGAAAGGCAGGTCAGGATTGGGATGCTGAACAACAGGGGCAGTAGTTAAAGCCACCTTCAGCCCTTCAAATGCCACTTGAGCCTTTTCTGACCATGTGAAAGGAACCTTGGAGCTGGTCAAAGCAGTAAGTGGGGCCGCCAATGAAGAGAAATTATGGATAAAGCGCCGATAAAAATTGGAAAATCCTAGGAAGGATTGTAAAGTCTTGACTGAATTCGGGACTGGCCATTCTAATACTGCCTTCACTTTAGAGGAACTCATTTGGATACCCTGGCTAGTGATATCGAACCCAAGGAACTCGACTTTGTGGGTGTGAAACACACATTTCTCCAGCTTGACAAAGAGCTGATTTTCTCGGAGTCGTTGGTGAACCGTAGAGACATGTCTTCTATGCTCTGTGATGGAAGGAGAATAGATTAGCATGTCATCCAAATATATAACGGCATATTGATCGAGGATGTCGTGGAACACATTGTTCATGAACGCCTGAAACGTAGCCGGGGCGTTGCAGAATCCAAAATGCATCACAAGATACTCGAAATGGCCAAAACTGGTTTTAAAAGCGGTCTTCCATTCATCTCCGCTTCTTATGCGCACCAGATTATATGTCCCACGTAAATCTAGTTTGGAGAAATATTTAGCCTGTCCCAATTGATCAAGTAACACCGAAATCAAGGGAAGGGGATGCTGATTTCTAACAGTTACAGAGTTAAGGGCCTTGTAATCAATACAGGGCCTGGCCTAAGGTCCCCTTCTTTTTTAGGTACGAAAAACAGGGGCGAGGCAGCCGGAGAAGTAGATGGATGGATAAAGCCAATAGCTAAGGCCTTGGCCAAATATTCTTTGAGTACCTTGTCCTCCTGTAGAGACAATCAGTAGACTCTGCCTGACGGTATCTTAGCCTCCCGGAACCAGATATAGGGCAGTCATAAATGCGATGAGGTGGAAGTATCTCAGCCATTTTTTTGTCAAAAACATTGGAAAAAGACAAGTATTCACGGGGTATCTGTGGAATGGATTCGACTGATAGTGCTCCGATGGATGACGAAAGAGTCGCCAACAATCGACTGGGAGGGCTAGAGACAACCTCATGTGCAGCGAAACACTGACAGTTACAAAGAGCGGAAGGGAATTGAAAAACACCCAGAGCCCAATCAATATGAGGGATATGTAACTGTAACCAAGCTAATCCCAGAATGATTCTATAGGCTGGTGCTTTAATAACATCAAAAACTATTACCTCCGAATGTCCGTCCTCAGTACTCATAGTCAAAGGCTCAGTCTGCTGAACTACCAATCCGGAGACCAATGCTGAACGATCAACAGCACTAACCGACTCAGGTTGGGGTTTTTCCGCTAAGGCCACCCCGAATGAGTTGGCGAACTCAAGATCAATGTAATTACCTGTGGCACCAGAATCTATGACCACGGAAGCAGAAAAGGATGAATCCTGAGCAGTCGAGAACGTGGCTGACAAGTGAAACAAAGAAGGAGGACTAACAATGATTGAGTCCAGCGAAGACTTTCCTGACAAAGGGACTCTTTCTATTGTCGGGACATGGCGTTTCCCGCCTTCCTCTTAGGTTTTTTGGTACAGTCAAGTAGTAGGTGGTCTGCTGATCCGCAATAAATACAGAGATAGTTCTTCCTGCAGTGTTCCCGTTGAGCGGGAGTTAAAGGACCCCTAATGGTGCAGATCTACATAGGTTCCGGGGCGGACTGTGTTGAAGGTAGAGAATGCGAGACCAAAGGAGGCATCATAGGTCTCTTTTCGCCCTTCCTTTCCGCTCTCCGAGCGTCGATTTGGAGTACCAAATCCAGCAGGTCACCAAAACCCATAGGAACCACTGGAACAGTAGAAAGAGTGTCCTTTAATTCCTCAGAGAGGCCTTGGTAGAAAACTGCTGATTTCTTTTCCTCAGGCCAATCGGTTTCAGCAGCCAGCTGATTAAACCGGGCCAAATAGGCGAGGAGGGTGGTAGAACCCTGCCTGAGTTTGAGGAGTTCAAGATCAGATACTTGGGTAGTATAGCAGGTATCAAACACTCTACTCATGGCAGTAAGGAGAGCATTGCAATTGTAAAGAACATGGCTATTAGACTCTAAAAGAGGATTAGTCCAGGCGGCTGCTGTGCCCCCCAAGTGTGACAGAACAAAAGCAGCCTTAGTGGTGGACGTACGGAAAGTGGAAGGCCCGCAAAGAAAGTGTAGTTTGCACTGGTTAATGAATGTGCGATATTGCTTAGGATCCTCTGTAAAGCGCTCTGGAGGAGCAAGGGGAAATTGGGCAGAAACCACTACAGGAGGAGGGTCTTGGTTAGGAGGGGGAAACCTTGAACCGGAAGTAGAAGCCCCTGTTGCTCCTGCTCCTTGCGAGGCAGATGACATTACTATGCCCTGTAATTCATCCACCGTCTGACGAATTGAGTCCTGAGCCACAACCATATCGGTCCTTAGGTCAGACATCATGTGCATCAACTGGGCTAAGGTTTCCGAAGGTTCCATTGGCACCCGTTATTTTCGAGGCTTCTAATTATGTAACTCACCACCAGTTGAACTGGCCGGGGCGTTGAGAAGACGGAGTACCCAATGGACCAGAAACTTCTGTCACTGCTGAGAACAGTCCTAAAAGGACGCCTCAGACCAGACTACCTCACTTGAGACAGCTCTTTATGATAATGGACCCCCTTGACTGTACAAATAGAACAATCAGGTTGGTGTATTACCCAAAAGAGCGGAGAAAACCGCGCCGCCACACCAAGCTGCAAGAAACAAAAAGGCACAGGTTATACCAGAATAACAAAAGAACTACTAGAGGTCTAGGATGTTGGTAAGTACCTGAAAAGGTTTGGCAGCTAGTTGTAAAGGAGGAATCTAAGACAGAAAAAGAAGGAAAGAAGGAGGGAAAGCTCAAACAACTGAAGTTCTGTTCAGAAGGATAGTATTAATAGAAGACTATAGAGAAAGCCTTAACCCCACAGGTGATGAGAGATGTCCCCAAGGAACACAACAGTAGTATAAAATAATAAACAGGCAAGGTTAGTAGAGGGTAAATTCCCAGGCAGCACAAGGTTCACAACTAGGGTCGGGATGGTGCAAGGAATTCAGCACAGCGTCCAACTTGCACATGTGGTAATTCCAGAAAGTAAGTTAGTCTCTAACAGTTTTGCTTCATAGATGACTGAAATTGTGATGAAAAACAAAGTCACAGTGGTTGACACTTCTTACTGTGGATAAGATGGAAATAAGAGCACTCTTTGCAGACACCAGAAAACAGCTGTGGTTGAAGTAGTCCAACCAAAGCTTCAGGGAAGTTCAAGAGGAGCAGAAACAAGGAGTGCAATGGAATTCACAGCCACACAAAAGATATGTGGAGAGGAATTCAATGACCGATAAGGAGCAGACAAAAGCAGGTCAGGATACGTTCCGGGGTCAGAGAAAAGCCGGTGGATCCAATGGCAGAGAAGGGGCACGCAATATCAAGGTCGAGTAGCAATTCCGAAGTCACCAAACAGGAGGAAGTCCAAATCCAGCACACACGAATGGCGGTGAGAGTAACAAACGCTAATTAGAAGCGCCAAGCTTCGTGTCTCGTCTGATTTTATGCCGAAGAGGGTGTGAGCGGCCTACGCGTGTTGGTTCACTGAGGCGTGCCTGAGTCAGCTGATCAGGTTGCCGCTGCTCAGCCCTGCAACGTGGTTTCCCTGACAACCGCCGGCGCTGCCAGAACTGGGAAGCAAGGAATGACACCCGATCCTTTAGGCGTTGGAAACGCTGAGGGCCGACTTGCGTGGATCGGCGCCCAAGTATAACATCTATGTTCTGATCCGGTTCGTTCGGCCTTGCGATCCTGCAACCTGTGGTCTAGTTGCATAGTTAGATCGATGTCTTCACTGTAATCTTTGGGAGGATTAACTACTTGCGCCAAGACATCTTTTGATTCTTCTCACAGTCCTCGATAAAATAACGTTATTCGTTTCTCCTCTGGCCAACCTGATTCGGCTATTAGACGATTGAATGTGGCGACATATGAAATAAGAGTAGCTCATCATCCAGGGCCTGACCTCGAGTCCGATGGGCAAATAGTTTTTCCAGTTCATGCTGAAAACCTTGGTAATTTCTCAGTAAAGGTTCATCCCTAAGCACTAGCGGGACAGGCCAGTCCACCGTGTGCCCTCCTAAATAGGAGAGGACGAAAGCTACTTTAGCTTGGTCGTTCTGAAAAGTGTCTGGTTTGCATATGAAGTGCAGGCGGCATTGATTCATGAACGCTCCAAATTTCTTGGGATCCTCAGAGAAGCATTCTGGGGGTGCTAAAGGGATGTTGCCTGGAAGCAATACCTGAACGGGTGTGACTACAGGTGCCACGGTTGTCTGCGCTTGAGGGACTCCACCTGGTAGGGGTGCTAGACCTACTTGGGTCTGTAAGAGCTGTCTTGCCAAGTCGTCTGTTTTGTCCCTGTTGACTACCAGTTCGCGCCTTAAGGAATTTGTCTCAGAGTGGGCTGCATGCACCTCGGCCCACAGTTCGCCTAGCAATAGGGAAAGCTGGTCTACCTCTGAGGTTTCCATCGCTTGGGCAGAGGTATTGAGGATGGCTTTGTGTTCTGTCACACTCACCTGTGTCTCTGCAGGAGCAATGGATGAACCTCCCTTTACCCCGTGTTCTCCCTTCCCTGTTTCACCCGGAGGGATACCTTGATTTCTAGTAGGGTGTGCACTCTATCCTGCATTCGCAGGGGCGCGATTCACTCATATGAATGATGCCAATGTCTGTTGGCTGAGTTCTGCTGCCACACTCTGTTATATGCCTTCACAGCAAGGCCGAGTGTTCAAGGCGCCAGTTTCTTCACTGGCTTGAGAGTCCTTTCCACAAGTGAACGTTGCGCTGAAAATGTTGAGTGTCCAGAATTGTCTGTATTGTCTTTGTTTGCCAAGGTATTTTGTGGGTGAGTAGCGCTGTGTGTAGAAGACAGCCGCTGGTAGGTATGTGCAGCGTCTTAGTTTCAAGCATGCCTGATAATGTCTCTCCTTTCCCTTGCAGGATTGGATTATGTGGTATTAGCACCTCAAGTCTGGGTTCAGCGCTACTTGAGACTTGGTGATCTGGTAAGTATGCACGGAGGCTTTGGTAAGTATACACTGCATTATTTAGAGAGCACAGTGAAACAAGTCTCCGCGTTATTGGAGCCAGCGCAATGAATACTGTCTCTTCTTTCTTTTTCAGTGCTTTGAACGCTCACTCTACTGATCTGGATTCCAGTGTTGCGGGAAGATTCAGTGAGTAGGTGCACCGTTACTGAATTGCGCTTGCTAACACAGTCCTTCTTTGTGCTTATAGGTGCTGGTGTAGAAGTCCCCTCTTGAGCGGAGAAAGCTGCGGCGTGGAGAAAGCACGGGGTTCATCCGGAGCACGTAAGCAGAAGTAAGACTATCCGGAACAGGTAAGTAGAAGCAGGATGATCCGGAGCAGGTAAGCAGAAGCAGGATGATCCAGAGCATGGCAAGTGTGTTGCTGATGCAGCTCACAGTAAGCAACACGAAGCACTGGAAGATTCTTGGGTATGGCTTATATCGCCAGCCACACCCGAACACTAGAGAGCTCATGATTTGTCATGCACTTCCTGTTTGGCAACAGGAAGTGGTAACCAGGAAGTTACAAATAGGAAGGAAGTAAAGAAGGTATATGCTATGGGTTTTTTGTGTGCCTATGCCAGGCCTGCCAAGCCTCCACTGAGCTTGCCCATACTACCTGCCTGGTACCCATGACAACCAGATGCGTATGGTACTATAATGATTTCAATGGCCGATGGTCCCACTCACATATGCGCTAGAAAGATTTGAAAAATGTTAGAATCTGTCTCAGTAAATGTTAACATCCCAAAAACTGCTGAGAGTTTTGTCCAGAGTTGTATGGTTTGTCTACAGCATAATGTGGGGACGGGGACATTGACACCAAGGGGTAGGTTTGGTCCACCTTCTGTTCCTTTTGAGGTAATTCACTTTGATTTCATTGAAATGGAGCACTGTAACAATTTAAAATACGTCCTGGTGTAATTTGTGCTTTTAGTAAATGGGTCGAAGCCTTCCCTGTAAAAGATGCCACTGCAATGACAACGGCGAAAACCATTCTTAAGGAATATTTTCCTAGGTTTGGTTTTCCGAGGGTTATCTGGTCGGATAATGGTCCACATTTTATCGCTGCTGTTATTCTGCAAGTATGCACGGGATTACAGATCGATAAACGGTTTCATTCGGCTAGACATGCTGAAAGTGCTGGAGTGGTAGAACGTTACAATGGTATTCTGAAAAATAAGCTCGCTAAGGTGTGCCGGCACCAATTTGAAATGGCCAGACGCCTTACCACTAGTGCTTCTCTCCATGCGCACAACCCCACAGACTAGGACTGGGCTCTCCCTTTATGAGGTTGTAATGGGGATGCCAGCTAACATTTGGAATCTTCCCAAGCCAAGGGCCCCGAGGGAGGTAGAGCTCTTCATTCTGAGTACTGTGAGCGGTTAACTCAAAATTTGTATTTGATTTATCAACAGATGCGAGAAGGCCTCCCAGTTAAATACGAGGGGCCAGGTCACAGAATCCGACCCGCCGACTGGGTGCTCACAAAGTCGTTTGAGAGAGCATCCAGTCTCACACCGTGCTGGAGAGGACCTTTCAAGGTCCTGTTGGCCAAACAGACTGCCTTACGAGAAGCGGTGAAACGACACTGGATCCACGCTTCCCATGTCAAGAGGATACCTTTCCCTCTGCCACATGACAGAGAAGACAAGAAGAAACCTACTTGCTCTGTTCCCAACGATCAATCAGCCTTGAACAGCACCGAGGGTGTTACGGAGACACTTCCTGAGCATGTGGGGCCTGGGGAGACTGCTGCTTTGTCTCCAAACGTTTCTGCAGATTTTTCTGCACCCTTGCACAGTTCTGTTGTTGTTTCATCACTTTTATCAGGAAGCAACGACACACTGTTCGCAGATCACACGGTACCAGGAGTCAAAAGGTACAATCTGAGTCCGCGGCACTAGTCTCACTGCACAAATACGACTGTGCCCATAGGGGAATGACCACAAAACTTGTACGTTGCCACCTTTTTGCACTGAAGAAGAAGTAGGTGGCTGGGGACTGGGAAAGACTATCTACAATCAGGAAACCTCGTGCAGAACAATCGATCAATAATGTGGCCAACAATGACTTTGGACGATCAAATACATGCTCTTTAAAGACGTATGGTCTTCTTGTAATTGCGTTAACCAGTCTTACAGTATTGATTGCCCTTGGGTTCTGTTATATAGAAGAAGTGCGACCACTTGAAACATTTCTGCCTACTGAAAGTGTTCCTACTATGTCTACACCTTTCGTGCACCTGTACTCCCAACATAGTCAGGGCTATCATAACAATGCACTACTGTTAATAATGACTGCAACTTACGCAATTCTGAATAGAACGAACTGTTGGATCTGTTCACATTTACCACAGCATGGGGAAAAAGGGTCAGGCTGGTATATTCATTCTTTGCCTTTAATTACTGCATTTTATGCCCCTCTAAGGGCACTATTCTTTGGCCGTTGGAATGATAGCATCTCAGGGAACTTTGAGCGGACTAATTTGAATGAATTTGAAAGGCGGGTCCTGACGCCTCTTTGATGCTCACTCTTTGCAAATAGGAGCAGGCTTAATGTTGCTTCTATTAGGCCTTCTGATAGACTGTCCTGACCCTTCCAATCACTTATCTCTTTCATGATGGCTCCTATAGGTAACAGGGATGCCACGCCACCTTCCTACACTGTTAACCATAGCCCCAACCTTGTCTCCTTCTGCATACAAAGGAATGGTACTTGGTCAATAGGCGATTTGGAGGGTTGTACCAATGTTGTAAACTTGACCAGTGAGGACAGACCTTTGTATGTAGGTGAACCTGTCTACTTCGTTTGCGGTAATGAGGGTTATCCGTGGCTACCTAGGGATTGGCAGGGAACTTGTTATTTGGGTATCCTGCTACCAGGAGTATAAGTAGCTAGTACCACTGAGATTGCTAGCGCTCTTCCAAGGCGGGACGAGAACAGTGATACTACTTCACAAGTTCTGGGTGATGTAGCAAAATCCTTTGTGCCATTCTGGGGTCAAATCATGAATTCCGAGGATATCAGGAGACTAGTAAGAGTACTGAAGAGAACCATCAACCGGACCACTGACATACTCTATAACATGACTCTAGAACAATAAGCAATTAGTTTAGAGGCTCTACAGAACCGGATGGTGTTAGACGTCATCCTGGCTGAGCGTGGTGGAGTATGCAAATTAGTGGGGTCCGTTTGCTGTATTTTCGTACCTGATTCCTCCCCGACCATATTTAAGGCAATACAAAATCTGCACGTCCTGAGCTCAGAAGTGCATGTTCCTGAGGGAAACTGGGATCTTAGTACTTGGTTAAGGGACTTCTTACGGTCTTGGGGATGGAAGCTCCTCTCAGTCTTAATGATAATTCTTGATATTCTGTTGTTCTGTTGTTGTTGTATACAAAGTCTTCCTGCCATATGTTCATTGTTAGGGGGATGTTGTGCACAAACTGTGGGAACATTAAGACCAAAGGTACACACACCTGGGAAGATGACTAATGTCTTTGTGATGAAGGATATTACTGTCACAGATCTAATGGTGATTGATATATCTGATGAATATGAATCAGGATCTATGGACATTGAAACGTGGAGTTACGAGTAAAGCGATTATTTTTAGTAAAGCTCTTGGCTTAGGCCAAAAGGAGGGTTTGTTAAATGGTAATTGTATAGTGCCTCCTTTATATTTATATTGGCCTAAGCCTAGTCACTCCACGAGGAAAACCACGTTGCAAAGTTCCGATTCTGAATTGACTTTGCCTCCATTTTAAGATTCATCTGCCATTTTGATTTCTACTCGTGTTTCTCTATTCTAAATTGGTGGACCATGTTTTCAACTTGCAACCAAGCCTCCCGACCTTTGAGTTCTGTTAATGTTTAGACTGTCCACGAGCTGACTGTTTAGACTAGGTAACAAGGCCTTGCACTGCATATGAACTGTTGTTTAAGCGTTGTCTGCGCTCACAAGACTCACCCTTGAATACACACTGGGGACAATGTAAAGCAAACCTCGATCATGGATTTGGGAACATACACTGCCGTTGTGCCTCCAGGGAAATACAAACTCATGTAATCCCTTGTAAAATATTGTATGAACCGTATGTGAACTAGGCACGAACTCTAGACTATAAATTATTAACGTGAAGAGGGGCTGGACAATATTACTCAAAATTGTATAAAAGCACAAATGTTTAGACGTCCAGCACTCTCTCACCTCTCCCTGTCGGGCTGGTACACATTGCAGGGTGTTGAGAGCCAGATAGCTGTCTGTGTTGCTTTGTAAACTATACAGTATTAAAAGATCTGTGAATATTTTCAGCCTGTGATTGGTGTATTTCCTTTGTGGTACTCAGCCTTGATATTTTCTCGTTCTTACAAGGCTGTTGGCGCACAGTGCGTGACTCTTGAAACTCACAGGGTGCCCAGGGCTACTATGGTTGCTCACAATTTCACTTTAGACCACAATTGCGGTGCAACCTCATGATTGATTACTGCCTGGTCATTGCTATCAGCTATAATCTATAATGCCTTAGTTCTGCACTATACGCCTATCTGTGTCAAGCTCCTACCTTTGAGCCTTGTCAAGTGGTGGTATCTGCCTCTAGGGATTCTCGACTCTTGTATGTCGTTGTCGGAGCAGCAGACTTCAGCGCCTAGGAATGGGTTCCCAGCTTTTTGCAACGCAACAGGTGCTCCTCTGGTGAACTGTGTTCTTTCGCTCCCAAGTTATGCACGTCTTTCTGCGCTTCAGGTGTCTTTTGGCGGTTTTCGGTGCAGCAGGGCTGGCTGTTTTCACCTGTGTTTTCAGGCTGTGAAAGTATTGTGCAGATTTACTTTTGGAGAAACTAAGGGTAATCAGCCCCTCACTGGGCAGCGGTCCCCGGGTCTCCCTCCCTCACTGGGCGACTGTTCAGTTTCTGCCTTCCTTTCATTCGCTGGGGTGCAGGAAGGAAGCAGCACAGACTCCCCCCGGGGTGCAATTTGCTTTCTGCAATAAGCAGCCTCACCTCGCTTTCCCTGCTGCAACAGTTATTTCGGGACAAGTGCAGCAGTGTGGCATTGGACAGCACTGTCCACCGGCTGTTCCAGCCAGTTCCTTCGGTCTCCGAGCGTCACAGCCGTGGGAAGCTCGGAGTGCCCACCGTGTCATCCCAGGGTCGGTGTGACACAGGTGGTCCCGGACCTGTCATCCCTTTTTGTAATGGGATGGCGTCACTCTTACGGTCGGGGGTATCAGGTCTCCATGCAGCCGTCAGCTCCGCTTCCCAGTCGGCACCCCAGTCGTTTCACTATGTGGTGCTAGGTGGCCAACATCAGTTTGTTTGGACTGCCTCACAGTGCTCCTCCCCACCCGCCAGCTCCGTCGGCCATTTTGGCTGGGTAGTCACTTCACAGACATCGCGTTGCACTGCACATATTTTATTGAATCCGCTTTGGTCTGGATCCACACTCCACCAGATTGTTCCGATAGGGTTCCTCTGCATATGGGTGCCTTTGTAAGTATTTAAAAAAGGCACTATTCTCAGGATATTAGCAGGATCTGGCTGGCGGCCCGGGAGCTCAGAGGATTCACGTCTTCATCGCTTGCACGTTGGCCACACCCCCTCATCTTATGTCCATTCTTGGCTAGTGAAGTTGGTCATTCCCTAAAATACAAATCCCAAACTCAGAGTAAATGGACACACCCTAGTAGGGAATGAGACCAGGAGAAAGATTGCAAGTTGAATAAAGCTTTATAAAGTAAATGATGCACACAGAGGACTCGGCTGCTCTGTGAGCGCTCTGCCGACAATACAGAAACTACATATCTTTATACACAAATTTCATTATCTGTTACAAACAGTATAGAGGATGAATAGTGCGAGCCCATTGGTGCATTACAATGTTGCAGTATAGTGGAAAAAAAGACCTTGGCCGTGAGGCCAGCGGTGTGGGCTGCACACCCGTGGACCACTCAAAAAGTGGTTAAATTTGAGTATTTATAAATTCAATAATTGTTCACTACAGTCATAAATCGAATGTATCTTTATTCATTGCTTATCAGTTTCATAAGCTCTAAACCCTCTATGGGTATTATAGTTTTGAGGCTGAAAATGTCACATTAGAGGCCTATGCATTTCGGGTTGAAAACCCTTACTCAGGGCCTGTGAACAAGCTGCCTTGTGGTCAAATCTACTTACATAGTTAATGTATTGTCAACAATTAGCAAGTAATGAAACAGTTTCCATGTTACAGCAAAAAATCATTCAATATATACAATGCAGGAAATCATCCATATACGTGCATGTAGCATTGAGAAATGTACGTTACCAATTAAGTGTCATGAAGGTGATGTATGAGTAGATCATCATCATCAAAGGATTCATCAATATGTAGAAATTCGAAAACAAGAGAAAAATAAAACAGAAATAAGGATGTGTCTATATATAGAGAGATGCTGTTCAAGCATTACACTTTTGAGATAAAAAATGTGAGAGAGTGGAGGCAGGTATACTAACATGGTTGATTGCGCACTGCATTGTGCGTGTTGAAAACAAGACGGCCATCTTAAGATGGTGTTCATGGCTAATATTAGTGATGTGATGAATGAAGAAGCAAAGGTCGCTAAATTTGCTAATCTGAAAGCGTGAATCTAAATGTGTTACAAATGAAAATAAAAGACTATGAAAAAATAAAGAAGTATTCTAAAGAAACACATATTTACTGAAAAAATTATATGTAAAAAAGAAAATAAAAATTCAGAACATAATTCGAGAGAAAAAGGAAAAAATGGATTGGTGGGAGAATAAATTAGAATGGTTCATATTGGTCTGAGATGATTATGGGTATGGAAATAAATCAAAATAAATCTAGAAACAACAATGTAATCCTAATGAATATATAATACAGAAACTAAACTCCAATTCTGTGAATCCTTCATAAAAAACAACTCACATCGAATTCTTCATTCATCCCTTCCGGTGTCAGGGACCCTAACTTCTCAATCCATAACTCTTCTTTCTGTGCTCTCAGTTTTTTTCATGTTAGTACTTTGTCCTTTGGTGGGGATCACTTCCAGCACTGCAAATCTGAGTTGTGCTACTGTGTGTCCATTTAGAACAAAGTGACTTGCCACTGCTGATGTTTGGTTATTTATTCGGATGCAGGATTTATTTTCATTGATACGTACTCGTATTTTCCCTGCAGTCTCGCCGACGTAATACTTGGCACATGGGCATTTGATTGCGTAAATGACGTTCTCTGACAAACAGGTGGCGTGATGTCTGAGTTGGATTTTCTCTCTTGTCCTTGGATGCGATATGTAAGGTCCTTTGATAATGTTATTACAATTACCGCAACTCATGCATGGATATGTCCCGGGGTGTTTGTCAGCAGCTTTTTATTTGGATTTCTTACTGTGTGTGTCGACCAATACATTTTGTAGGTTATTACTTTTTTGATACGCAAACATTGGTGGTTGCGCGAACAGTTATCTTGTCCTCTGGTCGTTCTGCAGTATGTTCCATCTTTTAAGCACACTGTCTTTGATGTGTCGACTCTGAATCGAGTATTTTCTGACAAAGACCAATTCTGGGCTTGTACGTTTAGGTTTTTTGGACAACAGTTGTGTATGATCTGCGTGTCTGTTTTAGTCCTAGCGGCTAGGAGATCATCCTCAGGGTATCCTCTTTCTTTGAGTTTCATGTGTAGTTTGTCCAGTTCTAGATTGCATTCTACTGGGTCGCTTACGATCCTTTTGATACATAACATTTGGCCAAATGGTAAATTACGAAGGATGTTGGGTGGGTGAAAACTCATTCTGTGAAGGAGGTTGTTTCTGTCAGTTGGTTTTGAATATAATTTTGTTAAAATCCTGGAATCATCAATCGCTGTTTGGACATCTAAATAATGAATATTTGGGTTGCCTATTTCCTTAGTAAATTGTATTCTGTTGTTCAGATACAGTAAAAAAGTGTTGAGCTCCTCTCGGCTGCCTGACCAGATCCCAAATATATCATCGATATATCGATTCCACTTTTTCAAGTGTATGCTCCATTGTGAGTGATTGATGATATGCCTGGTTTCGAAATCATACATAAACGTATTCGTATATGATGGTGCCATGGTGGCTCCCATTGCGGTTCCAGTTAATTGCTTATAATACGTTTCTTTGTATCTGAAACATGAATTTTCTGAGATAAATTTCAATAAGATCAACAGAAATTCTTTACTGGCTCCTATTTGTCCTGCATCGAATAGTAATTTTTCAACTGCTCTTTGTCCTAAGTTGTGTGGAATGCTTGTGTAGAGGCTAGCAACGTCTATGGTGAATAGAACGTCTTCTGTTGTGAGCTCAATTCCTTCCAAAATCTGTGAAAAGTGAGTAGTGTCTTTGACGTACGTAGAGGTCTGTTGAATAACCGGCTGAAGGAAATAGTCGATATATGTACCTAGGGGCTGTAGAATGCTTTCAGTGGCGGCCACTATCAGTCTTCCAAGGGGATTCGTAAGTTGTTTATGAATCTTTGGCAGAATGTATAAATGCGGCATTTTGGGATTGAAGTCCACAGATAGGCTTTTGTTTTGCTACTGATCCAATTGTTCTCCAATGCAGTTTCTAATATGCCATTGAGTTCAGCTTTGATTTCCTTAGTTGGATCAAGCATTAGTATTTGGTATGTCTCTGTATCTGCTAGTTGTCTCAAACATTCAGAATCATACTGTGCAGTATCCTGTATGACTATAGCGCCTCCTTTGTCGGCTGGTCTGATTGTTATAGAATCGTCTGTAAAGAGGTTTTTGATAATCGATAATTCTCCTCGATTCAAATTCCTCCTTTTGGGTTGGTGGAATTGTATTTTATTAATATCGTTTAGTACCATATTGTGAAAAATATCAATAGCTGGTATGTGTACTGGTGGATTAAATGTACTCTTGGGTTTGAATTCGATGTATTCATTTTCATTTTGGCTTGGAGTGTCCATAGTGTTGGCTGTTTCTGCAAAATATGTTTTCAGTTTAAGTTTACAAGCTAGTTTGTACAGTTCTACCTTTGTATTGAACATATTATTACTGTAGGTTGGCACAAACTTTAGACCCTTTTCAAGTGTTCTGAATTCTTTAATTGTTAGATTCCTGGTTGATAAATGGACTAATTTCGATTAGTTTGTAATCGTGTTTTCATCCCTTGTCCTCTTTTTCCTTCCTCTCCTTGTCCTCTTCCTCGTCCTCCTAAAAAATCTTTCCTTGATAGATTTGTAGGTTGTCTAGGTCTTAAATTGATTCCTGACGTACTTGATGTGGGATTTTCTGTCGTTAGGTCATCTGTAGTTTCTACATTGTCTGATTCTGAACTGCTTTGATCACTTGTAGGTTTGTTAGGTCTTTGTGCTTGGTTGAGGTATTTGGTCGCCCAAGTATACACTTCATTATTTAGATAATCATAAGTATCTCTCTTGAATTTTCGAATTTGACGAGATTCAAGGTCTTGTTTGTAACTATCCAATTTGGTATTGATATCTACTAGTATCTCGGCAAATGATTCTGCGTCTGTTAGTTCTGTTATGTCCTTGGATAGGATCTCTATTTCTTTCTCTAGTGATTTGATGTTCCCTGAGAGTTCTTTAATCATGAGTAATATCAAATCCTCCTCCCCGCCCGCCAGCTCCGTCGGCCATTTTGGCTGGGTAGTTACTTCACCGACATCACGTTGCACTGCACATATTTTATTGAATCCGCTTTGGTCTGGATCGACACTCTACCAGATTGTTCCGATAGGGTTCCTCTGCGTATAGGTGCCTTTGTAAGTATTTTAAAAAGGCACTAATCTCAGGATATTAGCAGGATCTGGCTGGTGGCCCGGGAGCTCAGAGGATTCACGTCTTCATCGCCTGCTCGTTGACAAATCCCAAACTCAGAATAAATGGACACACCCCAGTAGGGAATGAGACCAGGAGAAAGATTGCAAGTTGACAAGTTTTATAAAGTAAATGATGCACACAGAGGACTCGGCTGCTCTGTGAGCGCGCTCCCGACAATACAGAAACAACATATCTTTATACACAAATTTAATTATCTGTGACAAACAGTATAGGGGATGAATAGTGCAAGCCCATTGGTGCATTACAATGTTACAGTATAGGCCATACTGGGTTGGTGCAGCATGATTGGCTGGTGCAGAGCTGTTGCTTCTCGCGGAACGTGGGTCAGTTGGGCTCATCTGGGAGGGGTGAAGGTCAGGCCGGGTCCACAAGATGCAATTGTCCTAACTAATCTAAACTACACAGTAATCATTGACATGCTAAGAGTAATACAATACATACATTTTGTACCAGAATGCGGGCTTGCCTGTAAATCGTAAGCAAACATATGCACATTCTTAACCTAGGCCTTTGTGGGGCAGGGTTGAGGTGGTCCTTTTTTGCCAGGTGGCTTATCTAAAGGTTTCAATCAATCTGAGATTTATTCGACCTGGTGCCTCATGGTTCCAACAAATGTATTGATAGGTGTTAGTCCAAGAGAAATATATGATCACACAGGATTAGTTATATTGGGAGCAATCTAGGGTGGTCTGTGTGGAAGGGTCTCACCAACTGCTACATGAGGGGAAAAAGGTTGTGCAGGCAATCATTTCTAAAGGTGGGGGGTGAAGGAGCAGGAGCAGGTTTGTGGAGATGGATGAATACACAAATCAAGATTCACCCTGTTCACACAGCGGCAATGAGCTCAGAGGAAGAGAAAGAATACAGTTTTCTGTTTGCAACAATTCATGCTTGGGCTTCTGTGAGAACTGTGCTGGTGTGGCGCAGAGAGGGGTGGTGGGGTCTGTCGGAGCTGGCTGTGCGCAGCGCTGGGTGAAGGGAGAGAAGACCTTTTAGAGATCATTGTGTGGCCTGGTACAAAAATGAAGACTAATTTATTTTAAAATATTTTTATTAGCATTTATGATTATTGGTACATTATGTGTCTCAATGTATTAGTATTGTCATGCATGCATATTAAAACAAGTCAACATAAACAAATGACTTTATAACAACAACAACAACCAGTCTTCACGTTTAAGTTAGCTCTTAGGGTTATCTGAGTGTTCCGTGATGGGGTAATAGTTTCTAGGGCGTTCCACCCTTGCTGGGGGGCAAGTGGGCACTTATCCAATCTTCCCTGTTGTAATGACTCAGCTCGCAGTGGTTTATACGTTCCACGCCCGGGCCCTATTTGTTCATGGGGGCTTATCATCTGATGGATGGAACATGTCCCAGGTCAATGTTTTCCATGCCTAGTATGCAGGGCCCGCATCACCCCCAGCTTTGGACACCCCTTCTCCCCACACCCTTGTCTCAGAGCCCGTCCAGTGCTCAAACTCCCTTCGCCATCTTATATATTGCTATCCCCCTGCAACCTTCCACACCATTGCAATGGACCTTTTAGCTAGTATGCATACCATGTCCATGAATTTAACTATATGGCTATACTTGCTGATTCTCGGGTAGGCCGCCAAGAGGCATTCTTTTGGTGCCCATTCATATCTTGTCACCCCTGCCTTTCTGTATGCCTGTTCTATCTTATTCCAAAAACATTGTGTCTTCGGGGCACCCCCAAAACATGTGTAACATCCCTGCTTCGTCCGACCCACACCATGGGCCTAATGGGTGTGACCTGTTGCTAATTTTGGCGGTTCTGTTCGGTGTCATCGAGGTCCTGTATAGAACATTTAACTGGATCAACGTGAATCTGGCATTTCTTGAGACCTCCTGGGGGTACACCAGGATCCTTTCCCATTTTCTCAGTTACACTGGTACCCAGGTCGGTCTCCCAACACTGTTTCAATACTGTGCTTTTGGGGTTGGGTTTGTCCACTAGTTGGTTGTAGAGCCTGGACACGGGCCTCCACCCATCCCCCAGGTTGTGAAGTAACGTTAGCGCTGGGTCTGCCTCCTCCTTCCCCCTTGCTATTGTCCTGATCCTTTGGTACCATAGAAACTGGCCATTGGGAAGCCTCTCCTTCTCCCCCACGGACTCAAATTCTCTGAAGATCCCCATCTTCATATAAGTCCTCCCAGGTGTAGACACTGAATCTTTCCCATAGTCTAATGTTTACCAGGTCCTCTTTAACTACACAAACATCAGCCGCTATCGGGGTCTCATGTGAGTATGGGTGATCCTGTTTCAGTAGTTTCAGGGCCCTCCCCAAACCTTCCTCCCCAGTGTTACAATCATTGGGGCGTCTCCCAAAAATGAAGTCTAAAGTGGCACAAAATGGAGTCTGAGTGTGTCATCCAATGGCTTCCTTCTACTGTCGTCAGTGAAAGACAAGGTGGACATATCCCCGCAATGGGATGAGCAAATAGACTTATTTCATGTGGAATGTACAGGGGGCATACAGACCCTTCCTCCCTTACATTCCCTCTTTTGTTACTCCTAAAGTAACGAATAACCGTGGTTGTTAGTACGTCTACATTCCTCTTCCTCTATTGCTGCTTCATCCCAAGCTGGCGTTCCCTTTATTGGCATCCATGCCCTGCACACAGATCTCAGGCTTTGACCACTTCTTGCATATTCATCAGGTGTACAGGTCATGTAGATGCACCCACCATCCCCAGCCAGATCCACCCACACCTCTTTATACTATTCTAGTTCATAGGGCTCCTTGCAAGTGGTATGATACAAACTATCCACTCTATCCCCTGTGTTGTACACTGCTGTCATGCGGTATATGGGCTCCTGGTTGTGCCCAGTTTGTACTTGCACATCTTTCACATCATGAGGTACCTTTGTTGGGCTGCCCATTGTCACCATCATCATTGCACTAGAAGGCATTGATTTTGCACAGCATCAAACCCCTACCTGGCACATACAAAAAATTAGCAGCACAAATACCATGATGGGTACCAGTAGCTTCATTGCAGTCCCGAACCAAGATGGTACCCAGTCAAAACCATGTCAAACCAGTCACTTGACTGCACCCCACCTTCCTTCTTCATCCTTTCTCTGAGGTTGTGTACTGCAGTTATCACGTGTGATAATGTCCCGTTGTCAGCATCTGCAGACGGCACTAATGTGCAACATGCTCTCCTGATTTTTCGGCATATACTGCCTTCCATTGCTGTGAGCAGGTCTAGAAAATAACGATTTTGCATAGTCATCAACCGCAGGGCTCTTAATTCCACCTTGATGACATTGAACCCTTCTTAAATGTGGTTGGCTAGCTGGATCAGCTACCAGCACACGATCTGCAACCACTTGGCGTTCGCTCATGCCTGGATGCTTGGGATGAGTGATGAAAAAAACGTCTCTGCTGAATTGAAGAGCTTATACCTGTCCGGTACCTGTGCCAAAAGTTTGGAAGAGTCTGTAGAGATGTAATTTGATGCCCTTCTTTTGCGTGACACTCTGTCTTGCAGCTTATCCTCTGACAGTACATCATATGTGGGGGGTTTTTTGGTTGTTGACTGGAGTGCTGGAAGCGTTCTGGCGGGCACCCTTTGCCCTTGGACATGACTGTACGGAATTACCATCAGGGCCGAATGCAGCGTGGCCAGGGCACAAGTACCTCTCCATGACGTTGGGAGGTGCAAATATGCCTGTTTGCCGCATGCCCAGTAATTGTCCATTAAAGCAGCTGTTCCTTTCTTCATGTCGGGGTGTATAAGTGTCTTGTTGCAATGTTTGTTTGACCCCATTAGCACCTTTCCTTCTCCATGGAAACACAGTTCGTATTGCACTTCACGTTGGATCTTGATCAGCTTTTCAAGAGCTGTTACCCATGTCAGTTTGGCAATGTGCTGAGACCAGACCTGAGTGCATGTTTTCTTGACCCATTAGAATTGTTCGTCTCACAGTCCCCGCAGTGCTTCTGCCTTGCACATCACTGTTTCATCTTGCCATTTGTTTTCAGCAAACATTGTCCCTTTTATAACGAAAAATGGTTCCTTCATGCACAGGACTCCTTGAGGCTTGCTGTGACAGGCTTTCTTGTTCTGGATCAGTTGTAATGTGACCGTGTGTGCTTGGAAGGTACTTCGAATTCTACAAAGTGCTAGATGAATGAGACACTGGCATCTGCTATGGGGGTTTCCTGGGGTATCAGAACTTTAGGTGTTCCTGATGCTTGAGGTATCAGGGAACACACATAGCAACTCACATTAGTTGCTTGTTTACCAATGGTGCTCATGCCAGAGTACCACTTGTTAGACTGATCTGGGTGATGGGGGTCCTCCACTGCATCAAATCCCAGGCCATGGTATGCATCATTTGTTGCGCCCCCCCATTTCCATCTGTTACTCCCCCCGGACCATGGTGTAGTTTCATTAGTCTTTGATACCGGATAGGTAAAATACCTAAATTCATCTTTTTATTCCGACCAAAGTTATATTGCCCATGCTGTGTAGTAGAATGGGTGCGTGGGGTGGGTGTTTGAGGATTAAAGGGCATGGGATAGCTGCATGAGGTAGGTTCAAATGTTGTTTGTGAGTAGGCATGTGACAGCAGTAATGTATCAGGAATAAGATTGTCTTCACTATAAGCATTAAATACATTTGCATCAGTATCCATTATTGAGTGTTCATTCAGTGGGGCTTTCATTGTACAATTTGTATGTTGAGAGTTAAGGTTTGTGGATACATTGTGGGCCCAAATCAATTTCAACCCATCCCATACTAAGTGTGTTCCCTCCTGCACCAGTTTTGCCCCATCTCCCTTCTTTTCTAACCTCCAAAATAAAAGATATGGACCAATACAATCCTAAACACAAAAATATAGTTGAGAAAATGATGGCCACAAAGTAGAGGCCACAATCATAAGAATTGGCTCTAGTAGCGCTAACATTTCCCCTATTGCTATCTACATTTGTAGCGTTGTCATTGAGGGCCCTCGTTTCTGCCATGTTTGTACCGACAGAGTGAAATACAAGGGGTTAATTGCACCTTTCAGTTATGCAAAACATATTTTTCTTTTATACCAAGAGAAAGAGAGACAGAGAGGCATAGTGATAGGTAGCGAGAGAGAAAGAAAGATAGAGATAGGGACATAGATAGGGGTAGAGAGATAGGTAGAGGAAAGGTGAGTGTGAATAAAAGAGTTATAGAGGTTGAATGATAGGCAGATATATATATATATATATATATATATATATATATATATATATACATATATATATGTATATATGTATATATATATTCAGTAAAAAAACTTTGTTAAAGGGACGTTATGGTTAAGTTGCGCTACTAAAAACCTATAAAATTCAGTGAAAAAACTTTGTTAAAGGGACGTTATGGTTCAAAGTAAAACCGAAAAACACCTGAAATTCGCCAGTTATGGTAACATAAGCAACCATAACTCGCACCACCGTGCACTGCTAACACTAACACCCAGGACATCAAAGATGACATCACAAATGTCATTGATGACATCACTGATGACATCACATGTGCATTTACTTTTCGTAAAAACTCAGTACAAGTGATTCTTATAATGGTTACCAAAAACTGTCAAGGATCATTGGGATAAATATCATGAGCTAATTAGTGCATTAAGCAATGCATTGATATAAATAGCATTCTATTATGAAGTTCTATCCAGTATACTAAGCTACTCATGCAGAAACATAGGCAGTGTGTGTAGCATACATGATGAAGGTGCCATAACTGCTTTCTTATTAGAGTTTTCTGTACTGTGAAACATGTAATAAGTAGATAATAAAACCCACTTAATACATAATTATTACAGACAAAACACAAAGAGACAACAACACATACGAATATGAGTATATACAGGGACAGTGAAGTAAACAAAAAAGCAGAAATAGTAGTAGAAAGAGTTCATAACCTAACTGATTGTCTTTATGCAGAGAAACTATTGCTCTGTTTCAAAGCTGCTACTTACCATATGTATGTGTATCACATGATGTGACAGCACCCAAAGGAAAGGAGAGTGAGTATAATGTATACAAATATGAGCATATACAGGGAAGGTAGAGTAATAAAAATAAAACTATGAGAAAGTGCTGATAACCCTAATGATTATCTTCATGCACAGAAAGGATTGCTCTCTTTCAAGCCTGTGTCTTCCGCTATGTATATGTTTCATATGATGTGACTTGACCCTAAGTCTACAAATATAGTACCTTTTCAATTTTTACTTCCTGACTGTTACTGAAGAAAACTATGTGGCTTCGATATGCCAGTAAAGGATAAAAATGGAGAGCCAGCCATGTGATGTCATCAGTGATGTCATCAATGACATTTGTGATGTCATCTTTGATGTCCTGGGTGTTAGTGTTAGCAGTGCACGGTGGCGCGATATGTTATGGTTGCTTATGTTACCATAACTGCCGAATTTCAGGGGGTTTTCGGTTTTACTTTGAACCATAACGTCCCTTTAACAACGTTTTTTCACTGAATTTCATAGGTTTTTAGTAGCGCAACTTAACCATAACGTCCCTTTAACAAAGTTTTTTTACTGAATTTCATAGGTTTTTAGTAGCGCAACTTAACCATAACGTCCCTTTAACAAAGTGTTTTCACTGAATTTCATAGGTTTTTAGTAGCACAACTTAACCATAATATCCCTGACTTCATATACATGTTACATAGAACATACCAACCCCCTCGTAGTGATTTTCATGTCTGCGGACTACCGCCATGTCCGCGGACATATCTAAAATCGGAGCGTGGTGAATGTAAATTTAAATAGTGTGCCCCATTTCCCCTTTGAAGTTGGCTCTGAAAAGAGCCTTTTTTTTTTTACAGATGCTTGACAGACACCTGTTATTTTGTATTTTTTTTCTTGGTTTTTTTTCTTACTTTACTCCTAAAATCTTCACATAACCTTCTCCAAAGCAACCCTTACATTCCAAAATAGAAAAGCATTTCCCGTAAAAGATAAAGAAATGCCATCTTTTTTAAAATTAACAGCATTACTGGCATCAATATTCTCATTGTTACAGAAGAACATACCAGCTCTAAGCATGAAGGCACACATGCCTCGGTTGATGACACACCTAGCAATGTTTTGCTGAGGACAAAAAACTGAACTATTGTCCCATATTGACCTAGGTAGTAATCCAGAAAAAATTACTTTCGCATTTGGAAGGATCTTCATTACGGCTTGAACCAAGCGTTCCAAATCAGCCAACAAAGTAGGGGCACTGACGTTGCCCAAATGGAAAGCACCATAGTGCAAAACTACCACATGCGGACTGTTCATCGTGGCCATATCCTCACAAACCTGTACAATTCCCTGTACATTGCAATCAGGCACAGTGCTCCACACCACCTCCACTCCTTTCACATCAAACTTCTTTGCAACATGCCTGCATTCAGCGTACTGCTGTAAACCATGCACAAACATATCTCCGAGCACCAACACCCTGACTTTCTCCACTTCTGCCATCTTCACTACACACAGTCTCTTTCAACACAAATCCACAACCTCGAAATCTGATTGGCTGATCCGTACAGTCTTCTTTCCATGTTGGATTTCCTGGAAAAACCCGGATGTAGCACGCCCTGTCCACGAACAGCCGCGGTGTCCGCAGACGGCGTCCACTTTACTCTCTGTGCCATTCCCTCATTGCATACAGCTAAGCAATCACACAATACGAATAACGTCCTCAGAACACCCCCATTTTGTGAATTTTCGAACATTTCAGGACAATTATCATTTCATTATTCAACATATTAACATTACAAATATTATACTTTCATCTTGTACTCTGCACACAATGCTATATTTCTCCATTAGTAGCTCAGTATACTAGATAGAATCCCATAATACAATGCTATTTATATCAATGCATCGTTCGAAGCACTAATAACGGTATGATATTTATTGCAATATCCTTGACACTTTTTTCGCAACATTTTAATAAAAATCCCTAGTACACAAATTCCATGAAAAGTACATACACATGTGATGTCATCAGTGATTTCATCAATGACATTTGCGATGTCATCTTTGATGTCCTGGGTGTTAGTCTTAGCAGTGCACGATGGTGGCGTGAGTTATTTTTCATAGCTCACCATAACTTGCGATTTTCAGGGGTCTTTCGGCTGTACTTAGAACCATAACGTCCCTTAAACAAACTTTTTTTAATATCACGCAAACAATATACAAACATGGCATGCAAAAGCCAACTTCTCACAGATGGCTTTACACAGAATGTTGCAAAGTAAGAGTTTATGCTCGTTCACAGTGAAGGTCAGCTGCTTCAATTTTTTTTCTCGAGTCCCGGAGAGGCTCACAAAGCGGACTATAAGGTTGTATTGTGTTTTGACCTTGACAGACAGAGATTGTGATGAAAGACTTCTCTTGAAGGAGTGTTGCTAAAACGTAAGAGAAGATAAGGATGAAATTTCTGAAACGAAACCACTTTTATATATTATATCACTATGCGAAAGATCGTTCGCACACGCAGAGTTGTATTTTGGGACTGCACTACTCGTAGACAATGGAAATTGCAATTGTACTGTAAGTAACCCTTTAGATTATTTTATACCAAATATAATTACAATAGCGTAGCAATAAAGACCGCTCAAGTTGAACTTGTTTGTTGAAAGTGGCATAATGTTTTCTACCGCGCACTATCACTGCCGAATTGATCCCCTGTCGTTTAGAGGACTCTGAAAAAGGCAGACGACACAGGGTGGGTTAATAGAAATAATTTAACCGGTCTATAGGCGGTCAATCGCTCTACTCGCTGTGCCACTTCACTGTAGCCTGTCAAGTGGCACAGCGAGTACAACGCTCGCTTTGACATCCGTGCACACCTTGCTAACGCAAGTTCAAATCCCGGCAAGGCCAAACTCAGCCTTTCATCCTTCCGTGGTCGATAAATGAGCACCACACACAGTGGTTAATAATAAGCACCGCTTAGATACCTCACGGTTCTTAGCGCTATATGAATGGGAAAATATTATTATTTTATTATTAACATACTCCGTTGCACTATCTTCAATAGCAAATAGTTTCACGCCCTAATAAATAAAATTATGATTTTTAATGAAAATCGGCTGGTGAGACTAATTTATGTTTTTTAAAACAGGTATGTGGCCCCATTTTGCCTATGTCACGATTTACAGACTCCAGCGGATGGGGTATTCAACTGCCAGGTGCAGGTCCAAATATGCAACTTCATGACCCTCACCATTTTATGGGACAATCGCCAAGGACCAACATGCCCTTATGCAGTACTAGCGGCTACAAACAACATACCAACCAATAGGGTGGTCTAATGGCTCGTTGTTGGAGCAACCTTCCGATTATCAGAGCGACCATTTACTGCTTTTATCATAAACCAACAGCCTATCTACCGCAAAGGAACAACGCGTGGCTCAAAATAAACTTTTGCTGATCAACAGCAGAGACAATAGCAAATCGCTGAATATTCACTAAACATTTAATGTGAAATAAATGTACTTTACGAAATGTACAATCCTGCTGTTTACTTTTAAACCACAGTTTGATATTTCGAATTGTGGCGCACTGAGTTGTAAGCTGATCTAACACCCTCTGTACCGCAAAGGAACATCGTGTGCCGCAACATGAACTTTTGCGGATCGACAACAAAGACAAATGCAAATTGCTGAATATTCTCTAAACATTTGATGTCAAATAAATGTACTTTACAAAATTTACAATCTTGCTGTTTGCTTTTAAATCACTGTTTCATATTCCGAATTGTGGCGCGCTGTGTTGTGACATAATATGTGTTGTCTTCCAGGTTCTGTGTAAAGTCACTTAGGACTACAGAGGACTGGGCGCGTTTGATGACGCACCCTGTAACGTCACAGAGAGAGGCGGGGAATATGAATGCTTTGATAATATCAGGCTTAGGGGCGGGAGATATGATTTAGTGTTGCAAAAGCAAGTCAGCCAGGTCAATAGCGCCAGTCATAGGATTATCACATAATGTCGGCACACACCAGCCGGATTTATTGTTTCTTTAGTGGACAAAAAGTCGGTTGACGCTCAGAGGAAATTGTACTATTCGCGGACAAAAGGAGTGGTCTTAAAACACTTTCACCCTGACAACGAACAATACAAACAACGTTTTCAGAACACCCCCATTTTGTGTAATTGCAACCACTTCGGGACACCGCGAGTGTTCTTAGAACACATTCAACTAGACAGATTACAATGCGGACAGCGTCCTGAGGACACCCCCAGTTTGTGTATTTACGAACAATTAAGTACACCGCGAGTGTTCATAGTTCATTTCTACCTTCCTTGCGAACAAAAATGACACATACTCCGTCCTATAAACACCCCACCATTTAGTTTATTTACAAAATGTCAGAACAGCCGTGTTCTCCGAGGACAAATCGAACGCAACAAAAACGTCTAGCACATAAAAAAACAAAACATTGAACCTATCTCATACTCCCCCACCCTCCCCAAACACTCTTACACACCAACACACAGCACTAAATACAATTTTTTATCCACGTTTCACCGCGCTGTACGCGGTCGACGGCGAATACAAGATGGCGGGCGCCACAGAAAATCTGACGCGCTCCACGCCCCTCGCCGTCCAATCAGCGAACACGTCGCATGTCCGCGGACATGACGCAAGGCCATGGGCCAATCGGGGTGCTGTCCGCGGAGCGAACAGGGAAGTCCTTCCGCAAAGCGAACACAGATATCACTAATTTTTTTGCCTTACGTTTTGGTCATTTTATAAAAAACTACTGGACGGATTTACACCAAATTTGCAAAAGCACGCTTTCGGGACCAAGCCCCGGCTCCTGCCGCAAATTTGGTGTAAATCCGTCCAGCGGTTTGGCCTGTGGCCGTGCGCAAAGTTTTTTTCCCATTCAGTCTATGGCAAAAAAAAAAGTTTTGGGACCCCCCTATAACATTGCCCCCCCGGACGAATCCTCACCAAACTTTGCAAAAAAATTCAGAGTGACCCATATACTTTTTTTGCAAAGTTTGGTGAGGATCCGTCCAGGGAGAGCGAAGTTATAAGCGACCCAAAAAGTGCTCTTCCTATGGAAACAGCAACTTAACCATAACTACATGGCCACTACTGTGGCCATGTAATACATATATATATACATGTATATATATATATATATATATATATATATATATATATATATATATATATATATATATATATATATATATATATATATATATACAATCAATGTTCCATTTCATCAACTCATTCATCATTTGGCTGTACATACATTTACACTTTTACATACTGCTGATAATTTCAATTATTTTCTTTTCTGATCATTTAAACTCATCAGGGTACTGCCGCCTCTTGCTCATTTGGCTATTCCCCTTCTGGTATTATGCTGTTATGTGCTTTTGTAACATCGGAGTGGTGTATCCAATATTTCAGGGCCTTAACCTTCACTGCAGAAGGGGTGCAATATATCACCTCATAAGGGCCTTGAAATCTTGGAGAGTTCCATCTCCTTACAAAGCTCTGCACGTACACCCACTTAATTGTGATTAACTGTGTCATGGGACTGTCTGTTGCTGCAGTGTTTGTATCAGTTTTGCTATCCCCTGTGAACGGTGGGGCAACCTGCTTAGCTATGCTCCTCACCGCTCATGTAAGCTGTGTCAGATAGTCTATAAATTCCTCCCCCAAAATTGGGGCAGTCCTATGAGCATCTGATGCTCTTCTCATTGGGGATAATGGTGTTTGCATACATCCTCCTGTTACTATCTTGTACAGGGACAAGTGGTGGTCTTTGCTTGGTTTTGTTCGCAATTGAAACAATGCTAATGGCAGGCAGTACACCCAATTCTTTTTTAAGGTGTGGCATAACTCTGATAGTCTTATTTTAAGGAGGCTGTTGATTTTCTCGACCATCCTGTTTGCTTGCAGGTGGTAAATTGAACATAACTTGTGTTTTACTCCTAACAGGGAGGTTACTTCTTTAAAGAGGTCGTTCACAAAGTGAGTTCTGTTGACGGAGTGTATGACATCACAAAGGCCACAATGCGGAAACACTTCCCTCACCAAAAACGTTGCAGCGCATTTCGCATCTGGGTGGGCACATGGTCGTGCTTCCACCCAATGTGAAAAGGGGCAGACCACCACTATTAAGTATCTTGCTCCATTGCACCTTTCTCCCATGTCTGCATAGGTCAATGTGCAGCTCACGGAAAGGTCTGATGGGACGAGGCAGCGTTCTTCATAGTGTCCTGAGGGTAATCCCACAATTGTATGTTTGACACGTTAAGCATTCAATTGTCATTTTAGTTAGATGTTACTGCAATTTTGGGACAAACCAGTCTTCCTGGATGTCCGTAGCTATGTGTTGTTTTGCTGTGTGTGCCGGAAAATGTAACTAATGGAATGCGAGCTGTAATAATTCTACAGGCATTACTACCTTTCCTGTATTTTCTTGATGCCAGAGGAGATCAGTGGGCGACTGTGTGCAACCTCTCTTTGACCACATTTCTTGTTCTTCAAGTGGGGGCCTTTTTTGCAAGTCAATTATCTGTGTTATGGGCAGTGAGTAATATCATGCTTCCTTTTCCTATTGGGCATTACCTTTTAGAAATATTCAGTTGCTTGAGGCTTTTGAAAATACACTGCCTGTTTTGCAGCAGATTCTGCTGCTGCGTTTCCTAATGAGATTACGTCACTGTTGATGGTATGCGCTTGGCATTTTACCAAAGCCACTACTGATGGTTCTGCTAGGGCTTCTATCAGCTCATTTAAAAGTTCTGCATGCAGTACTGGTGACCTGTCTTCCCTGCTAAAACCCCTCCTCCTCCACCTGGACAATCCGGCATGTACCGGTGTGGTTACGTATGCCGAGTCTAAATAAATTGTTACCGCGCATCCCTTTGCTGCTTACAATGCTTCAATTAGTGCTACAAGTTCTGCAGCTTGTGCTGAATAATGCATTGGTAGACGTTTTTGTACAATTATCTCATTACTACTGCTGCACCCACATGCTTTTCACCTGTATCTGGGCAAATAGATGCCGACCCATCCACAAATACATTTCACCTTCCTCTAGCGCATTTTCCTTTGCTTTGGGAATTTCGTCACCCTCCCCTCGTATGTGGCACAATCGTGGTTTTGCATGTCTTCTACCGTGCACGGCTCAGTGATGAATGTGCTGGATTTACTGTCTTGCAGAGCACTATGTGAATGTTAGAGCTGGAGACTATTATTTGGTAAGCAGTTGCCTTTTGTGTGGTGAGTGTGGATTTAGATTGTTCGAGAAGTGCAAACAAGGAGTGTTCTATAAATAGTGTCACTGAGCATCCCATCACTATGGTGGCACTTTTTTCAATCGCAAAGGCGGCGGCTGCGAGAGCTTGTTTGAGTATAAAGTGCTGCTGTAGTATGCCAACAGTTTGTGCCCTAAAGATGTTTTTTGTGTTAGGACAGCTGTCATGAGTATTCCATTGCGAAAACAGGTAGAATGCTCTGTCATAATCTGGGGTCGCTAGAACGGATGTTGTGCAAATAAGTTCCTTCATTGTTTTGAAGGCAGTGTTCATCTCTTGTGTCCTTGTGATGACTGTGGGCCTCATGACGAGTTTGGAGGTAGCCATGGTGCTATTAGCGCCATGGCTGCCTCCAAACTCGTGTCTGGGTCTGGGTTCCATGAATGGAGACTTACAGGGTCATTCCAACCTTGGAGGACCCGGTAAGTCCCCATTCAAAATACCCATCCTCATTCGAGCCCCCATAGGGCTCAATGGGAATTGGATGGGAGCTAAAAATGGTCCCGTTAATAACGGGCCCATTATTAGCTCCCTGGTCCCCCGCTAAGGGACCTTGTAATGCGGCGGTAAGGGGTTAATGGCACCAGCATCCTTACTGGTGCCGTTAACCCCTTACCACCGCACTCGTAATGACCCCCTGTGTTTTCTTTTTGTGCTTCCTTTAGTGCCTGTAGTAGGGGCCTTGTGTATGCTGCATAGTCAAGTATCCATGCTCGGCAATAGTTACATATGCCAAGGAATTTCTGCATGTCTTTCACTGTGTGGGGCCTAATTGTTGCATGCACAGCTGCTGCTCTGTCTGGGAATATTATTTTGCCATCCTTTGATATCAGTTGTCTCAGGTACAGTACTTCTGCTAGGCAGTACTGCAATTTCCCTCTGTCCACCTTGTACCCCTTGTGGGCCAACAAATTTAGTAATGTGATCGAGTCAGCTCTACACTGTTCCTCACTCTCGCAACAAATCAACAGTTTGTGTACGTACTGTATTACTGTGGTTTTGACATCAATATTGCCAAGCAAGATCTTCATGCATTATCCTGTTAAAAATACTCAGGCTTTCACAGTATCCCTGTGGTAACCTGCACTGTTCATATCGCTGCCCCCCTAGGGTAAATGCAGTCAGTTCTTGTGAGTCTGGATCGAGTGGTACAGAGAAAAAAGTGTTTTTCAAGTCTACCACTGTGAAGCACGTGGCTGATTTTGGGATGCTGCACGAAATGGATGCGGGATTTCGGGGAAACTCCTTTTGTATGACATCATTAAGTGGGTGTAAATCCTATTTCATCCTCCAAGCCCCACCCTTCGCTTTCTTCATTGGATAAATCACTGTATTAGATGGCGAATTTGATGGCACAATGATACCCTGTTGTAGTAGTGCATGCATGGTCTCTTTTATTCCCTCCTCTGCTTCTCTTGACAGGGGATAATGTTTTACGCTGGGCAGCACCGCACCAGGCTTAAGTTTGATTTTAACATGTATCACCTCTTGCAGGAGCCCCACATCATGGGAGTTAGTCATTCATAATTTTGCGGGCACTTGCTGCATGTCCTCATTGAAAAATGATGGTGGTGCATTGACAATGGCCATGAGGGTGTTCATCACTCGTCTGTTTTGAACCATTATGTCACAGGGTATGCATATTTCCATTATTATCTCCCCATCATTGTCATTGTCAGTGAATAGCTCCTTGTCTGACAGATCGCGCAACGCTACGTTTGGATCTATGCATAATACGCTTCACCACTCACATCCGTGCCTGTCCAGGCCTGTTACCACAATACGTTTAGCTGATACTTGTACTCCCTGAAAATCTAGGGAGAGGATGGTGCCTGGTGGTATTTAAGGGACAGCTACGGGGCAGAAAACAAAGTCAGAAGGTACTCTCCATTCCGTTCATGTTATCTCAGGCACTACACTTGCGAGGACCTGAATCCCATATACAAACATGCCTGCGTTAGTGGGAACCCCGCAAACGGCTATTTCATTTGCTATTGTGTTAATCAACAGCATTGCCCGGAGGGGGCATATTCCTGGGGTGGAGTACACTATGCCTCTTTCTGTGAAGGAAATAGTCATATGGAGTGTACTAAGGAGGTCCCTCCCCAGCAGGTTTATTGGCAAGTCTTCATGGTACAGTAGGGGTGCTCGTACTGTTTCCCCCCCACCGTTATATCCAAATCCTTAGTGCATCATGACCACAGCCTCAGAAAATCCCTGCGTTTCCAAATTTTTGCCTGACTTTCGGAAATCGGCCTTCCATTAGGCACAATTTTTCTGCCCCTGAGTCCAACATGAAGATGAACTGTCTGTCTCCTATCTCTGCTCCCAACAGTGGTTCCTCGTCTGGTCATAAGGTAGTTGATAGGACTGAACACCCAAGGGCTCTCTCTGGGCTGTCCTAGTCTGGTTGTGTGTTTGTCTGCGGGAAAGAAAAGCCGTTTTCCCAACCATGGCTATTTCTCGGAATGGTGATGTGCCATTAGCTGTGGTGGCGAAAGGGTTGCTGTGCGTGTTCCCCATCTGATTTTGGCATGTTACTCGTTGTTGTGTTCCCTGTGGTGGTGCTCCGTGCTCTTTTATGTGGCGAGTTGTCAACCTGTTCCCCTTGTCTGTATCCTCCTCTAGGTAACCCATATGAACGGGGTGCGGATGGCTGTACTGTTGCTCATTATTGAACCCTTGTGTGTTCTGGTAATATGCCATGGGACGGGCGTGACATTCCCCCAAAGTGGCCCCACCTTCCACATGACCAGCATGCTCCCTGTCCCACTCCTCGGGGTCCTTATCCTCCGTATCCCCCTCTCTGTCCCCTGTACCCACTCTTCCTCTTCCAGGTCTTCCTTGCCACTGTGGCCCTCCGTACTGCTCGTCTCAGGCCTATTGTTCTTGTCCATTGGCTGCCCAGGTGGCTGCCATCCTAGCCTGTATTGGTATTGGCCCCTCCTCCCCGTCTCCCTGCCTGTCTGCAGGGAGGGCAGCTGTTACTGCTGCGACCTTCACCAACCTATTTTGTACAAGTTTCGCCTTGTCTGCCAATCTTTTCTGTGCAATTTATTTCTCCCTTTCTTTGATCTTCCTACAATGGTGTACTATGATGCTTTGTATTTCTGGCCAACCCTTGGCTTCTATCCCAGCAATTTTATCTAATGCCTTCTGCACCTCCTTCAGGAGGCCTCTCTTGATTATGAAGTAGAAGAGGGAGGTCGACTGGTCCCAGGCCGTGCCTGTCTCCGCCCTCCACGTATCCTGCACCCGAAGAATGAACTGCGCAGCATATTCATCGTCCCCTATTGTGCATTGCATGAATGAGTGTAAATCGGGGGTGTCAGGGAAGGTTCTGTTGCAGTGCATCCCACACCTGTGCTCTCACTTTGTTAAATGACACACCATCGTGCCGATCACAATCCATTTTTACTCCCGGGAACCCCGCTTTCACCCATATCCCATCTGATTGATCACCCACTGCAGATACTAGCAAGCTCTTGACATCCCCTATAGCCAAGGGAACCCCTGCGTTGTGTTTCTTAAAGGCATATATCTATTTGGCGCGAGCGGTGGAGCCCGAGGAGGAGGGAGACGGATCATCGGCCTGGTGTGTTAGAGCACAGCACGGACCGAGCTCTGCATATATCGTGGGAAAGGAGGGGGTAACTGGGGCTGGCGAAGGCGACAGTTGGCCATCTGGTGGCGCGGCAAAGAGCCAACACAAAGTCACTAACACAGCCGAAACATCCTCGCATAATTTAACCACAGAAGAGGGTTTAAAATGTTTTCTAGATCATACCTTTTTGATGAAAGAAAAAGGGAACGAACCCTGTCCATTCTGTCAAAAACTGCAAGTTGAAACGGAGGTACACCCAGTGACAGCTAGGGCAGATCTATTAAGCCCTGAATTGAATTTAACAGACATGAGAGAAAATAACTCTGTGAATGGAACCATATCATATTTGGGAGACCAGGATGAGCAAAAACAGACGAAATCAACATCCTGAGAGAACATAACTGGGTCAAAATGCACACGTATTCAGCAACAGAATTAAAGGGCAAAAACTCTTACCAAAAAGAATGGAATCATTTATTTATTGACCAAAATGACGAAACGAAAAAAGAAAAATCTCTGGAGTTCAAATCAAAGGAAATTCAAAGTAACCAAAACATTAAAAAAACAAGGATACAGCACCCTCAATATCATTTCCTCATCAATCCCTGACTTCAAATTGCCACTGAAGCTACTGCCGAAAAAAACAGGCAAATTGACACCCCAGACCAACAATCCGATTGGAACTCTCCGATATGAAAATTCTCGAGGGGATTCCACCATCTCCCCAAAGAAAGCCATCTAAAGAACTGGCCTCAGTATGTCATCCTGAAACTGGTGGCTTTTCTCCCCAAATACGTTGGCATTTTGGTCAAAACGAGACCCCTCAAGTCAAAATGGAGAAATTCAAATTCGACATTGATATCAGAACCACGGAGCCAACGCTAGTGGTTCAAGATGAGAAGCAACATAACGCATTAGAGAATGAAGTAATACTTAAAGAAGGGGAAAAAAATCAAGAAACAGCACCAAAGTTTAAAACTAATCACGCAAAGAACCATGATGAAGCTAAATTGGTGGAAGTTACCATAAACCAGAAAATAATGACCAAACAAAAAGAGATGATTGAAGAAACAAGAAAAAACGTGTTAGATAAAGAAACGACATTGATTGAGGTAATAAAAAGTCATGAAACCACATTGAAGCCCCACATCATCTACCCAAGAAATCAAGAAGAAGTAAAATTGCAGAGGCCATACTAAATTACAAAAACATGATCAAACGCAGAGAGCCGACTTCGTGCTCGAAATCTACTTCTCAGCAAAGAAAGGATGACGTCCTGGTGGACACATTGCGATCACTCTTTTCTACTCCAAACAAAGTTAAGCTGGGCCAGGAAACCTCAAAGACAAAAGAAAAAAAACTCACCTGGAAAAAAGCTTGACTTGCAACTTGTCATGTCAGCTGTGACAGTCGCCTTAGCACCATTTGGAAAGCTATATGAAACCATCAATGATACGCTAAAGGATCACACCTCAATATTAGCGTCTGTAAACTCGAAGCTGACCCATCTAGAAGGATACATATCGGCCTTAGAAGCATGGAAGGCTAACATAAGAGATCAAGGAACACAGACGATTGAAGCTGAAACACAAATAAATTATTCGGAACAAAAAAAGTTAGTGAATATTAGCACTCAAACTGATCAGGCTGAAATTTGAGAAAAAAAGAATGACAAAGATTTAACAGAGTCACTAGAGAATCATAGTGAGAGATTGACACCAATTTGCAACAAAGACAAATCCGAGGAGTATTTACGAGAATTAAGTACTACAATAAAATACAAAAGTTTAAAAGACAAGCTGCGCAAAACCGAAATGTCTACAAAAGGTACAATTAAAGACGAACAACTGAAAGTGAAAGTACAAAATCCACCAGTGCACAACAATGCAAAGAACCAACAACAATTGAGACAGTCGCTAACAAACAATCGGTTAATACCGAAAGAAACCCAAAATCCCAAAGTACAACAGACACAGAGGAAACCGGAAAACGCACCTTAACCAAACAAACTTATGACTAAGTGAATAACTGTCACAGACAAAAAATCCACAAATATGGAGAATAGTCATAATCAGACGAGTCATAAAAGAGAATCTAACCCAGTGTCGGACGAAAGTACGATTGATATGTCCAACATTAGTGTCTACTCTATCGAAAACTCCGAGTCTGAAATACCCCGACCAACGGCAAAAAAAAGAAAGGTGTCATTTGTGGATAACAAATCTCTAATGAGAAATCCAAAGGAAAATCAACACAAGAAACAAACGACAAACTCATAAAAAGAGAGAGATAAGCTGAACGATCCAAACTACAAAAGATATCGGATTACTCCAGAAAGGAAAACGTTGTTTCGATTATCCAATACAAGGATGAATAAAAATGAACATAGACATGGAGCCTACGAGGAACCCAGCTCAAAGAGTGAAAAAAAAAGAAACGAGGCTGAAGGGTTCAAAGAAAAAACGACAAATAGCGATGGACGCCACAGGCAAAATTACTCGACCATCAAAGGATCAAACAGAAAGGCGAGTAATACACACGAACAGAGAAGTATCGTTAACCAGATAGATGGTAGCAGACGAAGAGAAAAATCTCCGGAAAACAGAAACAGGCAAAATAGAAGATCTTCGTACCAGTCTTCACAGCACAGCCAAACTCGAACATCAGCATTATTTACTCACAAGAGTAACTTAACACGAACGCTAAAACGCAAAAGACGAGATAGCTCTGGAGAGAAAAGTGTGCTAAACAGAACAGCCACGATGAAGCTACTTGATAAAATTGCAAAAGGTGATAAAATCAGAAGTGCGGACATAAACATAGTAGAATTCGCACATAAGGGACGGACGGACAGCATTTTCTTACACATTACGTCCCAAACAGTAAAAAAACTTGTGCTGTTGATGACAGGGGAACTGTCGAAAAGAGGATACCTCTTACGAGAAACAACATTAGAAGAAAGAGGACACAAGAGCCAAAAAATAAACAGAATGATAAAAGATCGCAACCATGAAAAAACAAAAAAGAAAGTTGGGATTTGATAAAGAGAACCCCAAACACAAAAGACGCTATGAGGGAGAAAAGAACATGCAACCCAGTATTGGAGAAATACGAATATATGAAGGAAGTTGAAAGATCATCAATTTCCAGTTCTAAAGATTCAAACTCGCGACACACCATCAGACACGAAGAGAGAGCAAAGTCAAGAGAAAATTCTCCTATTAAAAGACATTGGAGGGATGAAGATGGGGACACAGGAAAGATGACAATTAGAAGAACAAAGGGCCCGATCAAGATGCAGGCAGACAGCGGAAAAGAGAGATGTACCGCGAGAGATAAATCCTTGACCCAGGAACAACTCGATTCTGTTGAAAAAGACTCAAAAAGATGGGCATGGATCCCCTCGGTGCTGAAACGATATACTAGAAAATAGCAGCCAACCTGTTTCCTTTCTGGCTGCGGAAGGGAACAAATGAAGAAGAAAATTGCTGTACAGAACATCGAGCAAACCATCACTATCGGATCATGGAATACTAGAGGCCATTCTCACCTCACACAACCGGGTGAGATAAATTTAGGCCGATTCGACTTAATACGTTTGCAAGAAACCTGGCTGTTATTTCCGCCTAGTATGGACGGCTATGAGGTCCAATTGTCTCCAGCTCAAAAAGGAGAAAGAGGTCGCCCAACATCAGGCCTTTTAACAGCTGTATATACAGGTGGATGTTTGCAAATAGTTTGCAATCTGGTATCATCCACGTTAATCCAAGCGATATTGTTAGAATGGGAGAAAGGCGGGAATCTACAGAGAAAAGCAAATAAAGATCTTATTCTCCTATTGAACATTTATTGGAATCCTGCTATAATCAAAATGACTGAATTTCTAACCGAGATAGAAAGAACACTAACGGCGGCTACAACAACGCGTAACGTGGACCACATTTTAATATGTGGTGACCTGAACGCCACCTGCCCGGTCTCAGATGATGTAAAAAACACATTCGGAAACAAAACCAATTCCTGTTCGCAATCGACAGCAAGAGGTCTTGCATGGTCTGAGCTGATGGAATCTCGAGACTTGTACAATCTTAATTCCTTAGAAACAGCCAGACCCAGGGTGCCAACATGGGAAAGCGAAGGAAACACAAGCATAATTGACTACATCTTCGCATCTAAGGGATTATATTTACTAATTAAGAGTTTTGAGATAGTGAAATCCACTCGGAGTGACCACAACTTACTCAAAGCAACATGGCACGCAACTAAAAGTCCGCCGGTGACAATGATAAATAAGTTGGAAACAAACCCACAAGGAAACAGGCTGAAAATGACAACCAAGGCCATAGTTTCCATCACGTCGACTTATAAGTTGGAAAACAGATACAAAAACATGAATAACACCTTAGAAAACTTGGATTACCGCCTGCTTCTTATTCCATATTTATGTCCTAGACATACAAGGAAAGAAGAAAAAACCCATCTTCATAAATACAATGAAGAATTCCGACTAAAGAAATGTAACTTGCGAAAAGTGACAAGGCAGGCTCAGAAAAATCCTACACAAAAAAATATAGACCTGGCAATTAAACAGAAAAAAAGTTACAAATCATGGCTTCAAACAATACAATGGGAACTATACCAAGAAGACGCAGAGTCCATGTTGAGAGAGGTCTGCAAAAGGAACTCGAACGACTTTTGGACGATAATAAAGACCAAATTATCAGATACAGCAAAAACTAGTATCAATAATGTTTCTGAAGACAAATGGTTAGAACATTTCACTAACCTATTTAAAGAACCAATGCCAACGGAAAAGACATTAGATAAAGAAGGCACAAGCAAATGGATTGTATGCACTGAGCAGGCAATTCTAGAGAAGATCAACAAGTTGGACAACTCCCGCGCTCCAGGTCCTGATGGAATTTCAAACGTTCACCTCATACAGGAGGCGGAAACTTGGGCACCGTTATTAACAGAAATCTTCAGAAGATGCAGGATAACAAGATCAATTCCTGCAACATGGAAAACAGCAAACATCGTCCCAATTTATAAGAAAGGTCCGAGTGACGAACCAAGAAACTACAGACCTATCGCACTTCTGGACGTGCTGGGAAAACTTTTCGGATCCTTGGTGTTGGATAAATTCCAGGAATGGCAGAAGGAGGCAAAGACAGCAGACCCATTACAATCAGGGTTTGAAAAGAACTTAGGCACTTCGGTCAATATCATGATGATCAGCATCTTGAAGGCTAGAGTTTTTGAGGGCTATCCAACAATCTTCATAGCCTCGATCGACTTAGTACAAGCGTTCGACCGAGTAAACAGGGGAAAACTATGGAGAAAACTGGAAAAAACAAAAATGTCCAGCGTCACTCCTAGAACCCATCAAAGCCTTGTACAGTGATACCTCAGAGTGCGCCTGAACGAAGTAGGTTTGTTGTCAAAAACTATAAAAACGGCCAGAGGGGTCAAACAAGGCTGTCCCCTGTCTCCTGCTCTTTATAAGGAATATATGGCAGACATAGTAGAAAATGACACCCGTTCCTTTCACCCTAAAATAGGAGAGTCGAAAGTGACACGACTGCTCTACGTGGATGACATTTTATTGCTGGACCAAATGGCCATCGGCCTTCAGCGGCAACTAGACAGTCTCGTCATTTACTTGAAGAACGATTTAGATCTGAATACAACAAAAACCAAAATTACGATCTTGGAAAAATCATCAAAACCAATCAAAAGATCTCAATGGTTCACAAACTCGGAAAAATTGGAGACAGTGAAAAGTTTTACATACCTGGGGTGAAAATATCTCGCAGCCAAAGAGAAATATCAATGCAAGAGCATCTTATCATCAAGACAAAAACACTAGCTGCACAAGCATTACTTTTGGAAAGAAAATTTGGCAAATTCACAATTCTGCCAATAATACATTTTTTCAAGGCGAAAGCCACTCCAGCAATAACTTATGGGGCAGAAGCAATGCCACATCTTCCAATGACACTGTGGACGAAATTGGAAGGTGTCTTTTGGCGTAAAGTGCTAAGATTACCAAACTCTATTCCTACAGCAGTCATCCGAAGAGAACTGAGCCTTCAATCACTAAAATTGGTGGTAGTGAGAAATAGTTTACTATTTCTGGGAAAAATCCTAAGGAGTCCGCGTTCCAAAATTCTGGACATCATCTATAAAGAAATGAAGAGTAAAAAAAACCTAATGATGACGACGTGGTATAACAATCTACTAGAACAATCAGAAAAAATCGGATGCTCCGAATGGGACATAGAATGCATTCCAGGGAAAATAAAGAAAAAGCTAAAAACCTATGACTGGATCGAGACCCTAGAAAAAGCAGAGCCGCATACATCTTTGACCCACCACATAATTAACACACAAAGGATTGACGAGGTAAGAAATTACCTAATAAAATTTCCAGATAAACGTCTATGACAACTTTCCTAAGAGCACGCTTGAACGTCTTGAAGACGAAAGAAATTCTATTTCTTAGAAAGCAGAAGGATGTCAATACTGTAACACTTTGGAGATCGAAACAGTGTGACACCTACTTCTTCACTGTCCGGGTACAGACAAACCCAGAACAACTTACCTGCGACCACATAGACTAAAACATCTTACCACGAGCGAAGAAGACTGGTGGAACAAGTTAATGAGTGGAGAATCCACCACTTTGACCGTGGCAACAGCCAAGTTTCTTGAAAGCCTGGAGTTGGAAGACAAATCAGTTGGGAATAAATAGAAAATTGTTGGTTTTAAAGAAGGAAAAGCACATATGGAAGAGAATTCTAGCGACACAAGCAAACTAGAGGAAACTACATTTTCTTTCAAGCCTCTAGGCAAGAGAACGATTTTGTAAAAATTGTAATACAATTAAATACAAAAAAAAAGATATATATATATATATCTATTTCACCGCCCCTCCCGAAAGTGGGGGTAGTGACTTCAACAAATTTGCTTTGTCCATCAGTGCCCAGGGCACATAGTTTAGTTTATTTATTTGTAGAGCGCACCCGAGCCCAGAGGGAACTGGGCGCTATTCTTACAGGTTACATAAAAAACAAGAGTAAATACAGAACATGATACACAAGGTTGCATACAAAAAACGTAGAGATGTACAGCAGGTAATAAAGCAAAAAATGGGCAGAGGTAGTATATTTACAGCAGGAGGTGAGGATAAATCCAGTTATTCTGGCCCGAACTCTGGCTATAAGATAGCCAGATTGAGGGCTTTCTCATGAAACCTTTTTTCAGAATAGAAAGAAAGAAGGTTCCTCTCTTAACGATACAGGGAGTGAATTCCATTTCTTTGTTGTTGGTTGAAGAGTGGAATGGAGACACAGTGTGACTGAGCAGATCTGGTAGGACGTGTCGAGGACTGACGTGAGATTGTGTTGGACAAGTAAAAAGGCGCTTGGTTGTCGTGCCACCTTTGAGCCCTCTTGTGGATGAGAGACATCTGCAGATTTGTCTTCCCCCTCCCTTTACCTACCTTTGTTCCTTTCCTTTTTGCCAGTGCCATTCTCCCCATCCTGTTACTAAGCCTTCCTTGCCACCTGCTTATTCCCCTCCCACCTGCGGGGTCAGATACTGTACTTGTAGACCCCCTCCTAGTGCTCCTTCCTCATACTCATCGATATCGCTCCAACATTCTTCTTCCCTGTCGAATATCACACTACCTTGTCCCGCACTTAGCTGATCATCTTCCTGCCCTACACGCACTACCTTAACTGGGGTACTATCAATGCGGAAGAGGAAATCCCTGGAGTTCCATTCATCCTCCGCTAAAATGGATGTGCTTCTCGATGGCAGCAGTGCCGGTGTCTGCCCTCCTCCCCCTTTCAGTGGTGGTGTTGCTTCACACAGGGCTGTTAGTCAATACTTTTACATTTGGGTATTGATGATGTGATCTTCTATATTTCGGGGGTCTATTGCCAGTGTGGTTGTTGCACTTGGTCGGGGCAAATAAAATGTGTGTCACTATATCCTTCAGCAGGTTTAATCAGTAATGGGTACAGCTTTTTTGGTTCCTCTCCTTCTTTTCCACCCCCTCCTACTACTACAGATGTCGACTCCTTTTCTTTGTTATTTACGGGAGTGGTTTCTTCAAACATCCTCCAGAGATCCAGTACCTCCCTTTTATTTTGGAGCTGGTTTCCTTTATACTTGGTCATTAAGTATGTTGCTACTAGATCCAACAACCTCTTATCAAATGACCCTCCTTCTGGCCATATCTGAGATGATCCCTCACCCTTAATCTCGGTCAGCCAATGCTCATGATATTTTTTTATTTTCTCACTGTATAAGGGGAAGTGTTGACAAATATGCAGGAATGGTATATCCGCTCACATAATTTCTTTCCACTGTCTGGGTGGGTGCGTGTGTGTATGTGTCAGTTATCACTGTTAGTACTTCAACAACCTTGTATCTTCTAGCATAACATTTTCAAAATTGCATTTCAAAACTTTTCACTTACACATTATTTTGCTTTTACCATGTCATAGAGAGAACAAAAAACCATGGAAACATAAACCACTGAACAGACAAACCTTACAGACTGACGCATCTTACTGACAACGGAAAACCTTACTGACAACAGAGAACATAAAACATGTATTTTTAAGCTAACTTTTTAGACCCCAATCCCCTTTCAACAATACTAAGAGGGTAATTCATAGAAATTCGCACAAAAGTGGCGCACGCGGCTGGCGCACAGTGTCCCCGTGCGATACACTACGCCAGCCGTGTGCGAAAAAATCCTTTTCATCGCCCAGCAGTGCAGGGCACCCTCCACCAGGCCCCCACTCATGTCTCCCACCACCCCCACCCCCCCAGCAGTCAGAGGCACCCTCCACCAGGCCCCCACTTATGTCCAACACATGTCTCCCAGCACCCCCACCCCCCAGCATTGCAGGGCACCCTCCACCAGGCCCCCACACATGTCTCCATCACCCCCACCCCCCAGAAGTCAGGGGCACCCTCCACCAGGCCCCCACTCATGTCTCCCATCACCCCCACCCCCCAGCAGTGCAGGGCACCCTCCACCAGGCCCCCACTCATGTCCCCCTGCAGCCCCACCCCCCAGCATCCAGGGGCACCCTCCACCAGGCCCCCACTCATGTCTCCCATCTCCCCCACCCCCCAGCAGTGCAGGGCACCCTCCACCAGGCCCCCACTCATGTCCAACTCATGTCTCCCACCACCCCCACCCCCCAGCATCCAGGGGCACCCTCCACCAGGCCCCCACTCATGTCCAACTCATGTCTCCCAGCACCCCCACCCCCAGCAGTGCAGGGCACTCTCCACCAGGCCCCCACACATGTCTCCCAGCACCCGCACCCCCCAGCATCCAGGGGCACCCTCCACCAGGCCCACACTCATGTCTCCCAGCACCCCCACCCCCAGCAGTGCAGGGCACCCTCCACCAGGCCCCCACACATGTCTCCCAGCATCCCACCCCCCAGCATTCAGGGGCACCCTCCACCAGGCCCCCGCTCATGTCTCCCATAACCCCCACCCCCCAGGATCCAGGGGCACCCTCCACCAGGCCCCACTCATGTCCAACTCATGTCTCCCAGCACCGCCACCCCCCAGCAGTGCAGGGCACCCTCCACCAGGCCCCCACTCATGTCTCCCATCACCCCCACCCCCCAGCAGTCAGGGGCACCCTCCACCAGGCCCCCACTCATGTCCCCCTGCACCACCACCCACCAGCATCCAGGGGTACCCTCCACCAGGCCCCCACACATGTCTCCCATCACCCCCACCCCCCAGCAGTGCAGGGGCAGCCTCCACCAGGCCCCCACTCATGTCCTCCTGCACCCCCACCCCCCAGCAGTCAGGGGCACCCTCCACCAGGCCCCCACACATGTCTCCTTGCACCCCAACACCCAGCAGTGCAGGGCACCCTCCACCAGGCACCCACACATGTCTCCCAGCACCCCCACCCCCCAGCATCCAGGGGCACCCTCCACCAGGCCCCCACTCATGTCCCCCTGCACCCCCACCCGCCAGCAGTCAGGGGCACCCTCCACCAGGCTCACACACATGTCTCCTTACACCTCCACCCCCCAGCAGTGCAGGGCACCATCCACCAGGCCCCCACACATGTCTCCCATCACCCCCACCCCCCAGCAGTGCAGGGGCACCCTCCAAAAGGCCCCCACTCATGTCCAACTCATGTCTCCCACCACCCCCACCCCCCAGCATCCAGGGGCACCCTCCACCAGGCCCCCACTCATGTCCAACTCATGTCTCCCAGCACCCCCACCCCCAGCAGTGCAGGGCACTCTCCACCAGGCCCCCACACATGTCTCCCAGCACCCGCACCCCCCAGCATCCAGGGGCACCCTCCACCAGGCCCACACTCATGTCTCCCAGCACCCCCACCCCCAGCAGTGCAGGGCACCCTCCACCAGGCCCCCACACATGTCTCCCAGCATCCCACCCCCCAGCATTCAGGGGCACCCTCCACCAGGCCCCCGCTCATGTCTCCCATAACCCCCACCCCCCAGGATCCAGGGGCACCCTCCACCAGGCCCCACTCATGTCCAACTCATGTCTCCCAGCACCGCCACCCCCCAGCAGTGCAGGGCACCCTCCACCAGGCCCCCACTCATGTCTCCCATCACCCCCACCCCCCAGCAGTCAGGGGCACCCTCCACCAGGCCCCCACTCATGTCCCCCTGCACCACCACCCACCAGCATCCAGGGGTACCCTCCACCAGGCCCCCACACATGTCTCCCATCACCCCCACCCCCCAGCAGTGCAGGGGCAGCCTCCACCAGGCCCCCACTCATGTCCTCCTGCACCCCCACCCCCCAGCAGTCAGGGGCACCCTCCACCAGGCCCCCACACATGTCTCCTTGCACCCCAACACCCAGCAGTGCAGGGCACCCTCCACCAGGCACCCACACATGTCTCCCAGCACCCCCACCCCCCAGCATCCAGGGGCACCCTCCACCAGGCCCCCACTCATGTCCCCCTGCACCCCCACCCGCCAGCAGTCAGGGGCACCCTCCACCAGGCTCACACACATGTCTCCTTACACCTCCACCCCCCAGCAGTGCAGGGCACCATCCACCAGGCCCCCACACATGTCTCCCATCACCCCCACCCCCCAGCAGTGCAGGGGCACCCTCCAAAAGGCCCCCACTCATGTCCCCCTGCACCCCCACCCCCCAGCAGTCAGGGGCACCCTCCACCAGGCCCCCACTCATGTCCCGCTGCACCCCCACCCCCTAGCAGTGTAGGGCACCCTCCACCAGGCCCCCACTCATGTCTCCCAGCACCCCCACCCCCCAGCAGTGCAGGGCACCCTCCACCGGGCCCCCACTCATGTCCATCTCATGTCTCCCAGCACCCCCACCCCCAGCAGTGCAGGGCACCCTCCACCAGGCCCCCACTCATGTCCCCCTGCACCCCCACCCCCAGCAGTGCAGGGCACCCTCCACCAGGCCCCCACACATGTCTCCCAGCACCCCCACCCCTCAGCATCCAGGGGCACCTTCCACCAGGCCCCCACACATGTCTCCCAGCACCCCCACCCCCCAGCATCCAGGGGCACCCTCCACCAGGCCCCCACTCATGTCTCCCAGCACCCCCACCCCCCAGCAGTGCAGGGCACCCTCCACCAGGCTCCCACTCATGTCCAACTCATGTCTCCCACCACCCCCACCCCCCAGCAGTCTGGGGGACCCTTCACCAGGCCCCCAGACATGTCTCCCTGCACCCCCAACCCCCAGCAGTGCAGGGCACCCTCCACCAGGCCCCCACACATGTCTCTCAGCACCCCCACCCCCCAGCATCCAGGGGCACCCTCCACCAGGCCCCCACTCATGTCCCCCTGCACCCCCACCTCCCAGCAGTGCAGGGCACCCTTCACCAGGCACCCACACATGTGACCCAGCACCCCCACCCCCCAGCAGTGAAGGGCACCCTCCACCAGGCCCCCACTCATGTCCAACTCATGTCTCCCACCACCCCCACGCCCCAGCAGTCAGGGGCACCCTCCACCAGGCCCCCACACATGTCTCCCTGCACCCCCACCCCCCAGCAGTCAGGGGCACTCTCCACCAGGCCCCCATACATGTCTCCCTGCACCCCCACCCCACAGCAGTCAGGGGCACCCTCCACCAGGCCGTCACACATGTCCCCCTGCACCCCCACCCCCCAGCAGTCAGGGGCACCCTCCGCCAGGCCCCCACTCATGTCCCCCTGCACCCCCACCACCCAGCAGTGCAGGGCACCCTCCACCAGGCCCCCACACATGTCCCCCTGCACCCCCACCCCCCAGCAGTCAGGAGCACCCTCCACCAGGCCCCCACTCATGTCCCCCTGCACCCCCACCCCCAGCAGTGCAGGGCACCCTCCACCAGGCCCCCACTCATGTCCCCCTGCACCCCCACCCCCCAGCAGTGCAGGGCACCCTCCACCAGGCCCCCGCTCATGTCCCCCTGCACCCCCACCCCCCAGCAGTCAGGGGCACCCTCCACCAGGACCCCACTCATGTCCCCCTGCACCCCCACCCCCCAGCAGTCAGGGGCACCCTCCACCAGGCCCCCACACATGTCTCCCTGCACCCCCACCCCCTAGCAGTGCAGGGCACCCTCCACCAGGCCCCCACTCATGTCCAACTCATGTCTCCCACCACCCCCACCCCCCAGCAGTCAGGGGCACCCTCCACCAGGCCCCCACACATGTCTCCCTGCACCCCCACCCCCAGCAGTCAGGGGCACCCTCCACCAGGCCCCCACACATGTCTCCCACCACCCCCACCCCCCAGCAGTCAGGGACACCCTCCACCAGGCCCCCACTCATATCCCCCTGCCCCCCACCCACCAGCATCCAGGGGCACCCTCCACCAGGCCCCCACTCATGTCCAACTCATGTGTCCCAGCACCCCCACCCCCCAGCAGTGCAGGGCACCCTCTGCCAGGCCACACTCATGTCCCCCTGGACCCCCACCCCCCAGCAGTCAGGGGCACCCTCCACCAGGCCCCCACTCATGTCCCCCTGCACCCCCACACCCAGCAGTGCAGGGCACCCTCCACCAGGCCCCACACATGTCTCCCAGCACCCCCACCCCCCAGCATCCAGGGGCAACCTCCACCAGGCCCCCACTCATGTCTCCCAGCACCCCCCAGCAGTGCAGGACACCCTCCACCAGGCCCCCACTCATGTCCAACTCATGTCTCCCAGCACCCCCACCACCAGCAGTGCAGGGCACCCTCCACCAGGCCCCCACTCATGTCCCCCTGCACCCCCACCCCCCAGCAGTCAGGGGCACCCTCCACCAGGCCGCCACTCATGTCCCCCTGCACCCCCACCCCCCAGCAGTCAGGGGCACCCTCCACCAGGCCCCCACACATGTCTCCCTGCACCCCCACCCCCCAGCAGTGCAGGGCACCCTCCACCAGGCCCCCACACATGTCTCCCAGCACCCCCACCCCCCAGCAGTGCAGGGCACCCTCGAACAGGCCCCCACTCATGTCCAAGTCATGTCTCCCACCACCCCCACCCCGCAGCAGTCAGGGGCACCGTCCACCAGGCCCCCACACATGTCTCCCTGCACCCCCACCCCCCAGCTGTCAGGGGCACCCTCCACCAGGCCCCCACCCATGTCTCCCTGCACCCCCACCCCCCAGCAGTCAGGGGCACCCTCCACCAGGCCCCCACACATCTCTCCCATCACCCCCACCCCCCAGCAGTCAGGGGCACCCTCCACCAGGCCCCCACTCTTGTCCAACTCATGTCTCCCAGCACCCCCACCCCCCAGCATCCAGGGGCACACTCCAGCAGGCCCCCACTCATGTCCAACTCATGTCTCCCAGCACCCCCATCCCCCAGCAGTCAGGGGCACCCTCCACCAGGCCCCCACACATGTCTCCCTGCACCCCCATCCCCCAGCAGTCAGGGGCACCCTCCACCAGGCCCCCACACATGTCTCCCTGCACCCCCACCCCCCAGCAGTGCAGGGCACCCTCCACCAGGCCCCCACACATGTCTCCCAGCACCCCCACCCCCCAACACTGTGGGGCACCCTCCACCAGGCCCCCACCATGTCCCCCAGCCAACATGTCATCACAATCTAGATCCCTGGCCCTTATGGTCAGCCTCCAAATGCCAAACACCCACCTGAGTATTGCATCCACCCACTTAGAAATGGCAATAACATGATAGAACCCCAATTGCAAGTTTGGAAATGAACACATGTCCCTCACATACACACAATGGGTGTCAGTGAATGTCAAAACCCATATCATGATATGCATGAAACCAATGCGATGATACTACACATTGAAGTTTGAAGAAAAAATATGTATTAAAAGCAGCATAAATTGAATCAAAAATAAACAAACAATAATGGGAATTTAAAAAAAATAAACCAGCATGTCCGTGAAATAATGCAAAACCACAAATCATAATCCAAAGGAAAGGTGTCCAAAGTCACAGTCCACAAAAGTAAATCCAATGGAAAATTAAAATCGAAAACCATTGCTCCATGGGTAAATCATAAAAAAAAATGAAAATCCAACAGTCAACTATATACAGATAAACAATCCAGGGTCCATGATCCCAACAGAAGAAATGAAACCTATCTAATAACACTACCTAATAAAAAAAAACTATATACAAAAATGTGGCCGATTGTCCAAAAGGTCCAAAAAAAATGCAAAACCAAAGGAAACCTAACACTAACTACAGAACTATTTACAAGGGCATCGGGCTAGTCTGACGGCTCACTTTGGGATGTTCCGGGCCAGGGCATCATCGAACTCCTGCTCAATGTCCCGGAGGCGGTCCTCCTCCATGGCCCTGAGGGTCCGCAGGGCCGTCGACATGTTCACCTCCAACTCCCTGCGGATTGCCTCGAGGCACTCGGCCCGCCTCAGGGCCCTCCGCATGGTGTTCTCCACCCTGACCATATTGAGCCGTGCCTCTTTTGCCCACTGCCGCTCCGCATCTATGGCGTGGCCCAACCGCTGCCACACTGAAGACACTTCCCGTCCTCCTGCCCTCCGGCCGATGCCTGCCCCCTGATGTCGAAGGCCCCGAGCCATCATGGCTCCCACCACGTTGCTGCTGCTGCTGTGCCTCTGCCCGTGCACTGCCTCCTGCTACCTGCACATCCTCCGCTGGCTGGGGTGCAGTCATTGATGTGGCCACCCCTGCTGGACGTCCGACTCCCGACTGTGGCAGGGATGCCTCCTCCACCAGCCTGGCCGCACCGTCAGAGGCAGCTCCACAGTGCACCCAGGTGACTAATGGGTGGGAAGATGGCACGGAGGACGACTGGCGCATAGAGGTTTCAGTTGAGGAGAGGGTCGGAGCAAGCCCCATCAAACGGAGGAATCCGGCCTGGGTGACCTGTCCCAGTAGGCCGACGCGGTCAACGAGCCATTCGAGATGACGTGCAGTCTCCTAATGAAAAGACTGCAGGTCACCTCGCATGGCCCGTTGACGCAACGCCACACCAGTCAGGACAGGCTCAACCCGGACCCGGATAGCCACGTCTGCAGGCAGAGGAAGGCCAGTTGTCGTGAGCTCATCCCCTGCCTGAAAACGGGTCTGGACGTAGGCATCCCTGCTGGTGCAAGATGATGCAGTGACAGGATCAGGGACAGGATTGCACACATGCACCTCCGCGGCGACCTGTGCTGCCTCCTGTCCGTGGTCCTGCACTGCACCACTAGCACCAGTGGAATCCCCACCTCCAGACCCCGTCTCTGTTGCTTGCATGGCCTCCTCCTCCACCAAACCCCCCACCAACCTGGATGACTCCGTGCCATCTTCCCCCGTTGGGCCCTGTGGGGTCCCAGCTGCCCCTTCTGCTGCCGAGGAGTCCAACTCTGACCTCCGCCTCTTGGACCTCCCCCCGGCAGCTGCGGCCTGGGACGCGGCACCAGACTCCTCACTCCCCGACGAGATCACAACCTGGGAGGGGAGCTGGGCCTTGCGTCTCCGGCTGGCGGTGCGATCCCCGCCGCTGTGCTCCACAGCACCTTCTCCGCCCTCTTCATCAGTTGACGCTGCAGAAAGGGAGAAATAAAACACAGGCATCAGGGCACTGTACAATGGGCACATACACACATGACAGTTGTACATGAGTGTCATTGGCAAACCTCAGACATGGCATCACAATCGCCAACACACATGTCATTTCAACTTGCACACATGAGCCATACCACAGCCATATCGCAACTGCCAGCACCATCCATACACATATAACAGCATGAGCAGGCAAAGGTGAGCCAGACATCACATGCAACACAGGGAGTGCACAACACATGCACGCACACCACCACACTTGTATGCATGTGTACACCTCTGCCAACTGTCGCAGTGTTCAGATGGGCATCCATGTCACATCTGCCAATCAGGCTTCCACATCCCGCTGTCACATGCATCCATGTTGCATCACTGTTGCACCCTTGTCAAATACACACACATGCACATGTACACAGTGCTGATACATGCAGCTGAAAACAACATACATGCGTGACATTACGAACATGCCTACTTACATACACATTCATCCAAACATGTGTGCCCACACAACTGCATTTGGCATGCAAGCCTACACACACAAGCACCATCCATGTCTCACACATGACAGCCCTCGCATGTGTTAGCCTCACGGCCCTGTACACCCCCACCCATACTCGGCCCCATACAAACAGATGTGCAACCTGCACACTACTGGCACATCACCACACGCACAGCTCATAATCATGATGCATGTACACTTACCGCTCGACTCCAGACGGGTCTGCCTCTCAAGGACCTGGACGTGGAGCGCTGGGGATATGCGTTCCAGGACCCTCATCTGATCTTCCGACAAGTGGCCCCGGCGCCCCTTAGCATCCGCTACCTTCAAGAGGTGCCGGGCCTTGTTGAGGGTCCTGGACCTGAAGTCCTCCCAGCGCTTCTTGACATGTTGGAAGTCGCAGACTGCCACCCCCTCCGCGTTGATGGCAGTCACGATGTCCGTCCAGATCTGAGTCCGTCCTTCCTTGTCGGCGCGCAAACCTCCGAAGAGGGCATCATACTGCCCCAGGACTTGCTCCACCAGGACACCAACTTCGGTGGCAGCGAAGCTGGTGCCCCTCTGCCTCTCTGGCCGGGGGTTGTCAGTGGTGCCAGATGTTGCAGTGCCTGACATGACAACCCCAGAGGTAGGAGTGGGTGGGCAATTGGGTCCTGGGGCTGGGCTGTGGAGCGATGGAATCCCAGTCTTCGGTTCCAGCAGGGGTGGTCACAGCAACAGCACCCCTGGCTGATGTGCAGGCAGCAAATGGCAGGGTACGTGGGCAGCAGGCAGTCAGGTAGCAGCAGATGGCAGGTGGGAGCGTGCTCGGGGCTCTGGGGGGCAGTAATTCGGATTTCTGGGCAGGAGTGTGGTTTTCGTGTGCTTATACGTGGCCAGCTTGATACAGAGTGATTTGGCACGTGAAAATCCTGCACGTATGCGTGTAATTCGAGGAAAGGCCCTTAGCGCGTAAGCGCGTCACCACACGTACGTTAATTCATTGGCCCAAAGGCCCCCATGCACATCTATGACGTCACGCGCATGGGCGTAGAGAATGGCGAGTGTAAAAAAAAGCATGTAATTGGTGGAAATGGCCTCATCATGCATGCGCGTCTGTGACGTGTTTATAAAAGGTACGTGTAGAACGCCATTTCCTTGTACTTGCTTTTCGTGGAGAGCGAGTGGGTGAAATCTGTACTTCTTGTCGGTTCACACGCGATTTACTTCACGGCGTTTCAAGTTCGTACTCCCTGTTACCTCTGACAGCTTTTTCTCTTTTCCTCTTTTTCCTGGGCCTGTTTCCTCAAACAGCGTTCCCTTCTACTGTTGTCCTGTCAAATCAGACAGCGTACAATTCTTCTTTTGGCGGGGGTGTTGCCAACGCGCACAAGTTCATATTTTTCACGCTTTTGTTCCTGGCAGACAGTGAGTCGCACACGTATTTAACATCTGTGCTTGCCCCGTGTGTCGCATACCCCTTCAGAGGTCATTCTAGGCTGCGTGTGACACGCATACGTTCATTCTTGTGTTTCTGGGTGCCACAGCATAGTGCAGGTTTATCTTTCCACACATGTGGTCTAGGAAGGGTTGCGTGCACCTTACCTCCCTTTTTTGGGGTGCCTGTGCGTTGCGTGACCCGTCATCTTTCCCCAGGGGTGACATACAGCCTTGCTAGAGCACTAGGGTACGATTACCATCAGGTACCCAAACCTTTTGACCCCCAATTGCCCAGGACAATAGTTCACAGTGACTCCCATACGCACAATAACATCAGTGCCATGGCTGGGAGGCGAACAAGACGTAAGGGTGGCAAAGGTGGCCGAGCCCCAAGTGGTGGCCGTTGTGGATCCGGTAGGGGACGTGGCTGTGAATTGCAGGGTGCCCCTAGCCCCCCATGTGTGGAGGACCAGTCAGGGACACCCATGCCCCCCCCTAGTTGAGGGTAACGTGGCTGACACCATCCATGCTCAGCCCTTGTTGGACCAGCCCACTGTGGAACCAGACCTGGCACAGGGTGACTCCATGGCTGACTTCCAGGTCAGCAGGTCTAGGCCATGTGCGCCGGTGCACGTTTGAGTCATCAGGCCATGTGGATCAGGGGCAGCTAGGTCATCTGCTGCCCCTCGTAGGCAGGCTGGGGAGGCTGCAGGGGCAGCTGCGGCTCCATCCACCCCACCTCTCACACACCCAGCCAGGACAGTGTCGGTCCAAGTCCATCCTGCTGACATTCCCCCTGACACCATCACACTTGAGCTAATGCCTGCACCAACTCCCATGCTGAGTGTGCAATCCCACACTCCTAGTACAGAGTCCACCGGGGCTCCTGCCCCTAGTGTCCAGAGCGGCGTAGGACACTCAGGATCCCCACCACCTTCCAAGCGGAAGAGGAAGAGTGCTCGTCCAGTAGAGGCTGATGCCCCAGACACGGCTACACAGCCCAGCCTGTCAAGGAAGCCCAGCTTCAATGAGGCCGAACTGAATGCACTTGTAGAGTATGTGTCCGCACATGACCGCGAAATGGTGATTGTTGCAGGATCCAAGACCACATCTGCATAACGTCTGGCACACTGGCAGACCATCGCGGACATCATAAGTGCCCTTGGAATTGTGAGGCGCACAGCTACTGAATGCTACAAGCGCTGGAATGACCTGAAGCGCAGGGCAAAGAATAAGTTGGCCTCAAGCTATGCCGCAACTCTAGTGACTGGAGGTGGGTCTCCAGCAGAGGACATAGAACTCACTCCACATGAGCATGTTGCTGGGACCTATGTCACGGAGGAACAGATCCAAGGCGTGGGAGAACTGGCAGATTACGAGGCATTGTCCGATGAGTGCACATGCATGTGTGTGTCATCCATGTGCATGGTGTGTGTGTGAGGGCTTCTGTTTGGGTGCCAGGTGAGGGTGTGTGTGCCTGAGTGGTTTGGGTCACCCATGTGCCTCATCCAATACATTCTGCGCACCAGCATTTGGGTATAGCAGTATCCCTTCTGCCAACATTAGACATCTAGCCCAAAACCACGCCTGTTGCCCTTGAAGTGTCATCTTGCCACAACATTGTTGCTTATTTTCCTCTGTCTATTCAGGCAGATTGTTTGCATACCACCACTTTTACTAGGCATTTCTCAGTCCTATTGTCACATGTCTGACATGGCTATGGTACAGTGGACTGGCTTTGTTTCCTGGATATGATTTGTTTAGACATGTCCCTGTGCTATAGGACCATTTTGGACTGGCAGCTCCAGGTTAAACATTTGAACCATTTCAATGAAAAAATCAATTTCATGAGCAAACTAGACTGAATGAACAATTGGTGCTCTCCTCTCCCTCTTCACTTTATGGCTAGGGTACATGCCATCTGTGTGATGGCATGTGTATTTGACCTGCCAATCGCAGGCCAATGTGTGATGCCACTGCTAGGCAGCATGCAGCAAATGTGTTCATCTTCCATCTTGGTGTCATCAATGTGTGCCATCTGCCTCCCCTTCACACGCAGTGACGGTGCATGCATGGGAGGGTTTTAGTCATGTGGGACATGTGTCAATCAAGTACTGTTTCTGTAGCTTCTCAGCCCTAATTGTGTGCCATAGTGCTAATGCCTGTTTCCATTTGTTTTCTTTTATGTCTTTGCAGGGGATGACGCACTTGATACTGCTGGGGTTGTGGAGATGGTGCAGACCCAGGAGGGGTCTCAGGCCCGACCGACCACCAGTGAGGGACGTGGTGTGGTGGTGGGTGAGAACCCACAAATGCTGCGAGGTTGTGCTCTCAAGGGGTGTCTCTGGCTGCACCTCCCCGAGCTGTATTCAGGTGTCTATTCAGATGATGAGACCTATGTGCCGCAGGTGAGTGTTCCTGGGAGGGATTCTGTTCTGTTCGACCCACCTGCACCAGGGTTAGAACCCTCAATGGGGATGTCAGTGTTGGCAGGTACGCCTTTGGTGGTTACGGATGCAGGGTCACACTCCGCAACATCTGATCCTGTTCCTGGGCCAGCAGAACACAGAGGGGGAATGCAGTCCTGCAGCCTCAGGCAGTGCCGGCACAGCAAGGCGCAGTTTGCCTTGCCCCAGACAGGTGTGGTGCCCGCCGACGTGGTGGCCGTACGCCACCTGGCAATACCGCATGGGAGCAATCCATATACGGTATGGCAACCCAACAGGCAGCATCATCAGAGATGATGCCTCAGGACATGGATAGGGTGGCCACTTCCATTGTCCCCCCGAAAGGCTGATGGAGTGACTACAGCAGGCAACAGACTCCATCTGCCAGTCACACAGGGAGGACATGTTGGCGTCTGACAGGGACAGGCGGGCGGCACTGGCGACTCTGTGGGAAGCCATTTCCATAGAGTCCCAGGGCCACAGGGAAGCCTTGAGGGTGGAACTCCTTCACCTCAGGACGACTCTTGTTGAGCTTGAGGCTTCAACAAACAGAAGGACAGAACAGCAGCTGGAGCGTCTCACACATACGCTCTCAGCTGAGATGCAGGCAACTAGGGCGGAAGTCCAGGCATCCCGTGAGTTGTTGCATAGGGACCTACGCACAATTATCCTCCAGAACGAGACCTTCCACACCCGCATGCTTGCTGCCATGGAGGACCAGACTAGGGCTTTGCGTGGGCTGCCTCCCATAGTGCCACCACATCCTGATGCAGCTACAGAGGGTGAGGAGAGCGACACCAATGATTCTCTCACAATAGGGTAGCCGTGCAGGCCATGAGCCCATGGAGGTGTTTTTTTTCCCGCAAGAGCCACACAGGTGGGTTTTGGTGTGCACCCTGTCCTCAGACCTTCTGGGTGGCCTCCCCCCCCGGGCCCATTAATGGCCATTTTTGATTTTTTTTAATTTTTGTTTATTTTTGTTTTTTGGACAGTGTGTTGCCTTGTGTGGCTCCCGTGGGCATACGCTGTATTGTGGCTGGGCACATGCAGGCTTGTCATGATTTTGGGTCAGATGCTTGGGTTTGTGTGACACACACCCCTCCTGCTTCCCTATTCCATGGGCTTGCAAAGCGTGTGCCCAAGTGACATTGACGTACATGGTGACGTCGGACTCCCATTTGATGTGTGGGCAGTCTGTAGTCAATACTGTGTATACATTCCTAGTGCATATTGTTGTTGTATTGTACACTGCATGGTGTATTGATATGTGCCTCTGCATCCATCTCATCCTCCTAATTTGCAGGTCCATTTCTCATGTCTTCACAAGGCGGTCTACCTTGGAACTGGAGTCCATGTTGTAAGCAGTGCACCTACACTCTTGCGTGGCGCTAACACTGTATACTTGGAAGTGTTCGAAGTGCTGGCATTATCAGTTAGTGAGGCTACCAATTTTTTAAGTCTGGAATGTCATGTGTAAGGTAGGTTGGAGGTTGTGTAGGTGATTGGTATTCTTGGTAAGTATTTGGTAATGTGTGTTGTAGGTCCTGCATTACTGTGAACATTTCATGTGTGGCCAGTTTCCATTAGGGACACTATAGTTGGTGACACTTGGGGCATGTTGGGGGATTAATTTGTTTGCTCTCACATTGCATGACATGCCATGGTGTGTTGTGTGGCTGTGCCGTGGAGGGGTTGGGTGACATGGCACTGTTCTCATGTAGTATTTTGCAAGTGGGTATTCATTTCTGCTGCATGGAAGTGTGTCTTTTGATGACACTGCATTGGTGGTGTTTGTGTAGGTAGGGATGCACACATTCTGACACTTCCACATGAACAATCTGACACTTCCACATGAACAATCTCAGGCTGCTATGGTTCTGACAGTTGACTGTCCCTTTGTTCGTCATAATTGTCAGGTCGAGTCATCATTGCTTATCAGATGGTATGTGCCAGGGCTGTGTGCACTCCACAGGGGTGTGATTTCTATGTGAAGTAATTAGCCACCAGCTGCGTATGGGCTGCCTCACCCCGTGCCCTTTCCCCTCCCATGCGCAGTGGGCGTGCATGTGGTTGGGGATGTGGGGGCACCACCATGTCCACAGCCAGGCCCCGGCGTGTTGCAACATTGTGCAGGACACATGCTGCCACTATGATCCTGCACACTACTGGGGGCGCATATAACAGCTGCCCGCCAGAACGGTCAAGGGAGCGAAAGCGTGACTTGAGCACTCCGAATGTGCGCTCCACTATGCCCCGGGTTGCAATATGGGCTGTGTTGTATCTTACCTCGGGAGGCGTGATGGGGTTCCGAATTGGCGTCATCATGTGGGTGCTCAGAGGGTAGGCACTGTCCCCTGGTGTGGAGGTGATGGGTATCATTAGTGGGGTAGTGACATAACTCTGCATCTGACATGCATGCATGTGCAGTGCATTCATACTCACAAAGCAGCCATGTATCGCCATGCCGCCCAGCTTCTAGGTCCCGGCTTAGGGTAGACATTTGGTAAATGAAGCTGTTGTGGGTGGACCCTGGATAGTTGGCATATACCGAGGTGATGATTGCCTTGGCATTACATACTACCTGCACGTTGATGGAATGCCAGTGCTTGCGGTTCCTATAGATGTGCTCAGATGCCCTGGGGGGACGTAGTGCCACATGGGTGCAGTCAATGGCACCTAGCACTTTGGGGAATTGTGCCACACCGTAGAAATCCAGGGCGGCAGCCTGCCTTTCTGCAGGTGTCCTGGGCAGGTATATGTGCCTGCGGACTGATGGGCGTGCAGTGATGATGTTCAAGACCAGGTGTAGGCAGCGTGACTGCGTGGCCTGTGACATACCACCCACTATGGCACTTGTCCGCTGAAATGATCCATTGGCCAAGAAGTGCAGTACATTAAGGACCTTCTCCAGGGGGCTGAGTGCTTGGGAGCACAGGGTGAGTGATGTGAGGTCATCCTCCCACTCACTGACCAGGTCCACTATTATGTGTGATGGAAACCTGTACCTCCCATACACCTGGTCATCAGGCATCCCAAAAAGGCTGGTTCTGGGAGTGAAAATTCGGGCCCTCACTATCCTCCTCCTCCTCCTTTGGTAACCCACGGCCACTGCTGCTAGGAATGGTATATTCATCCCGGCGTCTGAGCTTGTTTGTTGTTTGCATGCACGTTTATGCTGCACAGGTCAACGTACGCCTGCTTCATGCTGGCGTACCTGTTTCAGGATTGGACCATTTATTTTTTGGCGCGTTGTAGGCGACCGTGTGAATCTTCCCGCCCACCCCAGGAATACACGTAACACGCTCTCCCAGGCCCAGTCGCGAGTAAATATTCCCGCCCACCCCTGGAATACACGTACCCCACTCTCACAGGCCCAGTCGCGTGTGGAACTTCACGCGCACACCGAAATACATGTACCCTGCAAATTCGCGTGTGAAAGTTCACACGCACCCCGAAATACACGTACCCAGGGCAATTGCATGTGGAACTTCCCGCGAACCCTGTAATACACGTAGCCTGCTGGTATCGTGTGTGGAAGTTCACGCGGACCCATAATACACGTACCCTGATGGTATCGCATGTGAGACTACCCGCGCACCCCAGGAATACACGTACCCAGGCAAATGGCACGGCTGGGGGGTGAGGGTAATGGGAGACATGAGTTGGACATGTGTGGGGGCCTGGTGGAGGGTGCCCTGCACTGCTGGGGGGTGGGGGTGCAGGGGGACATGAGTTGGACATGAGTGGGGGCCTGGTGGAGGGTGCCCCTGGATTCTGGGGGGAGGGGGTGGTGGGAGACATGTGTGGGGGCCTGGTGGAGGGTGCCCCTGACTGCTTGGGGTGGGGGTGATGGGAGACATGTGTGGGGGCCTGGTGGAGGGTGCCCTGCACTGCTGGGGGTGGGGGTGCTGGGAGACATGAGTTGGACATGAGTGGGGGCCTGGTGGAGGGTGCCCCTGGATCCTGGGGGTGGGGGTGCAGGGGGACATGAGTGGGGGCCTGGTGGAGGGTGCCCTGCACTGCTGGGGGTTGGGGGTGATGGGAGACATGAGTGGGTGCCTGGTGGAGGTTGCCCCTGACTGCTGGGGGGTGGGGGTGATGGGAGACATGAGTGGGGGCCTGGTGGAAGGTGCCCCTGGATGCTGGTGGGTGGGGGTGCAGGGGGACATGAGTGGGGGCCTGGTGGAGGGCGCCCCTGACTGCTGGGGGGTGGGGGTGCAGGGGGACATGAGTTGGACATGAGTGGGGGCCTGGTGGAGGGTGCCCCTGACTGCTGGGGGGTGGGGGTGCTGGGAGACATGAGTTGGACATGAGTGGGGGCCTGGTGGAGGGTGCCCTGCACTGCTGGGGGGTGGGGGTGCTAGGAGACATGAGTTGGACATGAGTGGGGGCCTGGTGGTGGGTGCCTTGCACTTCTGGGGGGTGGGGGTGATGGGAGACATGAGTGGGGGCCTGGTGGAGGGTGCCCCTGGATGCTGGGAGGTGGGGGTACAGGGGGACATGAGTTGGACATGAGTGGGGGCCTGGTGGAGGGTGCCCTGCACTCCTGGGGGGTGGGGGTGATGGGAGACATGAGTGGGGGCCTGGTGGAGGGTGCCCTGCACTGCTGGGGGGTGGGGGTGCTGGGAGACATGAGTTAGACATGAGTGGGGGCCTGGTGGAGGGTGCCCCTGGATGCTGGGGGGGTGCAGGGGGACATGAGTTGGACATGAGTGGGGGCCTGGTGGAGGGTGCCCTGCACTGCTGGGGGTGGGGGTGATGGGAGACATGAGTGGGGACCTGGTGGAGGGTGCCCTGCACTGCTGGGGGGTGGGGGTGCTGGGAGACATGAGTTGGACATGAGTGGGGGCCTGGTGGAGGGTGCCCCTGGATGCTGGGGGGTGGGGGTGCTGGGAGACATGAGTTGGACATGAGTGGGGGCGTGGTGGAGGGTACCCTGCACTGCTGGGGGGTGGGGGTGCTGGGAAACATGTGTTGGACATGCGTGGGGGCCTGGTGGAGGGTGCACTGCACTGCTGGGGGGTGGGGGTGATGGGAGACATGAGTGGGGACCTGGTGGAGGGTGCCCCTGGATGCTGGGGGGTGGGGGTGCAGGGGGACATGAGTTGGACATGAGTGGGGGCCTGGTGGAGGGTGCCCTGCACTGCTGGGGGTAATGGGAGACATGAGTGGGGGCCTGGTGGAGGGTGCCCCTGACTGCTGGTGGGTGGGGGTGATGGGAGACATGTGCGAGGGCCTGGTGAAGGGTGCCCTGCACTGCTGGGGGGTGGGGTGATGGGAGACATGAGTTGGACATGAGTGGGGGCCTGGTGGAGGGTGCCCCTGACTGCTGGGGTTTGGGGGTGCAGAGGGACATGAGTGGGGGCCTGGTGGAGGGTGCCCTGCACTGCTGGGTGTGGGGTGATGGGAGATATGTGTGGGGGCCTGGTGGAGGGTGCCCCTGGATGCTGGGGGGTGGGGGTGCAGGGGGACATACGTTGGTGATCAGTAGTGCAAGGTGACATGTGGGTTGGCTGGGGGGCATGGCCATGGTGGATGGGCTGCCTGCGGGACATGAGCAGGGGTGCAGGGTAGTCCCCTGTGGTGTGGGCTGCCTGCAGGGGCCGTGGAGGGTGTAGAGGGAACACCTGGGAGGACCCACAGGGTCAATTCACATGTAGTACTACCCGGCACCCCCGAAATACACGTACCCTGCTGAAATTGCGTGTGGAACTTCCCGCGCACCCGGAATACACGTACCCTGCAGGATTAGCGTTTGGAACTTCCCACGCACCCCGGAATCCACGTTCCCTGCAGAATTAGCGTGTGGACCTTCACGCGCACCCCAGAATACACGTACCCTGCACGATTAGCGTGTGGAACTTCCCGTGCACCCCGGAATCCATGTACCCTGCAGAATTAGCGTGTGGGACTTCCCGCGCACCCCGGAATACACGTGCCCAGGCCAATCGCGTGTGGGACTTCCCGCATACGCCAGAATACATGGACCCAGCCAATTTGCGTGTGGGACTTCCCACGCACCCCGGAATACATGGACCCAGGCTATTCGCGTGTGGGACTTTCCGCGCAGCACAGAATGCACGCACATGCTATTTTTCACACAGCGGGTGTCCGTGTTTGTCGCGTACCCCTTTGCACATCATTTGTCTTAGAGGGCTACACTATGTGACATTCATCATAGCTGTATATAGGTGCTTTTTGTTGGCGCACATTTTGGCGCATTTATTTCAGGGGCAGGGACACTACCGCCTGCTTTCTTGTGGCGGACGTGTTTGGGCCTGTGCACTGGTTTGACCGTGCTCTGGTTTGCACTATTCCATGAATACGTGTTGTAGGCGAGCGTGTGGGCGTTCTGCGCACTTGCCTCCTGTACTTCCCCCGTGACGCCCACATTTTGACGAGTTGTTCCCCATTCCGAGTGTTACGCCCCGTGTTCCGCCTACTTTTGTTGTGTGCGCCGCGCTATGTGCGATTTCGCTGTGGCCGTGGCGCACGCCGTTAGGTATCCTGTGCGCCGGAGTGTGCCGCGTACTTTTTCAGCGCACATCCGATATTTTTCTCGCACACAGCCTTCCATGAATCGATGTGCTCTGGTTTCCTTGCGATTTTCGCACTTGCACTGCGATTTTCGCACTTTTACTGCGAATCACACGTTTTGGCACCTCTGCGCGGGAATTTTCGGCGCACATTAATTCCATGAATCGACACCTAAATTCTCCCCTTCATTCACACGTCACAGTCACACCACCCTGGCCCCTTCTGGGCCAACCTCTAAAGAGTATTTACCAACAATAAAAAAGAAAACGAATTACTAATGTTTTCCGAGTCTACTCAATATGCTAGACTCCTACTTATTCCTTTTTCCTCGCTTATAAACCTGCACTGGTCGAGACAGTACTATGCAGTGCCGCTTTCCGCCCCCTTTCGAAGCTAGGTTCCTGTATCTCCTCTTATTTCATCACCTTATATATATAAAAAACCTAATGGCCATATGAAGAAGGAAGAAAACACCTTAGCCAACAATCACTCAATCTTACTCACACCCAACCCAACCCCCAGGCTGTTTGCCCACTATTTTAATCTGACCCTTCTCCCATTAATTTTCCCTCCTTTGATTCCTCTTGCAATCAATACTCACGTGTTTGTGATGTTCCGAGAGCCTCCGTTCACGGTCTATCCACAATTGGTGTGCCGCCCCCCAATCAAGCCGTGCCCGGCTTTGGCGAACAGTTGGGTATTTGCAAAGCCGGGACCCATGGACCTGCTCAGGGGCGTACGCATTTTAATACTGGTCAGCTGTAGGTGGCGGTGGTCTTGATGGGGGCACCCCGGATCTCGCAGCAGAGCACAGGGTTTTCTCGGAGCAATCACTTTGTCGGGTCACCAAGTGAAGGTGGTCATTCCCCAAAATACAAATCCCAAACTGAGAATAAATGGACAAACCCCAGTAGGGTATGAGACCAGGAGAAAGATTGCAAGTTGAATAATGTTTTAGAATGTAAATGATACACGCAGAGGACTCTGTTGCTCTGAGAGCACTCTGCCGACAATACAGAAACAACAAATCTTTATAGACAGATTTCGTCATCTGTGACAAACAGTATAGGGAATGAATAGTGCAAGCCCATTGGTGCATTACAATGTTACAGTGTAGGCCATACTGGGTTGGTGCAGCTTCATTGGTTGGTGCAGAGCTGTTGCTTCTCTGGTACGTGGGTCAGCTGGGCTCATCTGGGAGGGATGAAGGTCAGGCTTGTTCCACAAGATGCAATCGTCCTAACTAATCTAAACTACACAGTAAACATTGTCATGCTAAGAGTAATGCAATACATGCAATTTGTACCGGAATGTGGGGTTGCCTGTAAATCATGAGCAAACATATACACATTCTTAACCTTGGCCCTTATGGGCCAGGGGTGCGGTGGTACTTTTTGCCAGGTGGCTTATCTAAAGGTTTCGATCTGAGATTTATTCGCCCTGGAACCTGGATTGATAGGTGTTAGTCCAAGAGGAATATATGATCTCACAGGATTAGTTATATTGGGGGCAATCTAGGGTGGTCCATGGGGAAGGGTCTCACCAACTGCTACATGAAAGGTAAATAGAGGGGTAAAGGGTTGTGCAGGCAATAATTTCTAAAGGTGGAGGGCGAAGGAGCAGGAGCAGGTTTGTGGAGGCGGATGAATACACAAGTCAAGATTCGTTCCGGTCACACACAGAGCAATGAGCTCAGAGGAAGAGAAAGAATACAGTTTTCTATTTGCAACAATTCGCACCTGGGGATCTGTGAGAACTGTGCTGGTGTGGCGCAAACAGGGGAGGAGGTGGTGGGGGCTGTCGGAGCTGGCTGTATGCTGCGCTGGGTAAAGCGAGAGAAGACCTTTTAGAGATCATTGTGCGGCCTGATACAAAAATGAAGTCTAAAGTGGCACAAAATGGAGTCTGAGTGTGTCATCCAATTGGCTTCCTTCTACTGTCATCAGCGAAAGACAAGGGGGACGTCTCCCCGTGATGGGATGAGCAAATAGACTTATTTCATGTGGAATGTACAGGGGGGGCATACAGACCCTTTCTCCCTTACACTGGTAGTGGTTGATCTTGTCTTAGAGGATTTTGGCTCCTTGTCTGTGTAAGGCTTTGTGGGTGATGCAGAGGGCTTTGAATTTAATATGTTTTTTAGTGGTAGCCAGTGTAGGCCCTTCAGAGCTGGAGTGATGTAGTGATGTGGTCTCTTCTGTTTAATCTTAGTAGAATCCTCGCTGCAGTGTTTTGCACCCTTTAGAGTTTCTTGGTGAGTCTTTCTGGCATTCCTAGGTAGAGGCTTTTGCGTAGTCGATTCTTGTAAATATTAGGGATATGATTGTGTGGGTTCTGTGAGGAAAGGAGAGGTATGGGAGTTGTCATCTGAGTAGTCTTCGGCAGTAAAAGCATTTTTTTGGTGATTGCGTTGACTTGCGGTTCCAGGGAAAGTTTGTTGTCCATTAGTATTCCTAGGTTATTTACTACGTTGGAAGTCTCCCGTTGTTTTCCCTTGCTGACCGGCCAGTACGGTTATGAGTTGGTAGCATTGTTTCAGTGAGTAAGAACATTATTTCAATTTTTGCCGCGTTCAGTTTGAGGTTGTTCGCTGCCATCCACTTGTAGATGTCTCTTAGGCAGTTGTTCAGGCAGTTATTTTGTTCCTGCGTTGTGTTTGTCTTCACAGGCATTTGTTTGTCATCTTCATAGTTGTAGACAGTTAGTCCGTGGGTTTGAATGATTTTCATCAGTGGGCACTTGAAGATGTTGAAAAGAAGGGGGGAGAGGTTGAATCCTTGTGGTACGCAGGAGATATCTTTGTTGTTTGAGATAAATGGTGGTAAGTAGGTTCTTTTGGTTCAGTTTGTGAGGAAGGAGTTAATGCCTGAACCAGCGCCTCCTTCACCCAGGCTGAATCATTCACAAATAAAGCAGTTTTAATTGCAATTCTGCTTCTCACCTTACTCCGTTCCTGTTGCTCATCTGCTGGGGATCCTCTGACAGCGTTCTCAACCGGAGTCAGATCCACCTTGTATTGTTTTCGGATCGTGCATTGGGGCGGCCTCCTCCTGCTCTGCCATTGGGCCAGCCCCGTCGGTGTCCTTCCCGCTCAGCAGACGGCCAGCGCAGCGGCCCTTCCCCCATTCCGTGAGTTGCCCTTTGTCTACTGCTGATCTTTGGACCTCCCTTCAATCTTCACCCATCCTGGGTCCTGACGGGGACAAGACAGCTCTGCGTGCCTCCACACTGCCTCTGGAGCACTCCGCCTCCTCACCAGCTCCTTGTGTCCTGGTGGATTCGCGCCGGTCCGGGGAGCCGACATCTTGACTCTCCTGCTGCAGCTCCTGGAGCCTCCCCTCGGCTCTCATCCATCCTGTGTCCCGGCGGGGACGTGGGGGCTTTGCATGCCTCCACGCTGAATCCAGTGCACTCCACCTCCACATCGGCTCTTGGTGTCCTAACGGGATCGCGGCAGTCCTAGGAGCCACCATCTTGTCTTTAGCCTGCCTCCTGCTGTCCTCTTCGATCAGCGGCGGGTCCAGCTTTGCACGCTCACCGGCCCCAGCCCTGCTCCTGAGTTGCTCCTCCGGTTTGGGACCAATTGAGGCAGCGGACTGCTCTTCCTGTCCCCTCAGATCACACGGCACTGGGTGCTGGTCCAGGTGCCCCGACCCCACTCTTCGTCTTCTTGGCCTCAGATGTGGCTTTGCCCTCGCTCTGCATTCTCCCGAGGTCAGACGTGGCTGGTTGGTGTCCCGGTGGATTGTTGCTCTGCGGGACGCCTTCACGTGGTCTCTGGGCTGCCCCGTCCCCTCGCTGCACTTGCAGTCCCTACAGCGATCCTGCGCGCCTGCGAACAAGAGCTGACATCTAGGAACGCCTGCATTCCTTCCGCCCTGTGGCCATGACAGCTGCCGGGGCAGCGGTGTACTCTTCTCGCCTAGCTTCCTGGCGCAATCCTTGCAACACTCCTTGACAGCCGCTGAGGCAGCGGTGTACTCTTCTTGCCTATCTTCCTGGCTCACTCCTTGCAACACTCCTTGCCTTTGCCTTGTGTGACTGTTCGGGATCCTCACCACAGTTCTTGCTGCAAGGTATCCTGCCTGAAGTCCATATTGGCCGTGACAGCAGCATTTTGTTTCCTCTTGCCACTTGGCGCATTGCTTGCGGCCTCCCTGCCTTTGACCAACGTGGCCGGCCAGGATCCCCACTACAGCCTTCTGCCTCTGCTGCTTTGTGTCTTTCCTCCTGCCGGTAACTCCACACCATCTTCTACGGCTGCCGGCAATCCTCCCCACCCGGGGGTGAGCGAAGTCACAGAACTTCACTGCATTGGCCCTCCAACTTGAATATCTTATTTTTCCTGTCACCACTACTCTGATCCCCTAACCATTCTGCTGCCCCCCCTTGTTCAAACATGTCCGCAGCTTTCTAGGATCCCTCTACTTCCTCATACCCTGGCTGTGTGTTTTCCTCCCCTGGCGCCTCAACATTGCACCTTGTGCCACTGCCCTCCCCGTTCAATTGTGGTTGCAGCTGTCTACGTTCCCTGCTTTTCACCATTCACCTGCCTGCTTGATCCCATTCACTGACGCCTCCATACTGCACCTATTGCTGCTGCCTATGCCCTCACTTCTTCTTCCTGGTGCCTCCAGTCTGTCCCGAAACCACTGCCCGTGACCGTTCCCTTCCAGGATCTGATAAAACAGCTCTTGCTTGCTATTTCTGCCCTCCCTCCTTAATTACCCAGTTCTCTTGAGCCTCCATATTTTGTTGTAATAATCCCACCCACACTGATCCTCTCCCTCTCTCTGGGCGTAGTTACTCTGGCCCTATCCATCCAAGAATAATGGCTTCAGCCCAGCACCCCGTCACCAGTTCCTACTTCCTTCACCCGGGTCCCAAACACCTGTGATTCCTTCTAAGTACTAATACCTGCAGCTCCCCCCTACTCAAAACCAGGTGCAGCAGCCCAGAATTGGTACCTCATTCTTCCTGTCTCAACCACCTGATCACCTCTGACTCCAGCTTCGAGTACCTACTTCCTCTGACTGGCGCCTCCCCACGTTACTCCTATCTCGTTACTATCCTCTCCCCATCCCTCACTTAGGTCCGTCCATTGCACACTCCCCTTCTTGTAACTATCATACTAGTCCTATCCACGCCATCTCTAACACCTTCAGCTAGGGCCCTTCTCTACTTGTCCTTTATCTGATACCTCTGTTATGCGATATTCCAAAACTCCTTTCCACCACCCTCTTCCCCCCTCTCTCTCCCCTTCCACCTTCTCCTTTCCCTCCTACTCTCCTTGTTCCTACTAATGCCCACTCCTCTCCACTATCCTCGCCCCCACTCCCCCAGTCACACTCCTACCTTCTCTCACTGCCCTAATCTTCTGTACCCCCCTACCGCCAACCACTCTGCCCTCATGAACATGGCTCTCTGGAACGCCAGATCCATCTGTAATAAAACCACAGCTGTTCTTGATTTATTCTTTCGCCTTAACCTTCACTTCCTCTGCCTAACTGAAACCTGGATTCCCCCTCATAACACCTCTGTCCCTTCTTCTTTAACAACCACCTCTTCCTCCTTCTTTCACCCCCCGCCCCTCTGGCCGCGGTGGAGGCGTTGGACTCCTCTACCATCCCAAATTCATCTCCTCCTCCTCCTCTCCAACTCTCCCTTCTTTCCCTTCCTTTGAATTCCTTTACAAGTCTTTCTCCTCTCCCCACCCTATTTCCTTCCTCATCATCTATCGTCCCCCTGGCCCTCTCTCTTCCTTCTATGAAGACTTTGATCACCTCCTCTCAGTTATCTCTCCTTCCCCCTCTCCTCTATCAGTAATAGGCGACTTTAATATTCATCTTCCTTCTCCTCCTCAATCTTCTTCCCTCTTCTCCATCCTCGACTCCTCCCTCCTCTCCCCCTTCCTTCCTCCCCCACTCACTCCTCTGGCTCCACCCTTGACCTTATCTTCAATTCTTCCTATCCCTCTTCCCCTGTCTCCTCTCTTTCTGTTTATCTCTCTGATCATGCCTTACTCTCATTCTCCCTTTCACCTCTCTCCCCCTCCTCTTCTGCTAATCTCTCCCCTCCAATTTACTCTCGAGGTGACTTTCGTAACTTCGACGCTACCCTCTTTTTCGATAATTGCTCTTCTTCTCTTCCAACTCTCCAAGACTTCACCTTACTCTCCGCGAATGATGCTCTAGCCTCCCTTTCCTCCTCTATCTCCTCTGCCCTTGATCAACTTTACCCCCCTCTCTCTTCCGTCCAACCCAGAAGCCCTCTCAACCTTGGCTTACTCTGCTCTAAGCAGTGCCTTCTCCGACGCCTGGAGAGACTCTGGCTCAAAACTCCCTCACTTTCTAATCAAATCTTTTACTTCTCTTACCACTCACTATATAACTCCTACTCTCTCTCATCTTCTCTCTCCTCCCACTCCTGATCTCTCATCCAATACCACACTCTCTCCTTCTGACTTTGCTAACTTCTTCTCCTCCAAATTCCTCACCCTTTTGCAAAAAATCAACTCCCTCTCTGATTCCCCTTCTCCTCCTCCCCCTCTCCTTCCTCATCCTTCATGTCCATCTTCTCACCCATTTCCCCTTCCGAAGTTTCCTCCTTTCTATCCAAAGCTCACCCCATGTCCACCCCATCCGACCCTCTCCCTTCCCTTCTTATCCCTAAGATCTACCGTATTCTTATCCCCTACCTTACCTCTTTTTTCAACATCTGCCTCCCCTCATCAACATTTCCCTATGTGTTCAAGCATGCTACGATTATTCCTATTCTGAAGAAACCCTCTGCTGATCCACTTCTCACTGCTAACTTTAGACCTGTCTCTCTTCTACCATTCCTCTCCAAGCTTCTTGAGTGCCTTGCCTACTCTCAGCTCTCATCATTTGTCAATACTTCCTCTCTCCTTCCTCCCTTCCAATCTGGCTTCCGTCCCAAACATTCCACAGAAACAGCTCTCACCTCTATCCTTAACTCACTCCTCTCTGCTCGCCATGCCAAGCAATCATCTATTTTTATTCTCCTTGATCTCTCAGCAGCCTTTGACAATGTTGATCATCCTCTCCTTCTCCACACTCTTTCCTCCTTTGGGTTTGGCTATCCTCTTATCTCTCTTCCCGTTCCTTTGCTGTAACATAGGGTGGCCGGACCTCTCCTTCCTTTCCTCTTGAATACAGTGTTCCCCAAGATTCTGTACTTGGTCCTTTCCTCTTCTCTCTTTACACCTCCCTCATTGCCCCTGTTAGCTCCTCGTTTATCTCTCACCATTTCTATGCCGACGACACTCAACTCTTTCTCTCTTTCTCCTCCTTCTCAACTGACCTTAGCCTAAAACTCTCCTCCTGCTTTACTGCCATTAAGAACTGGATGTCCTCCCGCTTTCTCTCTCTTAACACCGATAAAACCGAAGTCCTTTTCTTTCCCTCCAACTCTCTACCTCCTCCCTCTCCTCCCCCTTTCATTCATTTCCCTCCCTCCAATCTCCCCATCTCTCCCCAAGCTCGTAACTTAGGCGTTCTCTTTGACTCCTCTCTCTACTTCTCCCAGCACATTTCACTCACCTCTCGCACTTGCCGATACCACCTTTACAATATTTGCAAAATCTGTCCCTCCCTCACTTTCCATGCTACCAAACTCCTAATCTCCTCTCTCATCTTTTCTTTCCTCTTCTATTGCTCCTCTCTGCTGTTTGGACTACCAGCATCTCATCTTGCCCCCCTTAAATCCATCGACCACTCTGCTGTTCGTACCCTTTGTCTACTCACCTCCCGTGACTCCATCTCTACTTCGCTCTCTTACCTTGGCTGGCTACCATTTCACTCACAGCTAATATTTTACTTTCTCTGCCTTGTCTTCAAATCCCTCCATGGTCTTGCTCCTCCTTATCTCACCTCCCTTCTCTCCTTCTACTCCCCCTCCTGTTCCCTTCGTTCCGCTGACCACTTCCTTCTCACTGTACCTCCATCCCCCTGTGCTTCCTCCCGTTTCCGCTCCTTCCAACTCCTTGCACCCTTACACTGGAACTCACTCCCTCTCACAATTCGCTCCACCACAACCTTTCCCCCTTTCCGCACTTCCCTTAAATCCCTCCTTCTCCATTCTCCTCCTTGAAACCTCCCCCTCTACCCTCTCTGCTTCCCCTCCCCCTCTCATTCTTCCCCTTGATTTTCTCTCTCCCCTTTCCCACCCTCCTCTCTCTCCCTTCAATTCTCTCTTCCAACTCTCCAGCACCCCTCCCCCACCCACCTAATCCCACTCCCCTATTCCCCCTACCCTTCAGTTATTTGCTCTTTTCACTGTTTTATCGAATGATTCAGGATGTAATTTTGCTTCATCTGTTACATTGTTGATGCTGTTATGTATTATGTTGTTCCACTGTACAGCGCCTTGGTGTAAAGCGCTCTATAAATCAATAAATCAATCAATTTATTTATAATGCGCTGAAAGCCCATGGTCATCGGGCGCAACACACGCACACAGTAGAACATACATCAATATACAGGACATGGTAGAGAATTTATAAGAGAAATGAGAGCGATTACTTGAAAAGAAGGATTTTTAAGGACTTCCTGAAAATTCTTAGTTCATGTTCCCCTGTCACTGTGGTGGGAAGGGAATTCCAAAGTGTTGCCAATTTTACCGGAAAAGATCTTTCCAAGCCATTTGCACGTTTGTACTTCTGGAATGTAATCTGCCTTTTGTTAGAGGACCGTAGTGCTCTGGTTGGAGAGTAGTGTGGTATTAATGATTTGAGATAGGTGTGGGAGGCTCCATACACACATTTGTGGACCATAGTTCCTAATTTAAAGTTGGTAGGTTCCTGAATTGGCAGCCAGTATAGGTTTTCTCTGTGGAATGAGCTGTGTTCTTGTTTAGTTAGTTTGGTAACAAACGAGTACGGCATTGTTCTGTTATACTTGAGACTTTCTTAAGTTGATAGTTGAGGCACCAATCAGTAACAAATTACAGTAGTCCAGCCTTGGTGGACGGGCAATGATAGCACTGTTGTCTTTGGTGATGTATGGGCAAATGTTTTGGAGAAGGTGGAGGGAGTAGTTGCAGTTTTTAGTCAGCTGATTGACATAGGCATCAGAATTCAGAGAGGCCTCCAGTTGGATACCCAAGGTTTTTACCTTGCTCTGAACAGGAATATTAATTGTTCTTATAATCAGTGCTCAGTTTCGCTCGGGCAGCCTTTAACCCAAGAATGAGTAGCTCTGTTTAATTGCAATTCAGGCATAGCCAATTAGATGACATCCAGGCTTCGATTTGTTGGTATTTGTTAGAGCAGGTTTCAGAATCAGTTGTGTGATCCCCAGTAGTTTCTGTTAGTAACTGAGTGTCATCTGCGTAGTTAGTAAAGAACACTCCCAGGTTGTCTAGAAGGGAGAATAGGGGCCTGATATAAAGATTGAATAATATGGGTGACAGGCTAGCCCCATGCAGGACTCCACACCACATAGGAGCTGTGGGCGAGCAAGCCTGGACCCACTGGATTCTATTCTCAATGTGCTAGAAAGGAAAGAAACTAGTTAGCGCTTCCTCCGAACAGTGACCAAGATGACAAAGGGATTGTTGGAGAAGGCCATGATCCACCAAGTTGAAAACCGCTGACAGATCCAGTAGGGCCAGAAGCCCCGATTTCCCTTCTTCTGTGATGTTGAGCATTTGTGACTGAAAATCCACTAGAGCTCTCTCAGTGCTGTAGTTGGGTCGGAAGCCTGTCTACAGTAAAGAATTACTGCCAGTGTTAACTCCGCTGAAATCCCCATGGAGTCCTACGGACAATGACAACGGGGATTAACATCGCTCTGCCATCACTTGTAATCCTGCTGTAAAGTGGTAATGGAGTTTAGTGGTAATTTGGCTTGGTTACCACTGAATTGCCACCAAACTCGTAATGAGGTCCTTTAATATAACTTGTTGCACCAGTGTTCAAGGGCCTCTTTCAACAAAGTATTGCTAAGGCCATCATGGCCCGGCACTTTAACATTTTTGAAGTTCTTCATTTTCATAGTCATAGTCTTCAACCTTCCAATTTTGTTTCCAAATTGCCACCTGTACCATATTACTATAGCTCTCTTTATATATATATATATATGTTATGCATGTACGAAATTGACCTATACAGCACACACTTAACTGCTGTATATTAGAGGAAGCAGAACATAGTTGGGGGGAGCTTCTTTTCAGTCTATGGTCATTATTTGGCTGTGAAGTGTTCCTTGAAGAGTTGAGTTTTCATTTATGTTCTGGCCACAGGAAGGAGACAGCCTAATATTAGCAGGAATGTTGTTCCAGAGTCTGGGAACATTGCAGGAGAATGCTTATTTTTTGCTTATTTTCTGGCCTTATTGATGAGATTGATTACTATTGATTACTATAAAATGGCATAGTGGTCCTCCAAATTTGCTGCCGAAATTGGATTCAATTGCAGCTGGTTTTGGTGGGAGCTATGGTTTAATTGGTCTCCGAATGTTCATAGAATCATAGAATCATTTTGACATCGATTAATTACCAGTTCTTAATTTCCAAGTCTCATTTATGGTACTGTAAGCCTTTTTTGTATGCCTGCTTCAACTTCCTAACTTGCATGATAATTAGTATTTAGTTATGAAATACCAAAGTGTTGCTACACCTGTTTTTATTTACTCATTAATACACGGCTGTTCTACTTTGTTGCATACTAAGGCCCTGATTCATGGAATCGGGAGCAAAAATGGAGAAAGGGCCGCTTGCCGAGAAGGGCCCTGCGCGAGCCATGGCGCAGATAAAAAATTGCATGGCATGCGCAAGTAATAACAAGCTGTGCAAGGAACACCCCGAACACGCCTCCAGGCAGACCAAAAAGCAAGTGAGAGGACTAACACGGCACAAGCCTCCAAACCATCCCTAGCCCAGCATTCAGCACACCAACGAAATTGCGCAACACCTCGCATTCCCGGCCGCACCCCAGAGAAAACGTTTGCCTTCCCATGCAAGCCCAGGCCGTATCCCAGCGAAATGGTGCTACAACACCTTGCAATCCCAGGCCGCACCCCAGATAAAACGTGTGCCCTCCCTCGAAAGCCCAGGCCATACCCCAATGAAATTGCGTGCCCCAACGTAAGTGTAGGCTGCACCCGTTACAAAAACATCCCCCTACAGCCTCAGCACCCACCCTGTCCACATACACCAGTACTGCACAGGAACCACACACACCTCCCCAGGCCCCCTCACCTGTGACACCCCTGAAGGCAGCCACCTACAGAAGGGACATCACGCCCAGACTTCCCCCTCCAGAAGGGACACTAACTCCCAGTCCCCCTCACATGTGGAACCCCCTGCAGGCAGCCCCCTCCAGAAGGGACACCACCCACAGGCAGCCCCCTCCAAACTGGTCACCACCCTCCAGCACCCATCACCTGTGACCCCCCCGCAGGTAGCTCACTCCAGAAGGGACACCACCACCAGCACCCCGCACCTGTGAAACTCCCTGCAGAAAGCCCCCTCCAAACTGGACACGACCCCCCAGCACCCCTCACCTGTGACAACCGCTGCAGGCAGCTCCCTCCAGAAGAGACACCACCCCCTCAGCACCCCTCACCTGTGACACCCCCCCACAGGCAGTACCCTGACAGTGTGACACATCACCACTGTAATGATTGTCTGTTGCTCACCTGAACCTCTGTGGTGATTTTCATCATCAACATGTATCCTGCATGTCAAAAAAACTGCATTCACCGGAGCTACATCCATGAGTGGAGCATCTGTTCACACACCCTTCCTGGCCTTAATTATCCCCCAACATACACATGTGATTGCTAAAACTGGTTCATGCTGGCCATCCCACAATGCCATGGCATCAAAGCACAGAGACGGAATGTGTGCACACGACAGAAGCAAGCATACCAACAATGTGTGCTACATCCACAAACAATGGGAATGCGTGTTACAGCCGGAGCATGAGTAAGCTGGGTGGCAAAAAACCTGTTAGGGAACTATCACATGACCGGTCCATACATGGGTGATGGATAGGGCAGTCAGAGAGTGCAAGACTGGTGAATTGTGCAGCCACTGTGGAATATAAAAAATGTGCCACTACTGCATTCCAGTGGTAGAGGTTGACCAACACCTGAGAGAATGTATTGTGTGATACCACATGCTGCTGAAGGTGCATGCACAACATGTGTGTTACACATCAAACACAAAATCATGTGCTGTGACAGTGACTATGGAACACTCCCACAGTCACCCCTGCCTCCCTCCACCCCAACCACAGTGAAGCCAAACACAGAGTGATGCAGCACAAGTCAAAGGAAATGCAATTAGACAGTGCACACCCATCCGTCTAGGAGACACACCACCACCTGTCAGCCACATGTGCATCCTGCCATCGCCAAGCATTCCAGCAACAACAATACACAAGCATGTACGCAACCAGACACATGACTTCCAATGGAGAGACGCAAAGACTCAAAAGAGAACTAGCAAATAGGCCAACACTCAAATAAACAGCAAGAAGCAAGTAATTGAACAAATAAAAAGATATATTATCAATAAATATGCTCATCATACATTTGCAAATATAAAATAAAGGTGTCCGTGTAAAAATCCTAACAAAACATAATCCTTATGCCTAAATAACTATATACAGTAAATGAGGGAAGGAATGTCTGAAAAGTCTGGTAAAAATCAAAAAAATAAAAGGAAACCTACACCTAAATAACTATATACACAGGCAGCGGGCTAGTCCATCTCATCACCAATTTTGCTCAATCTCTCCACCAGGGCATCGTCCATCGCTATGTCCACTACCCCCAGACGGTCATCCGTTGTTTCCTGGAGGGCTTGCAGGGCCTCCAGCATATGTCTCTGTTAGGGAGAATTCTCTGTTTAGGCTGAATTTCCTAACCTAGTGAGTCCCCCAGCAGCTTTGCTGGATTTCTGGAGTTTGTTTTTTTCCATCCTGCCAAGAGTGGGACTCTTTTCTCCCGCTCCTGGACATGTATGTGTGTAATTCCTTTGAATGTCCATGTGTTCTATGGGCTATGGGGTCTTTTACTCCATAGGGTCTCATATGTTTTTCTATGTGTGTTACACCGCACCCTACGTGCCGTAACACTGGGGTGTCCTAGCGGACCTCCACCATAGACTCCATACCCGGGGACTGACTACTGTCTCCCCGGGCATGTAAAGTCACCATTGGCTTTACTAGACCTAAATTTACTAACAGAACTAGTACAAACCATGTTATTGTGGACGTACTAGTAGGGGTAATTTGATTACTCCTGGATCTGTTACTCGAGGGGGCACTGTCCCGTCCCCCCTCGTCGAGTTTTGGCTGGTGGCAGTGGAAACTACTTGTTATGTTCGACCCCGAACATAACCCTATGGGATTCGTCCCATTGTTGGAGATTGATACTTTTTCTCGTTAATCTCTAACGTACCACCGATCTACTTATCTTAAATAAGTTTATCGGATGGTATTTTCTGCCAGAACTCGGTTTGTAAAATGGCGTCTGTGTTCGTCTCTGTGACTCCTAAACCAAAGGTTGAGCCCTTTGTTCCACTTTTGGCGGGCTTTGTACAGAGACCCTCCAAAGTGGTGCCATTCTGTCTGAGTTACCACAGGGGTGTGGGAGGGGGTTTAGGCACCCTGGACCGAGTTGCCTTGCCAACTCCGGTCGCACTCTGGAGTGATTGGCCCAAGTGGTGAGCCTCCCCGCTCACCACTTAGCATGTGTTGATTGACAGCTAGGCTGAATGAATGGGGGTTTTCTGCATAAAAGCAGGGCTTTTGGGACTGGATCTTCAGAAGTCGCTACAGGACCTAAGAATCCGACGAGGGTAACGCTGAGCCGACCTGCAACGACGACACGTCCGGTGGAGCCCTGCTGAGCCGACTCACCACTTCCCGACGACAGAGGAGATCTCCCTGCCGGAGAGTCTCTTCCCCTGACTGGTGGGAACAACCAGTCCCCTTTGCTTTTTATTCGCCTCAGGGCACAGTGGTCGAATTGCCCGTGCAGCGCACCTCGGCAACCGGATAGCCACCGCTCCTGTGCCGCGACCAAAAGGTGGTGCCTTGTGACGGAGCACTCCGCGGCTGGTCTCTTCCCTGGTGGTGCACCGGACTTCACTTTTTCTTCGACGACGAGATCATCTCTACTCTTGGCAAAGACCCGACGTGCATCCACCACCAGGAACAACTGCCCCCGCCGGAGCTGTCTCTCCACAACAAGGTACCGTGTCCGCCTGGCTTCCCTTTTGATCGGATCGAGTGAGGTGTCTTAATCCTCTCCTTTCCGTTGGGTCGCCTCTAAGCTTTTTCTACACTTATTGTTCTGAACTGGTTCAATCTGCCGATAACAATTTGCTACAAAGACTCAAATGCATTTCCACTAGAGACTTTTTGGGACATATCGCCTTGCTTCTCTCCGAGTGGGCCTGGCCTCTGAATTTTATGATCTATTGTGGTTCTTGCCTTCTTGCCTTGCATTTTACCCGTGAAGTATTGAACTGTGTTGATTTCATAACCTGCCTATTTTTTTCTCTCCCGTCCTAACTAATATTAGAGTGCCATCTAGGTTGAGGTATACACCTCTGTCTGTAAATAAGTGGTGCCGGTAGAACCTAGACTTGTCGAAATATTGCTAGGGGGATTGATCGTTTCTTCTTCGTAGAGTAATTGTGTTTGATTTGTTTGCCGTGAAAGTGCCATAGTGTTTTTGATAGATGTTTCGTTATAAATAAATACCTTAATATCTTTACACTGAGCCTCATTGCGTGTTTGCTTGTCTTGCTGTGAAGAATTGCCCTATTTTGTATACTCCACATACTGCTCAACTCTTCTTGAGGGAAGTCTGACTGCTCAGCCACAGCTACCAAATGAATCTGTGTGGTACAGACTGCTACCAAGTGGGTTCACCGCCAAACACCTGTAGTCCTAAATCTTTTGCAGTGGTCCCAGAGGGAACTGCACAGGTTTCCGCCTAACATTGGTGGCAGCGGTGGGATTTGTATCGAGTATACAGTTTAGAGTGCTTTTCGACACTGTAGGATAACTAACCACAAAACTTAGCACAAAAAGCAACTTTCGAAAAACATGTCTACGATGGAAACTTACAGTCAAAAGTCCTTGTCAGGTGAAAATACTGAGAGTTTGCGAGCTCTTTGTAGGCAAGAGAATCTTTCTGTAAGAGGCAAGAAGTTAGAACTAATAGAGAAATTGCTGGCGAACCAAAGTCTGGGTACTGGTTCAGAGGAACCAATCTCTCCAGCAAATGTAGATAACAGTGATGGTGTTGATCTAAATCGTAATTCTGATGATAGCGATGAAGAGGCTGACGAGGACGGAGAGGCTAACAAAACTGTCTCCCCTGCTCCTCTACCTGCCTTACCAGCTGTGCCTACGGAGCCAATACCAGGTCCCACAAGTAACCCTGCTTATTTTGAACTTGAAAAAATGAAGCTCGAATTAGAATACAAACGGTTCTTGGCTCAATCTGAACGAAACCAAGAGCTCGAGTTCAGATGGATGAATGCCCAGGCTGAGCAGAAGCAAGCTGAGTTAAGACTCAGGGAAATAGAACTTAATCACGAGTTAGAGATGAAAAAGTTGTCTATGGAAAATGCTTCTCTCTCCTCTGGTTCCTCTAGGAGCTCCAGTCCCAAAAGACCCCGGATGCCGAAGGAATTAGTGGGTATGTATGAACTGAGATTGGATGTGTTGGATTGGTTGAAACTGTTTGAATACAATCATGGGCTCCAGGACATCACCGGGAATGATTTACTTCCCTGGTTGTTCTCTAGGCTCCCTCCTGTTGCGACTGATGTGGTAATGGCGTTGGGGGAGGTGGATAAGACGGATTACGAAAGTGTGAAGCTAGCTTTAATCGCTAGATTCGGGAAGACCCCTTCCCAGTATCTTAAGAGGTTTAGAACCCTCAAAAAGCATGATGGTACCCCTTGGGCTACCTGGGTGAGTGAAGGGTTGAAAAACTTAGAGGGATGGATTAAGGGTTACAAAGTGAACACTTATGAGGGTATGAGGAATCTTTTTATGTTGGAGTCTATTTATGATGCCTGTTCTCCTGAGCTCAGACACCACTTGGCTGATTCGAAGGAATTGGATTCCCGGAAGCTAGCTAAGGCTGCTGATTTATGGGTTGCCAACCGGGCTACTCATAAGGATTCTGGGGGAACGCAGAATAAGGATGAGGGGAAAACAGCCTAAAAAAGACTCAAAAGAGAATTCTAATAACTCACATTCCAAAGAGGGCCCCAAACAAAACCAGAAGGGTAAGCCAAAAGGAAAACCACAGCAGAATAGTGTGTCTTCTGGTGCCAAACCGGAAGGAGGTCAGAACAAGCCACCATTCCAGAAAGCATTCGGTAAATGCTTTGTTTGTGGCTCGACTGACCACGTGAAAGGAGAGCCCAGATGTAAGGGTACCCCTTCAGGGGTCCAGCTTGTCTCCTTAGCCTTCGCTCCAGAGGAGGAAGTCCAAATGGCAAGTGGAAACTTTCTACTGCTAGCTGACGAACCCATTGGAGTCTCAGCCAGCGTTTCTTTAGTATCTCTGGGGTTGTGGGAACAACAGAATTTAGATGTCTATAATTCTATCCCCGATAATACTAAAGAGTATTATAAGGACAGTGTCCGGGTGAATGGTCAAAAGACTCCTGCCATTAGGAACACTGGGGCCAGCATAACTGTGGTGGATAAATCGTTTTTTGAGGCTGAGGATGTTGCTAAGGCACCCAAACGCCTCACCAAGTTAGCTGGAGGGCCTGTGCAGATGCTTCCCCAATTACCAGTTCTCATTCAGTGTAACGACATGACTGTAAAGATAAATGTCAGCATACAGAGTGAGGTACCAGGATGCGTACTGTTGGGTAACGATTTGAAAACTCTCGGAGTTGTATCGCATACTCCCAGACCTCCTAGTAAACGGTTACAGGAGCTAACCAGACCTGCAAGAGAGAGGACCATGAGCGGTACTCTCCAGGAGATGATGAAGAAAGAAATCACTCCTGCTCCACTGGAATTGTCGGCCGCTGTCTCCAAGAAATCAGAAGCGAAAGGGAAACCTAAGACTTCTATCCCGAAACCAGCAGCCAGCATTCCAGTGCAGCCAACACAGACTTCCCCGCGGTTGTCCAAAGTTACACCCGTAACTCCACCTCCAGCCGAGGCTGAGAGGGAGGTACAACCCTGTGTGGTAGAATTAGACTCTGAGGAAGAGCTAATGGAAGGCCAGGAACTCATTGTTGATCTGGATCCTGTTGACCACCCTGAGCTGCAGTCTTTACTGGCAGAAGGTGGGCCCAGCAGGGCAGACTTCAGTAAGGGACAGAGGGAATGTCCAACTCTGGAAGGTCTTCGCCACCAGGCAGAAGCTCAGGCTGAAGGGCAAGAGCCTGGAAATACAGGTTGCACTGGGAAGATGGCCTCTTCTACAGTGAACCGACCGAGTCTGCACCTGGAGACTACAAACGACTTGTAGTACCCCAAGAGAACAGACCACAGTTCTTGCAGTTAGCCCACAAGATTCCTTTGGCTGGTCACTTGAGTTTCGAGAAGACTAAGGAAAGGCTCTCTCTCTACTTCTATTGGTCAAAGATGGGGGCCGAAGTAGAAAAACACTGCAGGAGCTGCCACACCTGCCAGACCTCTGGTAAGGTTGGCTCCAAGAATGTGGCACCTTTAGTGCCTCTCCCAGTTGTGGGAGTCCCATTTGAGAGAGTAGAGATTGACATTGTTGGTCCCCTTGATCCTCCAACCTCCTCAGGCAACAGGTTTATACTTGTTGTAGTAGACGATGCTACTAGGTATCCTGAGGCAATTCCTATGAGGACTGTTACAGCTCCAGCTGTGGCTAAGGCCCTCCTTGGTATTTTTACTAGGGTCGGGTTTCCTAAGGAAGTAATCTCTGACAGGGGGTCAAACTTTATGTCCAACTACATGAAAGCCATGTGGAAAACCTGTGGCGTTACTTACAAGTTCTCAACAGCTTACCACCCACAAACCAATGGGTTGGTAGAACGGTTCAACCGAACCATGAAGGGCATGATAGGTGCTTTAGAGGAACCTCTTAAGCGTAAGTGGGACCTTCTACTGCCATGCCTTCTCTTTGCTTATAGAGAACTCGCTCAGGAGGGAGTGGGTTACTCTCCCTTCGAACTACTCTATGGTCATCCCGTCAGAGGTGCATTGGCCCTGATTAAGGAGGGGTTAGAGAGTGCTCCTTCCCCCAAGCCAGTCAAAGTGACTGACTACGTGATAGGTCTCCGGAGGAGAATGTCACACATGATGACTGAAGCAAGCGATAACTTGAAAGCTGGACAAGCATTGGTCAAGCACTGGCACGATCAAAAGGCTAACATGGTTGAGTTCGCTCAAGACCAGCTCGTTCTCGTTATGATCCCAACAAGGCAGAGGGCCTTGCAAGGTAAGTGGATGGGACCCTTCCGAGTTGTGGGTAAACTCGTAGAGGTTAACTATCTGGTGGACTTGGGCAATCCCAAGGAGGCTCCGACAGTCTTTCACACCAACCGACTTAAAGTGTATGTCTCACAACCTGATGTAGGAGCGTTGCTTCTAGCGTCATCCGAGGAAGAAGAAGAGAGTGAAGCTCTTCCGGATCTCCTCAGAGGCTTACCTTTAGATGAAAAAATTGAAGGAGTAAATCTCTCCTCCAATCTGACACCCGAGCAACAAGAAGAGTGCAAATCTATGTTGAATCAGTTTGCCTCTCTGTTCTCGCTTTCACCAGGCTTGACCCCTTGGGGCCAGCACGACATACTCACTGGTGACTGTCTGCAAGTTAAAAGCTGAGGATACCGCATGTCAGAAAACGTACAAACCCACATCAAAGGTGAGGTCAGCAAGATGCTTGATCTCGGGGTAATAGAGCCCTCTACTAGTCCATGGTCTAGCCCAGTTGTGTTAGTACCAAAGGCCGGATCTAAAGAACTTAGATTCTGCGTGGATTATAGAGCTCTTAATGCAGTCACCACGACTGATGCCCACCCTTTGCCAAGAACAGATGAGTTGGTGGATAAACTTGGCGCCGCCAAGTTCCTCAGCACATTTGACTTGACGTCAGGCTATTGGCAAATGGCCCTGACAGACCATGCCAAGGAGAAAACTGCATTTTCTACCCCCGGTGGCTTATACCAGTTTAAGGTAATGCCTTTCGAATTGAAGAATGCACCTGCTACGTTTCAACGGATGGTAAACCAGGTTCTGCATGGGATGGAGGACTTCTGCATGACATACTTGGATGACATCGCAGTGTTCAGCAGTTCCTGGGAAGAACATGTAACCCACCTGAGAGATGTTTTGCAGGCTCTTGGACGAGCCAATCTGACCATAAAGTCGAGCAAATGCCAAATTGGACAGAGTAAGGTAGTCTATCTTGGACATGAGGTAGGAGGTGGAGAAATAAGGCCTTTGCTCAGTAAAATTGAAGCTGTGCAAAATGGGACAACACCGACTACTCAAACCCAGGTGAGAGCCTTCCTAGGCCTCACTGGGTATTACAGGAATTTCATAGAGAACTATGGGACCATAGCTTCTCCACTGAATGTCATCTCCTCGCCCAAATTTCCTAAGAAGGTTAGATGGAACGAGGAGTGCAATCAGGCTTTTGAAAACCTGAAAAAGGCTCTTTACCAAGCCCCAGTATTCAGAGCTCCTGATTACCGCCAACACTTCATTGTGCAGACAGATGCTTCAAATGTAGGAATAGGTGCCGTACTCAGTCAACTGGATGGGAAAGGTAGGGAGCACCCCGTTTGCTTCATCAGCCGCAAGCTGAAGGATCTGGAAACAAGGTGGGCAACAATCGAAAGAGAGTGCTTTGCTATCGTGTGGGCTTTGAAGAAGTTTAGGCTGTACTTGTATGCTTCTACTTTTGTCATTCAGACTGACCACCAACCCTTGAGATGGTTAATGCAAATGAAAGGGGAAAACCCAAAACTATTGAGATGGTCGATCTGCCTGCAAGGGTTTGATTTCACCATTGAGCACAGGTCAGGATGTCACCACCAAAATGCTGATGGTCTCTCTAGGATGTATGTCATCGACTAGAGGTATGAGATTCATCCAGGAGTGGATTAAATCCTCCTGTCCCTTAGTCTGGGGGGGGGCGAGTGTTAGGGAGAATTCTCTGTTTAGGCTGAATTTCCCAACCTAGTGAGTCCCCCAGCAGCTTTGCTGGATTTCTGGAGTTTGTTTTTTCCATCCTGCCAAGAGTGGGACTCTTTTCTCCCGCTCTTGGACATGTATGTGTGTAATTCCTTTGAATGTCCATGTGTTCTATGGGCTATGGAGTCTTTTACTCCATAGGGTCTCATATGTTTTTCTACATGTGTTACACCGCACCCTACGTGCCGTAACACTGGGGTGTCCTAGCGGACCTCCACCATAGACTCCATACCCGGGGACTGACTACTGTCTCCCCGGGCATGTAAAGTCACCATTGGCTTTACTAGACCTAAATTTACTAACAGAACTAGTACAAACCATCTTATTGTGGACATACTAGTAGAGGTAATTCGATTACTCCTGGATCTGTTACTCGAGGGGGCACTGTCCCGTCCCCCCTCGTCGAGTTTTGGCTGGTGGCAGTGGAAACTACTTGTTATGTTTGACCCCGAACATAACCCTATGGGATTCATCCCATTGTTGGAGATTGATACTTTTTCTCGTTAATCTCTAACGTACCACCGATCTACTTATCTTAAATAAGTTTATCGGATGGTATTTTCTGCCAGAACTCGGTTTGTAAAATGGCATCTGTGTTTGTCTCTGTGACTCCTAAACCAAAGGTTGAGCCCTTTGTTCCACTTTTGATGGGCTCTGTACAGAGACCCTCCAAAGTGGTGCCATTCTGTCTGGGTTACCACAGGGGTGTGGGAGGGGGTTTAGGCACCCTGGACCGAGTTGCCTTGCCAACTCCGGTCGCACTGTGGAGTGATTGGCCCAAGTGGTGAGCCTCCCCGCTCACCACTTAGCATGTGTTGATTGAAAGCTAGGCTGAATGAATGGGGGTTTTCTGCATAAAAGCAGGGCTTTTGGGACTGGATCTTCAGAAGTCGCCACAGGACCTAAGAATCCGACGAGGGTAACGCTGAGCCGACCTGCAACGACGATACCTCCGGTGGAGCCCTGCTGAACCGACTCACCACTTCCCGACGACAGAGGAGATCTCCCTGCCGGAGAGTCTCTTCCCCTGATTGGTGGGAACAACCAGTCCCCTTTGCTTTTTATTCGCCTCAGGACGCAGTGGTCGAATTGCCCGTGCAGCGCACCTCGGCAACCGGATAGCCACCGCTCCTGTACCGCGACAAAAAGTTGGTGCCTTGTGACGGAGCACTCCGCGGCTGGTCTCTTCCCTGGTGGTGCACCGGACTTCACTTTTTCTTCGACGACGAGATCATCTCTACTCTTGGCAAAGACCCGACGTGCATCCACCACCAGGAACAACTGCCCCCGCCGGAGCTGTCTCTCCACAACAAGGTACCGTGTCCGCCTGGCTTCCCTTTCGATCAGATCGAGTGAGGTGTCTTAATCCTCTCCTTTCCGTTGGGTCGCCTCTAAGCTTTTTCTACACTTATTGTTCTGAACTGGTTCAATCTGCCGATAACAATTTGCTACAAAGACTCAAATGCATTTCCACTAGAGACTTTTTGGGACATATCGCCTTGCCTCTCTCCGAGTGGGCCTGGCCTCTGAACTTTATGATCTATTGTGGTTCTTGCCTTCTTGCCTTGCATTTTACCCGTGAAGTATTGAACTGTGTTGATTTCGTAACCTGCCTATTTTTTTCTCTCCCGTCCTAACTAATATTAGAGTGCCATCTAGGTTGAGGTATACACCTCTGTCTGTAAATAAGTGGTGCCGGTAGAACCTAGACTTGTCGAAATATTGCTAGGGGGATTGATAGTTTCTTCTTCGTAGAGTAATTGTGTTTGATTTGTTAGTGAAAGTGCCATAGTGTTTTTGATAGATGTTTCGTTATAAATAAATACCTTAATATCTTTACACTGAGCCTCGTTTCGTGTATGCTTGTCTTGATGTGAAGAATTGCCCTATTTTGTATACTCCACATACTGCTCAACTCTTCTTGAGGGAAGTCTGACTGCTCAGCCACAGCTACCAAGTGAATCTGTGTGGTACAGACTGCTACCAAGTGGGTTCACCGCCAAAGACCTGTAGTCCTAAATCTTTTGCAGTGGTCCGAGAGGGAATTGCACAGGTTTCCGCCTAACAGTCTCTCTATCCCCTCTGCTTCCCTGCAAGTTTCCTCCAGGATGGCAGCCCGTCTCCTTGCATGACACAGTGCTACTTCTGCCCTTGCCATCATAACCCTAGCCCCCCAAGCCTGCTGCCTCTCTACCCCTATTTTCTGCCCATAGCACCTAAACACAGAAGACATCCTCTGTCTGAGCTCCATGTTTGCCTCCTGTTTCACACAGTGCACCTGCCTCCTTATGATGGTTCGCCCTGAGAATAGAAGCCTCCTCCTTAAAGCCTGCTGCTGCCACAGCGCCCGGTGCCGGCTTCATGTGTACGCGCTCTGGGCTGATGATGATACCCGGGGGGGTGTACGGCCTGTGCACTGCTACTGGGTGCTTGCTGTGCCTCCATTGCTGGTGACACTGTCAGTGCCTGGCTAGGCACAGTGACCATCTCAGATAATTTGCCTATGACTCCCAACTCGGGCAGGGATGTTGGCTCCACCAGACTGGGAAATCTGGGTAGGACTGGTGCACAGGGTGGTGTGGTGGGATCTGGGTCGGAAGTTGCCCTGGAAGACAACTGGTGCACAGAGGAGGAAGACGAGGAGGGGGTTGCATTACTAAAAAGCCCACGCAGCACAAACTAGACCAGGATTGTTGCAAGCCATCTGAGGAGACGGCATACCTCATCGTAATAACGTGCAAGCAGTCGAAGTGCAGCCTGCACATCATCACGTATGACGGATGTATGCCTTACCAGCCTGGCCTGCAGGGGTATCACATAGTCCTGAATGGCAACAGCCGATGGCATTGGGGTGTCAGTCTGTGTGTACACATCTGACGCCAGGGGCTGGGCCTGCGTGGAGGTATCCCGGCCGGCGCATACTGCTGCATCTGCTGGCCCAGGGCCAAGATTTTGCACAGGCACCTCAACTGTGGCCTGCACAGCCTCATGAACCAGGGACAGGACTGCAGTATTCACGGCCACTGTGACGCCCCCACCTGACCGCATGGGCTGTGGTTCTACGGCACCTCCCCCCCTGCACCCCTGCCAACCTGGATGACTCTGGGACGTCTTCCGCAATGGATGGCCCCTGCGTTGCATCAGCTATTCCCCCTGCTGCTGAGGAGTCCACTACCACCTTCACCCTCTTGGACGTACCCAAGCAGCATTGCCCGGTGGTCAATATGTGGCCACAGCCACCTCGCTCCCCGAAGATGTGCTGTCATGGTGGCATGGCTGGACCTTGTGCCTCTGCCTGGTGGAGGCATCCCTGCTGCCATGCTCCACAGCACTCCTTCCGCCCTCTTCTTCCGATACAACTGTGGAAAAGGAGACACTGAACACAAACATTGGTGTACTGCACCAATGTGTACGTGGCAATACAAATATTCACATGAAGTTCACTAGTCAAGGGAACAACCATCATCCTACACCACCACACACATGGACATGCAATCCACATACATGCACATACATGCATGTCCATCACTCCAGCCATTCACATCAGGCTAGGTGCCACTCTCATGAACAATCAATTGTGCATGCTACACACACATGTATCGTGCTCATACACATGTCATGCACACACTTCAACAGAGAGTTCACAAGCATTGTGATGAGCAATCACATCAGAGTCCCGTTAACTGTAATCCTGCAACATGACTATGTCAGCCATCAAAATGCATGTGTTGCATCCAGCCATGAGTGATGGCCAGTCACACCTTCCCATCTTTGCCACTTACACATGAACACCATGCATGCACATGACTTGGCCAACACTACCTCAACTGTCACACTTTTCACACCGGCAGGTCTCAGACAAAAGTAGCAAAACACATGCACGGTCTGAAAGGCAACAGACAACACACAATGCAACTGATATCTCATTCAAATCACATATGGTCCAATGCACACATGGAGAGCACTGTCTGGGGCATGCACACAGACATCGGTCTCAGAGGAATACTTGCTTCAAGTGTAAGAGGCTCACTGACAACATACAGCAACACCCACATGCACTGTAGAGCATCGCAAGGCATGGATAGTCACCAGTCAACTCCAGACGTTGGGGCAACTCGCAGAAATGGGTGTGCAGTGCCAGGTAAAACTTCTCCAGGACCCGCATTTTAGTACTCGAAAGCCGGCACCTGCGCGTCCAGTGCACTTCCATGGATGCACCAGTATCGATGAAGCGGAGGGCCTTACTGTGGGTCGTGGACTTCAGGTCCTCCCAGCACTAGTGCACATTCTTAAAGGTCCAGGATGCCATGCCCTCGGCATTGATGGCATCCCTAATCCCTTCGCAGATCCGCTGACATCCATCCTTGCCGACTTGTATTGATGGGTTGAAGAGGGCATCATCATTCTCCAGGACCTTCTCGACCAGGATGTCAACTTCCCTGGCAGTGAAGTTGACAGCCCTCTGCCTCACTGCCATTGGGTTGCCGCTCTGGCCAGAAGAAGATGATTGTGACATGGCAACCCCTGAGGCAGGTGTGGGTGGGCAAGGTGGTCCTGCAGATGGGCTGTGTATGGCATGGTGGGAGTCTGGTGTATCAGCTGAGTTGGTCACACGGGCAAGAACAGGAGCAGTGACAGTGGCTGGACAGCAGGCACTCAAAATGCAAGGCAGTTGGGCAGCAGGCACACACACTGGGCAGGCAGCAGAAGATAGCTCGGTAGGAGGCAACTCAGGGCAGTAGGAGGCAGGTTTAACGGCCCGTAGGCAGGAGCATGGGTCTTCCGTGTCTGTTGCGTGTTCAGCCGGAAACAGAGTGGCAGTTACTTTGCATGTTCAAAATTAGTGCAGACACAAGTCTACTTTTGTTTTTTCAGAGGCTAACAGTGAGTTGCGTATGCATTTTTCATACTGGGTGCCCCCCCAAAGGTTCAGGGACCAGCAGTGGAAGCTGCTATCCCTGTCCAGAAGGGTAAGGGATGTGCAGTGAAAGCTGCTGTCATGACCCAGGAGGGTAAGGGATATGCAGTGGAAGCTGCTGTCCCAGCATCAGTGGGTGATGCCATGGCACAGGCCACTAGTGGTCCAGCATCTGGTGCCCTGAGTGGTCCCAGCCACACAGGGTCAGCACCACGTGCTAAGAAGGCAAAGCTGGTACAGCAGGAAGAGGCTCAACCCCATGGCACGGCACAGGGCACCGGCACATTGAAGAAGAGGAACTTCAATGATGAAGAACTCCAGATCCTTGTGTAATACGTGGAAGGTCATCACCATGACATGTGCCTGCAACCAGGGAGCACAGCATATGGTGCATTGGCAGCATGTCACAGATGGGATAAACGCCTTAGGGTATGAGAAGCGCACTGCTTCTGAAGTCATGAAGCGATGGAATGGCCTCAACCGTTGCACCAAGTTCAAGATAGGGGACAACATCGCCTCTGCTACGGCAACTGGAAGGGGGTCAACAGAGGAGGAGGAGCTCACCCTGCATGAACTGGCTATGAGCCAGTTCATTCATATGTATCAGGTGCAAGGTGTGGGAGGCTTTCCAGATTACCAGGGCACATCCGGTGAGTGACCAAACTTGTGCATCCTGAGTATGTGTAGGGAAACAAAACCACGATGTATGATTGTGTTGCGCTTCTGCCTGCATTTGAATGACTGCACGTCATGGTGTACTGACTCATGCCCTGTGTACTTTAAGTAGATACAACCATTGTGTCGTACATCCGTAGCACATGGCATTGTGACAGTAGTCATCCCTCACCAGTATACACAATTATTTTCAACATGCTACCACAACATGGCATCTAGTTAGTTGCATCAGTGATGTCAGGGACTCTGCTCTGCTAGACAAGTGCTTGTGTCTGAAGTACGTGTTACACATCATGCACTTCATGGTGTAGATTGTCCATTCACACATGTATGTGGGTGGTACCATGCTACAGATAACTTCCATGAAGACTACCAGCAGGCCTCAAAGTGTGCCATCAGCGACATTGCATTTTTCAACACTGTGCACATTACCCATGGGGCTATGGCAATTACCCCAGTGTTACCTTTTTGTGAGAACTCATCCATGTTACCCTCCTACACTCAGCACACACTCCATGGGTCCAAGACCCTGTCCCTCTTGCGTGTCACTGTCCCTTCTTGCTAGCTCCCAGTGCATGTAATAACTCTCCACATCACACACCTTGTCTAGGTGTTACTCTTACAGTCGTACTTCAACTGGGACTTCAGACTCAGGGCATGTCCACTTTGTGTTCACTCCCTGTGCCAGTTCAACACTGGTGTGGCATGTAATTGATGTGCACTTGGATGTGAAAATGTGTTATGTGTGTGTACCTGTTGACATGCAATGCAATAGCATGTTACAGAGCCACATGACCATGCCCATTTAGCATGTATTTGTGAATAGTTTGCTCTGCCATGGGCCAGAATGTGCTTTCAAAGACTGTGTTAGTTGGCAATGTGTCCACTGGCTACATGGGCAGGAACATTGAATGTTGTTGCAAGTCTGCATATGCCATGATCAGATGGCTTCTTGTATATAGTGTGTGTATGCGATTTCTCTCATGGTGACATGCCCGTCATTGTGTTGCAGGCCAGCAATGTGATACAGATGTTTACTGTCGACAAAATGTACATGAATCCTCAGGTCTTTATATGTCTGTGTGCAGGTCATGAGGCACCAGATGCAGAGGAGGAGGAGGAAGAGGAGGAACAAGAGTCTGTGCCGTTCCAGACCACCAGTGGAGGACATGGTGTGGCAGGCCAGGAGAATCCCCTGGTGCTACATAGCATCGTGGGAATGTCCAGATGTGACACTGACTCTTATGAATCCAGTAGCTCTCGTGCTGAACCGGATGTCCAATCCCCAATGCTGTTGGAGGTGAGTGCACCAAGTGTTGGAGAAGTTGGGGCCTGTGAGTCTGAAGGGGGACAGGTGCCTTCACAAGGCCGGTCCGTGGTGTCCTGGCCGTCTGTGGTGGTTACGGCTGCAAGGTCACACTCCCAAGTATTGGGTTCTGGCCCTGGGCCAGATGTCCAAGGGAGGAATGTAGTCATGCAGCCAGAGGCAGTGGCATCACAGTAATGAGACAGTAAATGTTCCACCATTGGATGCGCTGCCAGCTCACATGAATTGTACATATGCAATATTAAATGTCGCCATTGCAGCAAGTCCATATACAAAAATGTTTTTCACGGAAACTCGGATAGATTTTTGCATTATTTAATAATGTTAATTTTCCGTGTTCAAATGCCAACACGTGTTTTGACCTCCACAGGTCTTTCTCAAGGCAAAACTCTGCTCCAAAAAAGCGATGTAAAACCATTTAAATTCACATATGTTTCACCCCAATACATATCACAAAATACCCAAAAAATATATTGACAGTGGCATAGATTACAGGGAAAACATAACACCATGAAGTGAGGTATACATTACCAGATCATATTGTCATAAAAAGTATAAACAGGAACATGTCATCAACAGCGCATGTAAAGAAATGAAAACAGGAAACAACTTAAAATAACTTGTACACAAATGAGTATCTGAATGATTAATATGGTCATGTTATCTTTTTGCCATCTAAGTAATGTGTTTAGTTTACTGGAACTCATGCAATAAATTCACGTGTGCCACCACCATAATCAAGGATTTCTTGGCTTTCATACTAGAACATAATCAGTTTCTGTTTAACGGTCACTATTATGTTCAAACCAGAGGAGTGGCTATGGGGGCCAAGTATGCCACTTCGTTAGCAAACCTCTTCATGGGAAATTTTGAACATCATTACATCTACAATCCACATAAATTCAAAGACCACATCATAGTATGGAAGAGGCATATTGACGATGTTTTACTCATATGGAATGACTCTATAGACATCTTTCGTGAGTTAACAGAATATTTGAACAATAATACTTTTGGTATTGAATTTGTGGGGCATGTTAGTTCGAATAGAATAGAATTTTTGGACCTTGTAATCAGCATTTCAGATTGTCAGATACATACACAAACATTCAGAAAACCGACAGCTGTTAACTCAATTTTACACGCAAAAAGCTGTCACAAACAATCAGTTATAGAAAACATACCATTCAGTGAATTCTATCGAGCTCACAGAAACTGCAGTGCCACGTTAGACTTTATTGATGAATGTGGACAGATTCATGATAGGTTCAAGAGAAGAGGGTATTCCATCCAAAGTCAAGGCATGCAACGAGCAAGTAATATAGCACGAGAGGATATGCATTCTGATCATGAGACACAAAAGCCTATCAGTTACTCTGATGTACACATTATTATCAAATATGTGCAAAATTCGGATATGTTATATAGAATGCTTGCTAAACATTGGCATCTACTTCAACTTGATCCAGTTATACAGCCTTATATAGCGGACAAATCCAAGTTCATCTTTACGCGAAATCACACGATTAAGGAACATTTGTGTCCTTCCTTCTTAGCTCCTCAAATTAATGCTGCAGACTCTACATCATGGCTACCTCCTAAGCCAAAGGGTTTCTTTAAATGTGGCACATGCAATTTCTGCAAGTTTGTTATTAACTCTGATACCTTTTCATATCACAATGGTTTATCGATTCAAATATGTGATTTCATGAACTGCGAGACCAAATATGTGGTGTATGCGATTCTTTGCAAATGTGGCAAAGTGTATGTAGGTGCTACAATAAGGGAATTGCGAATACGCGTTCGAGAACATTTTGCAAGTTTGACTAAATATGACTCCAAATTGCCATTTTCAATACACTGGAAAGAACACCATCAAATGGATAATGTTAGAGATATTAGGTTTATTGGTCTAATGCAAGCAAGATCTCACCCTAGAGGGGGCGACCGACTTGCATTGCAATTGGAAGCTTGTACTATATGTAGATTATGATGCACCACCTTGGGGCTTAACAGTGATACGGAATTACATGCCTTCCTGTAGGTGGGCAAGTGGATGTGGGACCCATCTCTCAACCTGATGTACATAATGTAGGATGATATATGTACGGATTATATATTTGTGGCACTGCTGGAGCCTAGGGGACCAACAAGGGGCCAGCGCTACATCCGTGGGCCAAATACATTGGAATTAGCCAAATATTCCCTTTCTTTCATTCACATTTCACACACCTGGCACCATTTGTATATTCAACCTTGACACTCTTCCACTCTGTCCATCTATTACTGCAACTGCAATTGCAATTTATGTGTAGGGCCAGTACAAATAATTAATTATTATGTTTTCTCACATACTAGGCAGTAGTGTGAGCCTTTCCAGGAATTGGTATCCTTGTAATAAGTATGTGTGTTTTGTAAATTCGAATATGTTCTTTTGAGCACACTATTAGTGTGAGCATTATCTGTTTTTCCACAAAATGTTTATGTTTACGAACACGTGAATCATCGGGTGATGATATTCAAGCACGCGATCAGGGATGTGCTACAAAATATTTATTAAAGTATACATACGTTCCTCGCTAATTGTACACTCAATTGGCACTGTACATAATTAAGAACGTATGGTTCTGTTGATATTGTATCACTTATCACGTGACTGCATTGGGTCACGTGATGAGTGACGCGTCACGTGTTTACAAGGTGCTTTTCTTTTTCACGTAGTCCGGGGATGACCGCGGTTAGACTTGCTTGTGTTTGGACAGACGTGCGCAGACCGCAGTATATTACTGTAAGACAATTTTAGTTATGTACTTATCGCGTAACATGCTGAGTCACGGCTTTTCCATTCCGCTATTCTCAACATGCACGGTTTTGCCCATTAGGTGTTGCCATTAAGGGCTGACTGTAATTCATTGACATAGAACGCCAATAATTCACTAGGACCGATCAGCAATAAAGCTGTGCAGGTACGCTGTCCTTTTGTAATTTGTAATTTGTCTAACTAGGAGCTTTTGAGATATCATTCACCCTGACTAATTAATTAGTTGCACTTACCAGTGTCTCCTTATCTGGAATATAGGACGTCAGATTCACGTCTACTGCAACATTAGCTTTTATTCACAAGCTGATATCTATCAGAGAGACTTTGTATTGGGTAATTTCCAAGTTGATACATGTCGGTATTGCATGACAACTATTGGGATATGGAATTTCATCCTTACTTAGTGGACTTGGGATGACTGTACACCCATTCACTACGCACTAAGTTTGCATTTATTCTTTTGGCTCAGCGGGTGCGGTGAGAGGCACTGTAGTTGGAGGCACTGGGCCCCAGTTGGTGGCACACTGAACTTATTGCATGAGTTCCAGTAAACTAAACACATTACTTAGATGGCACACAGATAACATGCCATATTAATCATTCAGATACTCATTTGTGTACAAGTTGTTTTAAGTTATTTCCTGTTTTCATTTCTTTACATGCGCTGTTGATGACATGTTCCTGTTTATACTTTTTATGACAATATGATCTGGTAATGTATACCTCACTTCATGGTTTTATATTTTCCCTGTAATCTATGCCACTGTCAATATATTTTTTGGGTTATTTGTGATATGTATTGGGGTGAAACATATGTGAATTTAAATGGTTTTACATCGCTTTTTTGGAGCAGAGATTTGCCTTGAAGAAGACCTGTGGAGGTCGAAACACGTGTTGGCATACAGCCCTGTCATTTGGGCATACAACTCTGGCATTTGAACACAGAAAATGAACATAATTAAATAATGCAAAACTCTATCCGAGTCTCCGTCGAAAAACATTTTTGTATATGGACTTGCAGCAATGGCGACACTTAATATTGCATATGTACAATTTGTGTGAGCTGGCAGCGCATCCAATGGTGGAACATTTACTGTCTCTTTTCAATGTTGAGTAGGTTAGATGTGCCTACTTGTTCCATGTGGGTGCAGCAGCTAGTTCTGTTTGTTTGAAGAGTGGGTTTTGATGAGATATATAAGCTCAAGTGCTTCCAATTACCTGGTGCACTTCAGCTATACTGTTTTCTGTTTTCCTTTTCATGCTGGGTGGGGCATTGCTGAGCAGTGTATACACTTAAATTTCCGTTAGTATTTAACATGGCCAAATATATAGTTAATGGAGAAAGGGACAGGGTAGCTTTGTTCTCCCCCAAAGGTACCCCGGGTAATGCTTTCGCTGGCAGTAGTACACAACCAGAGACCTTAGCTAACAAATGCGTTAAACTAGAAAAATTGGCCAAGCGTGAAACAAACAAATATTGGGAAAAAGTATTTTTAGCCAATTATCTAGAGCACAAAATAATACCCAGGGGATTATGCATACTCATATTTCCTGATTTCACTAATAATGCGGATCAGGACCTTGCCCAAGAGTGGGAAGAGAACCTAACATTAAGTTCGGAAAAAATGTTGAAGTTATTGATAACACATGCAGAACGGGAACATGAAAGAGTGTCCACACAAATTGAGATTCTCCATAAAGAAATAGAAGAAATGGGGAATCCACCAGCAGTCAAAGAGAAGAACTATTTTGAAAGACTACCAGGATAAGATTAAAATTTGAGCCAAGCTTGAAACCAATAAGTATTGGGAGAAAGTTTAATTGGCCAACTATCTAGAGCACAACATGATACCTAGGGAATTACGCATCCTTATATTTCCTGATTTCACCAATAATGCGGACCAGGACCTTGCTCAAGGACGGGAGGAGAACCTTACTTTAAGTTCTGAAAAAATGGTAAAATTATTGATTACTCACGCTGAACGTGAACATGAAACGGTATCAACACAAATTGAGACTTTGCACAAGGAAATAGAGGAAATGGGGAATTCACCAGCTGTCAAAGAGAAAAACTTTGACAAAATTCATACCATTTTAAAAGACTATCAGGACGAGATTAAAATTCGGAAATTTCGAAAATTCTTTCGGGACGAGAGAGATTATAACACCGATAGAGTGTACACGTTTCAGGCTAAGTATGACAAAGACAATATTGGTCCAATGGTTAAAACACCTACTGGAACTCCAGTCTCCTCAGAGGTTGATTCTGAGGAAGAACCCTCAAATAGAATAGAGGGGACAGGGGGAGAGACACCTACACCTTCCTTAACTCATCGTAGAAGGTGTTTATGGCAGAAATTAAAAGACACATGAAAGGAAACTTTTCCAATTATAATGCTGCCGCTAATAAACATGTTAGATTCACTGTCCCTTTAGGACGAGCTACTGTAACACCCACCACATCATCCGAGGAAGAAGAGGAAGAGGATCTAGGGTCAGATACAGGGCACAACATAAACAGACGTCACACAAGGGCCAGCCTCAGAAATCTTCAAGCCAAATCCATTCTAAAAACTTAGTTCACAACCTATCTTCCAAAGTCCTTACCCCGGCGGAGTTGTCTGTATTGAATAAAGGTTTGTCATTTGCACCAAGTCGTCAGCCTGATCTTATTGATTTTCAAATAGATCTATTCAAGTTTATACGTAAGTTGAAGCTCAAAAAATTCTTTCATACACAGGTACAGCAATATAAACCTAGAGTACCCCCAGTTCACCCATCCAGCTTACGTTATCGAATATAGAAGATACTGCATTACTTTTGACTCTATGTAGATTACGATGCACCACCTTGGGGCTTAACAGTGATACAAATTACATGTCTTCCTGTAGGTGGGCAAGTGGATGTGGGACCCATCTCTCATCCTGATGTACATAATGTAGGATGATATATGTACTGAATATATATGTGTGGCACTGCTGGAGACTAGGGGACCGACGAGGTGCCGGCGCTACATCCGTGGACCAAATACATTGGAATTAGCCAAATATTCCCTTTCTTTCATTCACATTTCACACACGTGGCACCATTTGTATATTCAACCTTAACACTCTTCCACTCTGTCCATCTATTACTGCAACTGCAATTGCAATTTATGTGTAGGGCCAGTACAAATAATTCATTATTATGTTTTCTCACACACTAGGCAGTAGTGTGAGCCTTTCCAAGCATTGGTATCCTTGTAATAAGTACAGTGTTTTGTAAATTCAAATATGTTCTTTTGAGCACACTATTAGTGTGAGTACTATCAGTTTTTCCTCAAAATGTTTATGTTTACGAACATGTGAATCATCGGGTGATGATATTCAAGCACGCGATCAGGGACATGCTACAAAATATTTTTTTGAGTATACATATGTTCCTCGCTAATTGTACACTCAATTGTCACTGTACGTAATTAAGAACGTATGGTTCTATTGATATGGTATCACTTATCACTTATCACGTGACTGCATTGGGTCACGTGATGAGTGACGTGTCACGTGTTTACAAGGTGCTTTTCTTTTATACGGAGTCCGGGGACGACCGCGGTTGGACTTGCTTGTGTTTGGACAGACGTGCGCAGACGGCAGTATATTAGTGTAAGCCCATTTTAGTTATGTACTTATCACGTAACATGCTGAGTCACGGCTTTTCCATTACGCTATTCTCAACATGCACGGTTTTGCCCATTCGGTGTTGCTATTAAGGGCTGGTGTATTTCATTGACATAGAACACCAATAATTCACTAGGACCGATCAGCAATAAAGCTGTGCAGGTAACACTGTCCTTTTGTAATTTGTAATTTGTCTAACTTGGAGCTTTTGAGATATCATTCATCCTGACTAATTAATTAGTTGCACTTACCAGTGTCCCCTTATTTGGAATATAGGACATCAGATTCACGTCTACTGCAACATTTGCTTTTATTCACAAGCTGATATCTATCAGTGAGACGTCGTATTGGGTAATTTCCAAGTTGATACATGTTGGTATTGCATGACAACTATCGGGATATGGAATTTCTTCCTTACTTTGTGGACTTGGATGACTGCACATCCATTCACTACGCACTAAGTTTGCATTTAGTCTTTTGGCTCAGCGGGTGCGGTGAGAGGCTCTGTAGTTGGAGGCACTGGGCTCCAGTTGGTGACACACGTGAACTTATTGCATGAGTTCCAGTAAACTAAACACATTACTTAGATGGCACACAGATAACATGCCATATTAATCATTCAGATATTCATTTATGTACGAGTTGTTTTAAGTTCTTTCCTGTTTTCATTTCTTTATATGCGCTGTTGATGACATGTTCCTGTTTATACTTTTTATGACAATATGATCTGGTAATGTATACCTCACTTCATGGTTTTATGTTTTCCCTGTAATCTATGCCACTGTCAATATATTTTTTGGGTTATTTGTGATATGTATTGGGATGAAACATATGTGAATTTAAATGGTTTTACATCGCTTTTTTGGGGCAGAGTTTTGCATTGAAAAAGAACTCTGGAGGTCGCAACATGTTTTGGCATACAACTCTGTCATTTGGGCATACAACTCTTTTATTTGAACATGGAAAATGAACATAATTAAATAATGCAAAAATCTATCTGAGTCTCTGTTGAAAAACATTTTTGTATATGGACTTACAGCAATGGCGACACTTAATATTGCATGTGTACAATTCGTGTGAGCTGGCAGTGCATCCAATGGTGGAACATTTACTGTCTCTTTTCAATGTCGAGTAGGTTAGAGGTGCCTACTTGTTCCATGTGGGTGCAGCAGCTAGTTCTGTTTGTTTGAAGAGTGGGTTTTGATGAGATATATAAGCTCAAGCGCTTCTAATTACCTGGCGCACCTCAGCTATACTGTTTTCTGCATCACAGTAATGGCCATGCTCCGTTGGGTCAGGCTGGGCAGACAGTGTGGGAGCAGTCGATAATGCATGCTGCACAACAACCGGGTGCTGCCTATGATATTTTGGCTGAGGGCATGGGTAGGGTGTGCAGTTCCATGATCCCACCAGCAACACATGTGGAGCACCAGCTTCACGCAATGCGGTCCACATGTCGCTCACACAGGCTGCACATGGAAGCCAACATCAGGAGCCGACAGGCCAATCTGAGGTCTCTGCATGTATCCCCGCTTGCAGAGGGTCGAGTCCACAGGAAGCCCTGAGGCAAGAGTTGGCTCACAGAGCTGCAATCCAAGAGGAAGAGGCAGCCCGCAGGAGACTGTACCAACAGGAGATGCAACTATTGAGACAGACCATCTCGGAGGAACTCCGTGCATCCGTGAGGTTATGCATGGTGACCTCCAAAACCTCATTGTGCTGGTGCATTCATCAGTGTCATGTATGGCCGCTGCCACTGGGGAACAGTCCAAGGCACTGCATGGTGAGCCTCTTGGCAAAGGGTGGGCATCAGTCTTGGTGACTGCATTAAGAGCTCTATAATCCACGCAGAATCTAAGTTCTTTAGATCCGGCCTTTGGTACTAACACAACTGGGCTAGACCATGGACTAGTAGAGGGCTCTATTACCCCGAGATCCAGCATCTTGCTGACCTCACCTTTGATGTGGGTTCGTACGTTCTCTGACATTCTGTATCCTCTGCTTTTGACCGGCAGACAGTCACCAGTGAGTATGTCGTGCTGGCCCCAAGGGGTCAAGCCTGGTGAAAGCGAGAACAGAGAGGCAAACTGATTCAACATAGATTTGCACTCTTCTTGTTGCTCGGGTGTCAGATTGGAGGAGAGATTTACTCCTTCAATTTTTTCATCTAAAGGTAAGCCTCTGAGGAGATCCGGAAGAGCTTCACTCTCTTCTTCTTCGCTCCTACGCTCCTACATCGGTCTTGAGACATACGCTTTGAGTCGGTTGGTGTGAAAGACTGTCGGAGCCTCCTTGGGATTGCCCAAGTCCACCAGATAGTTGACCTCTCCGAGTTTACCCACAACTCTGAAGGGTCACATCCACTTGTCTTGCAAGGCCCTCCGCCTTGTTGGGATCATAACGAGAATGAGCTGGTCTTGAGTGAGCTCAACCATGTTAGCCTTTTGATCGTGCCAGTGCTTGACCAATGCTTGTCCAGCATTCAATTTATCACTTGCTTCCATCATCATGTGCGACATTCTCCTCCAGAGACCTATCACGTAGTCAGTCACTCTGACTGGCTTGGGGGAAGGAGCACTCTCCAACCCCTCCTTAATCATGGCCAATGGACCTCTGACGGGATGACCATAGAGTAGTTCGAAGGGAGAGTAACCTATTCCCTCCTGAGGGACTTCTCTATAAGCAAAGAGAAGGCATGGCAGTAGAAGGTCCCACTTACGCTTAAGGGGTTCCTCTAAAGCACCTATCATGCTCTTCATGGTTCGGTTGAACCGTTCTACCAACCCATTGGTTTGTGGGTGGTAAGCTGTTGAGAACTTGTAAGTAACTCCACAGGTTTTCCACATGGCTTTCATGTAGTGGGACATAAAGTTTGACCCCCTGTCAGAGATTACTTCCTTAGGAAACCCAACCCTAGTAAAAATACCAAGGAGGGCCTTAGCCACAGCCGGAGCTGTAACAGTCCTCATAGGAATTGCCTCAGGATACCTAGTAGCATGGTCTACTACAACAAGTATAAACCTGTTGCCTGAGGAGGTTGGAGGATCAAGGGGACCAACAATGTCAATCCCTACTCTCTCAAATGGGACTCCCACAACTGGGAGAGGCACTAAAGGTGCCACATTCTTGGAGCCAACCTTACCAGAGGTCTGGCAGGTGTGGCAGCTCCTGCAGTGTTTTTCCACTTCGGCCCCCATCTTTGGCCAATAGAAGTAGAGAGAGAGCCTTTCCTTAGTCTTCTTGAAACTCAAGTGACCAGCCAAAGGAATCTTGTGGGCTAACTGCAAGAACTGTGGTCTGTTCTCTTGAGGTACTACAAGTCGTTTGTAGTCTCCAGGTGCAGACTCGGTCGGTTCACTGTAGAAGAGGCCACCTTCCCAGTGCAACCTGTATTTCCCAGGCTCTTGCCCTTCAGCCTGAGCTTCTGCCTGGTGGCGAAGACCTTCCAGAGTTGGACATTCCCTCTGTCCCTTACTGAAGTCTGCCCTGCTGGGTCCACCTTCTGCCAGTAAAGACTGCAGCTCAGGATGGACAACAGGATCCAGATCTCCAATCAGTTCCTGGTCTTCTATTAGCTCTTCCTCAGAGTCTAATTCTACCACACAGGGTTGTACCGCCCTCTCAGCCTCGGCTGGAGGTGGAGTTACGGGTGTAACTTTGGACAACTGCGGGGAAGTCCGTGTTGGCTGCACTGGAATGCTTGCTGCTGGGTTCGGGATAGAAGTCTTAGGTTTCCCTTTCGCTTCTGATTTCTTGGAGACAGCTGCCGACAATTCTAGTGGAGCAGGAGTGATTTCTTTCTTCATCATCTCCTGGAGAGTACCGCGCATGGTCCTCTCTCTTGCGGGTCTGGTTAGCTCCTGTAACCGTTTACTAGGAAGTCTGGGAGTATGCGATACAACTCAGAGTGTTTTCAAATCGTTACCCAACAGTACGCGTCCTGGTACCTCACTCTGTATGCTGACAAGTATCTTTACAGTCATGTTGTTACACTGGATGAGAACTGGTAATTGGGGAAGCATCTGCACAGGCCCTCCAGCTAACTTGGTGAGGCATTTGGGTGACTTAGCAACATCCTCAGCCTGAAAAAACGATTTATCCACCACAGTTATGCTGGCCCCAGTGTCCCTAATGGCAGGAGTCTCCTGACCATTCACCTGGACACTGTCCTTATAATACTCTTTAGTATTATCGGGGATAGAATTATAGACATCTAAATTCTGTTGTTCCCACAACCCCAGAGATACTAAAGAAACGCTGGCTGAGACTCCAATGGGTTCGTCAGCTAGCAGTAGAAAGTTTCCACTTGCCATTTGGACTTCCTCCTCTGGAGCGAAGGCTAAGGAGACAAGCTGGACCCCTGAAGGTTTACCCTTACATCTGGGATCTCCTTTCACGTGGTCAGTCGAGCCACAAACAAAGCATTTACTGAATGCTTTCTGGAATGGTGGCTTGTTCTGACCTCCTTCCGGTTTGGCACCAGAAGACACACTATTCTACTGTGGTTTTCCCGGTGGCTTAACCTTCTGGTTTTGTTTGGGGCCCTCTTTGGAAATTGAGTTATTAGAATTCTCTTTTGAGTCTTTTTTAGGCTGTTTTCCCTCTTCCTTTTTCTGAGTTGCCCCAGAATCCTTATGAGTAGCCCTGTTGGCAACCCATAAATCAGCAGCCTTAGCTAGCTTCCGGGAATCCAATTCCTTCGAATCAGCCAAGTGCTGCCTGAGCTCAGGAGAACAGGCATCATAGATCGACTCCAACATAAAAAGATTCCTCATACCCTCATAAGTTTTCACTTTGTAACCCTTAATCCATCCCTCTAAGTTTTTCAACCCTTCACTCACCCAGGTAGCCCAAGGGGTACCATCATGCTTTTTGAGGGTTCTAAAGCTCTTAAGGTACTGGGAAGGGGTCTTCCCGAATCTAGCTATCAAAGCTAGTTTCACACTTTCGTAATCCGTCTTATCCGCCTACCCCAACTCCATTACCACATCAGTCGCAACAGGAGGGAGCCTAGAGAACAACCAGGGAAGTAAATCATTCCTGGTGATGTCCTGGAGCCCATGATTGTACTCAAACAGTTTCAACCAATCCAACACATCCAATCTCGGTTCATACATACCCACTAATTCCTTCGGCATCCGGGGTCTTTTGGGACTGGAGCTACTAGAGGAACCAGAGGAGAGAGAAGCATTTTCCATAGACAACTTTTTCATCTCCAACTCGTGATTAAGTTCTATTTCTCTGAGTCTTAACTCAGCTTGCTTCTGCTCAGCCTGGGCATTCATCCGTCTGAACTCGAGCTCTTGGTTTCGTTCAGATTGAGCCAAGAGCCGTTTGTATTCTAATTCGAGCTTCATTTTTTCAAGTTCAAAATAAGCAGGGTTACTTGTGGGACCGGAATGGGCCCCGTAGGCACAGCTGGTACGGCAGGTAGAGGAGCAGGGGAGACAGTTTTGTTAGCCTCTCCTTCCTCGTCAGCCTCTTCGTCGCTATCATCAGAATTATGATTTAGATCAACACCACCACTGTTACCTACTTTTGCTGGAGAAATTGGTTCCTCTGAACCAGTACCCAGACTTTGGTTCGCCAGCAATCTCTCAATTAGTTCTAACTTCTTGCCTCTTACAGGAAGATTCTCTTGCCTACAGAGAGCTCGCAAACTCTCAGTATTTTCACCTGACAAGGACTCTTGACTGTAAGTTTCCATTGGCAGACATGTTTCTGAAAGTTGCTTTTTAGTGCTAAGCTTTGTGGTTAGTTATCCTAAAGTGTCGAAAAGCACTCTAAACTGTATACTCAATACAAATCCCACCGCTGTACACCAGTGTTACGCGGAAACCTGTGCAGTTCCCTCTGGGACCACTGCAAAAGATTTAGGACTACAGGTGTTTGGCAGTAAACCCACTTGGTAGCAGCTGTACCACGCAGATTCACTTGGTAGCTGTGGCTGAGCAGTCAGACTTCCCTCAAGAAGAGTTAAGCAGTATGTGGAGTATACAAGATAGGGCAATCCTTCACAGTAAGACAAGCAAACACGCAACGAGGCTTCAGTGTAAAGATATTAAGGTATTTATTTATAACGAAACATCTATCAAAAACACTATGGCACTATCACGGCAAACAAATCAAATACAATTACTCTACGAAGAAGAAACGATCAATCCCCCTAACAATATTTCGACAAGTCTAGGTTCTACCGGCACCACTTATTTGCAGACAGAGGTGTATGCCTCAACCTAGATGGCACTCTAATATTAGTTAGGACGGGAGAGAAAAATCAGTAGGTTAAGAAATCAACACAGTTCAATACTTCACGGGGAATAAAATGCAAGGCAAGAAGGCAAGAACCACAATAGATCATAAAGTTCAGAGGCCAGGCTCACTCGGAGAGAGGCAAGGCGATATGTCCCAAAAAGTCTCTAGTGGAGATGCGTTCGAGTCTTTGTAGCAACTTGTTATCGGCAGATTGAACTCGTTCAGAACAATACGTGAGAAAGCTTGGAGGCGACCCAACGGAAAGGAGAGGATTAAGACACCTCACTCGAACCGATCGAAAGGGAAGCCAGGAGGACACGGGACCTTGTTTGTGGAGAGACAGCTCCGGCGGGGGCAGTTGTTCCTGGTGGTGTATGCACGTCGGGTCTTTGCCAAGAGTAGAGATGATCTCGTCGTCGAAGAAAAGTGAAGTCCGGTGCACCACCAGGGAAGAGACCAGCCGCGGAGTGCTCCGTCACAAGGCACCACCTTTTGGTCGCGGTACAAGGGTAGTGGCTGTCCGGTTGCCGAGGTGCTCTGCACGGGCAATTCGACCACTGCGTCCTGAGGCGAAGAAAAAGCAAAAGGGACTGGTTGTTCCCACCAGTCAGGGGAAGAGACTCTCCGGCAGGGAGATCTCTGTCGTCGGGAAGTGGTGAGTCGGTTCAGCAGGGCTCCACCGGAGGTGTCGTCGTGCAGGTCGGCTCAGCTTTACCCTCTTCGGATTCTTAGGTCCTGTGGCAACTTCTGAAGATCCAGTCCCAAAAACCCTGCTTTTATGCAGAAAACCCCCATTCATTCAGCCTAGCTGTCAATCAACACATGCTAAGTGGTGAGCGGGGAGGCTCACCACTTGGGCCAATCACACCAGAGTGCGACCGGAGTTGGCAAGGCAACTCGGTCCAGGGTGCCTAAACCCCCTCCCACACCCCTGTGGTAACCCAGACAGAATGGCACCATTTTGGAGGGTCTCTGTACAGAGCCCGCCAAAAGTGGAACAAAGGGCTCGACCTTTGGTTTAGGAGTCACAGAGACGAACACAGACGCCATTTTAAAAACCGAGTTCTGGCAGAAAATACCATCCGATAAACTTATTTAAGATAAGTAGACCGGTGGTACGTTAGAGATTAATGAGAAAAAGTATCAATCTCTAACAATGGGACGAATCCCATAGGGTTATGTTTGGGGTCGAACATAACAAGTAGTTTCCACTGCCACCAGCCAAAACTCGACGAGGGGGGACAGGACAGTGCCCCCTCGAATAACAGACCCAGGAGTAATCAAATTACCCCTACTAGCACGTCCACAATAAGGTGGTTTGTACTAGTTCTGTTAGTAAATTTAGGTCTAGTAAAGCCAATTGTGACTTTACATGCCCGGGGAGACAGTAGTCAGTCCCCGGGTATGGAGTCTAAGATGGAGGTCCGCTAGGACGCACCAGTGTTAGGGCACGGAGGGTGCGGTGTAACACACATAGAAAAACATATGAGACCCTATGGAGTAAAAGACCCCATAGCCCATAGAACACATTGACTTTCAAAGGAATTACACACATTCATGTCCAAGAGTGGGGAAAAAAGAGTCTCACTCTTGGCAGGATGGAAAAAAACAAACTCCAGAAATCCAGCAAAGCTGCTGGGGGACTCACTAGGTTAGGAAATTCTGCCTAAACAGAGAATTCTCCCTAACATCTGGGACAATCTCTTTCCGCTGCGATTTATCTGTGCTGAACTCTTACAGCCCCCACAGAGTCTGTCCGCACCCCCAGAGACAGCTTTGAGATTCCAGCAGCTTCAATGCCAGGACAATCACCTCTGCCCGAATTCCCTTCTGTAGGCTGCAGCGCCTGAAAGAAAAAAGCCCCCTCCTTTTTTCAACACTACTATTTATCTAATTTTCCCCTGTCAATCAAGAGCACAGTGGCCTCCCCTTGACATGTCTGCACCTCCTAAACTCCTGACTCCACTGTCCAATCACCCACGAGAGCACGTATCAACTTATTTCCTGCACACTGAAGATTTCAGAATGCACAAAAGACAGTTATTTTTTTTTCTTTTTCTCCGTGCATATTTCTCTTCCTTGGAAAAACACTAAAACAGAATTTCCATCTTTGTTCACTGACATTGCATTGCAATGTTAATCAGGGGAATTAATGTGTTACTCGGGTGTTGTTAATAGGGAAGTTATTTAGTATAAATTATTTTCTGTAATGCAACCTGCACAGATTGGAATTCTCATAATCCATATACATAATGCACTTTGAATTCACTGTTTTTTTTCTGCATTCTGCTTTGTCATGGAAGGCCTAAACACTGTTATAATTAACCAATGTGGCATTTCACCTGCTTCATATAATGTCCCATCTCTTCTCTGCATTTAGACTACTCCCACTAAAATGATGCAGACATTTTGTTAGTTACACCTATAAAAAAACACTGTCATCAGCATTTACACCCATTGTGTTGCTTCCATTAAAAACACTGTCATCAGCACACATTTTGTTGGGTGCTCTTAAAATGACTGCCATATAACCCTACATATATCCCCTCCTCTTCGGACAATTATGACTGCTCACAAAGTCATATTTGGAAGAACTGCACAGCAATGTCTCTTGGATAGCTCAATACCAATCATCATATAAGTAACAGTTAAAATACCATGGTAATAAAAAAGAACGTATGGATATTTCACAATGAATAATTGTTTGACTATAAAACAAAATAAAACAGAATAACATAGTGTTTATATCAGTCCTCACATGTATGTGCATGTGTGATAGAATAACATAGGTGCACACTTCCGACTGAAGTATACACCCAATAGTTCACATGTCCTTAGGAAGTCACTCCTCCAATAATAAAATTAAAATAAAATAAACAATTCCCATTGTCCCCAGTTCAAGTCCCAACTGGTAAAACACAGCACAGTAATATGCTCCAATTGCAATAACTGGGAAAACAAAATCAACCACACCAGACAAACTGCATGTCAATTATGTTTTCTGGTACCCACAATCCTCAGGACAATGCCTCTGGGATGTCCTGTCCATCAGACTTCCATAACAGCATCCTTCTCAGTAGAATTTCTCTGGTCTGGCACTGCATGGATTTTCATTCACAGCAGTCATCTCTTTTGGCATCTCGGGCTGTTTATCATCACCCCCATTCTTCGGTCCAGGGGCTTCCAGGGGTCTCCTCCCATGGACTCTAATCCAGTGGCCTCCAATGGTCCATCGTCTCAAAGAACCGGCCCTGCCAGAGTAATATGTGAATGGAATCTAAAGTGAATAGAAAAGAAACAGGTAAGTACATAGCATAGAACAATTGTCTATCCCTCTTCCACTACACAGTTTGAAAAAGAATGTGGCCCCACACACCATGGCCTTTACTGGACTTGCCACTTTTGGACACCTGCAATTGAACAGACATTATAGAGAAACAAACAATATTTTACAGTTTGCATCATTATGCATCACAGTAATTCCCAACTAAATACACACTCTTCTATAGTATTTTACTTCTCTATACCTTTTCACCATGTTTCTTTGTCTCTTTGAGACCCATGCAGAAAAATCCTACCACACAATATTAGAAAAGCTTAGTCTGATTCAGCGCCTTTTATGAAAACATGCCACCATTTTTTAAGGCTAGCTTTGGCATTTTTGTTTGTTTTTGCTTACTCACCAGACAATATTACTGATTATTCATGGAGTAAAATATATACCACCTTGTACCTGCTCCCATGTCATTAGGTTATACACCTCATGAAACAGTCACCCTTCAATCCATCCACCAACAGATAAACTTACTGTGCTTTTATCATTATTCATTACTGTCAGCTAGCTTTATTTTCATTACAATCAGTACATTTAACTGGTCTCCACCTGCTCAAGTCTCTTAATCTCATGCATTGGGTGGCAGGGCTTAATTTGGTTGACATGAACAAATTGCTTGTCACCATCATACCCTCCTTTCTCATTATTTTATATACAACATGGGATATTTTATCTACAATCTCAAACGGCCCTTGCCATGCCACGAGAAATGTTGCATTTTTATGTCTATTCTTTCCAAAATGGTATTTATATATCCGATCACCTTTCTTATATTCTTTCACAGATGTCTTTTTTTATCATAATAGCTCTTTGCTCTTTCAGCAGCTCTTTCTAGATTTTGCTTGCTCAAATACAAATGCATGTTGCAAGTGCTTCCTCAATTCTAGCACATATTTGTGAACTGTGGATGCACTCACAAGTGTTTGCTCATGGTGTCCAGTCAACTCGTCGAAAAAAAACTGGTCGACTGCAATTTGGTCGACGCAATTTGGTCGAAAACCAAATGGTCGAATTTTTTTTTTTATTTATATATTTATTTTTCGGGTTTTCGTTTAGTTAAAAAAGGGGTTTTTAGAGAAAAAAAGGGGGTCGGGGGGGGAACCCCCCAAAAAAAAAAAAAAAAGGGTTAAAATAAAAAAAAAAAAAAATTCGACCATTTGGTTTTCGACCAAATTGGGTCGACCATTTGTCTGGTCGACCAATTTTTTTCGACGAAATGTCTGGCAACCTTTGCTCATGTGTCCTGTACAATAAATGTTGTGGCAGCACCATTTTTCTTCCTGTCAATACTTCATGAGGGCTGATGCCTGTTGCTTTGGCAGGAGTCGACATAATGGCCATTAATACTAAAGGTAACCGTAGATCCCAACTGGAACCTGTTTCTGCTACAAACTTCTTTAATATCTCAACTATAGCTTTGTTGCTTCTCACTACATTTCCAGAAGAAGCCGGCCTATAGGAAATATGAAATTTCCTTTTTAACCCCAATATCTGCAACACCTTGTTCATCAAGGCACTTGTGAAATGACTCCCCTATCTGATTCTATCCTTTGGGGTAACCCGAACATTGAAAATATGTGATTTACCAACAATGTGGCTGCGATACGTGAACTAGATTCTGGTGCAGGAATGCACTACACCCACTTTGATATTAGACATACCACCGTTAGCAAATATCTATTTCCTCTGGCTGGTCTTTTCTATGCATTGGAGAAGCAGGTTTAAATTGTGCACATACCAGACACCCTCTGGTGTATAACTCCACATCCTGGGACATATGCGGCCATTAAGCATTGTCCTTTAATATTTCTAAAGTTTTTTATGAACCCATGTGTCCTGCAGTTATTGCGTCATGCGCATGGTGTAATATTAGCCCTCTGAATGAAAGAGGCACCACCTGCTGTGTCTGACCTGTCACAGACCCCCAATCATCAGACCATCCTGTAGTTCAATTATTTTGTTGTTCTTTAACAACACTCTCAGCTCTTCCTTTCCTTTGCAATTGTTTTCAGCTAAGCCATTTTGCTCGGGGTCTATCAAATGATTATAAAGAACACCCAACACTAGGTCCTCTTTTTGTGCCTTAATCAGATATTGATCTGGCGTACCATAACTCCATTACACTACAGGTTGTTCAACTTCTTTTGGAGATTTGGAGCGTGTAACTGCATCCACCTGTATTTCACCAATTATGTGTTCAATGGCCAATAATTCTCCCATGACAGCCCCAGCTTTGGCTAATTGATCTGCTTTGTCATTTCCCTCCTTACCCTCTCCCAGTGTCTTTAAATGTCCACGAATTTTCCTCCAGTGTATTATTAAACAATTCTCTGACACTAATTTATCTATAGCTTGAAGCATTTTCCCATGTTTGAGTTTTTTTTTGTTATATGTGAGAATCCCCTTCGTCTTCCAGCCTGGTAAATACTCTACGAAGCTGTTTCGGGAATAATCAGAATCAGTTACTATAATAATTTCTTTGAATTTGTTTTCAACTGCAGTCGCAATTGCCTTATAAATGGCAGCTAACTCAGCTATTTGGCTACTCCTGGCTCCAATTATCATCCCTATACTAGGAATGCCTTCACAGCTTATCCAGACATTCCCTATCCCTGCCACCAGTTGTTTATCAGTAGCATTTTCTATATGATAAGCACACCCATCTACATACACAGTTGTTAAATCTTTGCACACATTTTCATTAAAAGCTTTGTGGGGTGATTGTTCACATTAATTTAAACTAGGTTCTATTTCTATTTCATCAAAAGTACATGAAGCTGCACAATCATGCAGATCTGCTATACCTTGAGCAATTGGGTTCTTTTTATTCTGTCCACATTTTACCTCCACAGTTAATCCCTGCAATGCCAATGTCCAGGAAGTGATTCTGGACTGCGCTAGGTTGCCTGATCTAATCCTTTTACTTTGTAAAAATTGCAACAGTTGGTGACTTGTTTCAATAATTACTTTCTCTCCCTGAATAATGGGATGAAAATGTTGTAACGCCCAAACAGTGGTCAGGAGAGCCTTTTCACATTCACTGAATTTAGTTTCAACCTGAGATTACGCCTTGCTCACATAGGTGATAGTTTTATGATTCGAATCATGCTTCTGAGACAACACAGATGACATACACTGTTCAGTGAATCCTATTTCTACAAATAAATCTTTATTCTTTATGGGATAGGCTAAGCATGGCGCCTTCATGAGAAATTCTTTCAATTTATCTGCTGCCTCAGATTGCTCTTTTTCCCATCTCCAGTGTACATTCTGCTTCAATAATTTAGTCAAAGGTTAAGTGATTTCGGCGTAATTTTTCAATTTCTGTATTGCTTCCAGCTTTTTCTTTTGTAATTTAACCCATGTTCAGTCACTTCATGGCCTAAGAAATTCACTTTCTTTTTGCACCATTGCCTTCTGCAAGCATACTTTGGCACCCGCCTTCTGGAATTGGCCAAGCACATTTCTAAGCTCATCAAAATGACTTTTCAGGCTTTCATTTTTAATTAAAACATCATCTACATATACTATGGTTCCCCTTTCTGCCGCATCTGGAAGTGTCTTTCTCAAAAAAATACCAAATTCGCTGCCACTATTAACATACCCAATGGTGTTCTGGACCAAGCGTATTGCGTTTTATCAAATGAAAATACAACATTTTTTTGAATGTCTTCAGCCAGTGGCACACACCAGTACCCAGATGTAATAACTAACGTGTTAAACACCTTTGACCCATGCACCTGTGCGAGGCCTTGATCAATAAATGGAAGTGGCCATCTGGACACTGGTACACTTTTATTTAATTCTCTCTCAAGTCTGCACACAAACGCCATTGACCATTTGGTTTTAATATGCCCAAAATGGGAGTGTTTGAGGTACTATGAATTGGTTTTTAATTCTGTATTTTGGGATCTCCTCCCTTTCCATTATTCTCTGAAGTAGTTTCTCATTAATTAAACTCCTTTCCTGTTCAAGTGCTAACATGGCTTTTATCATTTCAGAATGACCATTTATACCAATATGGATCCATGGTTGTTTATCTCCCATGTGTATTTCAGAAAGGGTCATGATATGTTTTTCTGTGGTTGCCTCAGGGATAGTATTCTGCTTGCACTTCTCCTCTTTTAGGTAAAAGCGCAATGTATGTTCATCTATGTCAGTCTGCCATTTCTTCCTAGGATCCAAATAGATCTGCATGGATTGTTTCTCTTTTTCACTTTGCATTTCATCCTGACACATCAGGATAACAGTGACACTCGGCACACAGCTGTTTTGAAGATACACCTCCACTGCATCGTTTGATTTAGTAACAGTATGGCATTTGTTTACACTGCTGTTTTGTGTATTTTTTTAATCTGTCTCTGCTCTTTTGGGAGTTTTTGTTTATTTTCTGTGTTCTCCTTTTCACTTGCACACACTTCGATATTCTTATTTAATGCTAATTTAAACCAAACTTCTTTTTTAGGTGCAGTTATATCCCCTGTCTCCTTTTCATTAGTAGGCATCTTCATGTTTAAATCATCAAGCAATTCAGGACCGTTACACAAAACTGGTTTATAGGATTCTGTATCTTTATCATTGCAGATGCCCTTAGCATTTAGTCACTTATTATCAGAAGACACCAGATCACTTCCGCGACCTTCTGCCCCCTCATTTAATGGCTGTTTTTGAACTGCACAGAGTTTCCCTATCTGTTCAGACAACATTTTGACTTGGGCCTCAAGGCATTGACATCTCTCCATCTCTTTAGAATCTTCTCTTTGAGGCCTAGAACGGTACTGGTTACTTTCACCCTGGTTAAATCTGTTCTGGTATCTCTCATGTGATTGATTTCTATTTGAGTTGTTTCTGAACTCTTGATTCATGGAAGGTTGGGAACGTGGTGTGATCATACTTTGGTTGTGATCCATTGGTGGTTGTGATTCATTATAGTGGCGTGGGGCATAGTTCATGTTTTGTCTTTCATTTTGCGGGAACTGTCCCCTATGCTGGTTTTCAGTTTTAATGAACCGTTCCACATAATGTGGTCTGTCCTGATTACCATATATCATGGTATTAGGGTCAAATCTATTCTGTGCTCCCAATGTCTGGTAGGGACCATTGTTTCTTTGATCTTGAATTTGTCTCTGATTGTTATTCATGCTTGGCATATCGGGCCGGTATCCCACCCTAGGTCTGTCTCCCATGTACCTAGGACTAATGTAACTCTCTCTATTGCTCAGATCATGTGACTAAAACATCAGCATTTGGGATGGCAGACTCTGTTGTGCGCCTTTCTGATCCGATGTATTTCTAACCGGAATCTGGGCTGATTCAAGTGACATTTTAGCACATCTTATCTTCATTACCGTTGGTGAGGAGTCCTTAGATCTTGACTTTGTTTCTTTAATTCTATCTCCCTCTCCACTTTGACAATATATGACTTCATATCATTTAGTGCCTTGATCTACAATCCATTCAAGGGATTTCTCGTGATCAAACTCGCAAATTAAATGTATAATATCTTTTTGTAAGCCATAATAAAAATAGGCAGTCTTAAACTCAGATGAATTAGGACTAAAGGATACATCAAAGTGAGAGAATGCTCTTTTTAATTCTTGGAGAAATAGGCGAGATGACACATTTGGCTTGGCTGCCATGGGATATGCAGCTTTTTTTGCACCTTGCAGTGACTGATATGGTAAAAACTGGTGTCTAACCTCCTTTTCAAATTCTGCCCACGACTTATTTTCTTGTTCAATCAAGCCTCTGATGATGCTCGCAGTGGCTGCATCAAGAGTTCAGTGAAAGTATTGTCTATATTGTTCCTTGGTTATTTTTAGGGCTTTAAATTTGTCATGCACTGTTTCCAGGTGATCCTCTATGCAACACTCACCTCCCTTTTTGGATGGCTTAATCAAAGTCTTGATTGATTTCATTATTTTGATAGGGCTACTTGACGCTATATTTGGAGTTGCATTATTCTGTTGTTTATTCCGCTTTTCAGGTGTATGGGATTGGTGGCAACCACTAGTGGGTGAGTCAAACCCCCCAACTGCGTTACAATCAGACCGAGCCACCGGTACAGCCATTGGGATATTATTCCCTCGTATAGAGATGGGGCTAACCTCAATTCCATTGAATGTGGTGCCTTGTTGTTTTTCCTGAGATTTAAAATGACATATTTGCTGTTGCAAATCTTTGCACGTTTTTGAAGTCAGTCTGCTTCCTGACTCAAATAAGTATTCTCATCACCCATCTTATTTACTACAATCTGCATCTCACTCATCTGCATTTGACATTGATTAAACTCTTTGTCCCTTTTGCCCTTTTCCTGGAACATTTTAGCTATTTCTTGTTCAATAGCTTGGAGCTCACCTTCTTTCTCTATATTGTCTCACTGGAGATTTTGCATCTCTAAGATAACCTCGTCTTTGTCTTGTCTGATGTTGCCTACCAACCCTTTCAGGTGTTTTCATTCTTGTTCACTTTTCTCAAAATGCTTCCTTCTCTGAGACAGTTGGGTTTCGAATTCATTGCATTTTGATTGCATTTCTCTTTGACATAACTCAAGATATGATTTTAACTTTTTCTCCTGCTCATTAGCTCCATCTAATTCGATTTCATTTTCCTGTATTCGTAGAGATCTAATCATAATGAACTAGATCGTGGCACAGAGCCTTATAAAGCAGTCTCTCTCAGAATGTTTGTCAGTAGCTCTAAACAATCTCAGAAGACACACCTGAATTATACTGGCCTCTTCAAAAATGCTGCTCAGTGGTTCTTTCTGCACTTCTCCACAAATGCGGTCATGCCACTGTGTGGCATTGTCTTATGACCACACTCCATGCGCATATAATTTTGCCTCTAGGTATTTCACCAGTTCTGGTAGGGTGGCCTCAATTTGGGACATATTGATATAATTGGCAGCGCTTTTCTAATCTCACATAATTAATTCCCTTTAATGCAAGGATGGCATTGTGGAACACACTTGCCACGCCCAGTAGCTGCTTTACAGTTTGTTCCCACAAGGCCAACGCACCAAAATATGTAAGAGGTTTTGTCTTTGTGCTATTCCCTAATTTGGTGGTAATTTAGTATTGTGGTATTTTGAGCGGTAAATTGGCATTACCTCATTTTGGTGGTAATTTAGTGGTGAGCAAATGGTTTACACTCCTCATATGATAAGACAAGCCTTCTCCCTTTTATAACTATGATACACTTCGGGCTGACTTTAAACATCCACCCAGGCTTACCACATTTATAAGGGAAGCCAGTAAGATCACAAATAATGTCAATTATCGCATATAGATTGTGCCAATGACTTATCTATAAGAGGCCTATGCCCTTGTAGGGCTCTGTTCCCCCTTTTAGCATGCAGGGTGGAACACATTCATGCAACACTCCAGCTTTCTAGTTTGCATATTGTAAGTGATATTCAATCAACACTACAGCTAAGGAATTCAACAATATATATCTATATCACACTTCTATAAATAAATTGATAATGGATATTACACTTGTGAATATGAGCAGTAGTCAGCAAGAGGTAACTTATGAATAGGAACAGAAGAATAAGGTGGGAAAGAATGCTTTATATGGTTAAAGGAAACGCAAGGTGGAATAAAATGCAGTACAGAAATAACTTGTTATGATTTTAGCAAAAGGTAATATGATCACTTTTTCTTTTGACAATTCACTCCCCCCCTATGCAATACAAGAAATGGAAGGAGAGCACACAGTCATCAAGAATCCCAACAAATCATACTTGATAATGCAATACACAATTCCAGTTCCCCCAGCAAGCTTAGGGAAAACAGGGATGAGTTTTAAACACAGGTAAATTACTTTAATGTGGTTTGCAAGGAAGTGAAAAGGTGCTAAAATTGCTTTTAATTCCCTCTAGAGGTTCAGGGTAGGTGATGGCTACTTTATATTAGTTCAGGCTCACTTTAACAATACTCTATTAATGATTAGCAGATTGCAAACGAATTTTAGCAATGAGAAGCAAAAAGCTGCTGATTTCTACAGATGAAGAAATCATGCCAAATCGCAAATCGCGGTAAATTTCATCAGTGGGTGTCTCGCGATTACGGAAAAAGTACAGGGAGTAGCCTAGATTCTAAGCTTTCAGATGAAAGTTAAATCTCGTTCGTAGCACAAACGGTTCAAGAGATACGGACGATTTAATAAAGGTAGATTTTCGGATTTAAAGTAAAACTCAAAATGACAGGTGACAGTTGTGCAGCTTTAAAAATGACAGATGACACGATTTCTAGGAGGCAGTTCTACTTAGGTTAAAATAGTTTGGATTAGAGTATTTTACCTAAGAGATTGGGTTCTGCACAGTTCTGGCAGTACTCACAATATATATTGGGCAGGAATGGGCCTCGCCACGGATCTGGTTAGGTTTTGGACTGGATTCCGGTTCTGGTCTCGGCACTTCACAGCGATCTGGGTCAGCTCTCTGGATACAGCGGCCTGTGGTTCTCTGGATCTCTGATCTGCTTCCGTTCCGGATCAAGTGGATTCTGGATGTAACACTGCTTTCTGGATACTGCTATAGGTTCTTGCAAAAATTCTTGGCAAAAATTCAAACAGCTCGCCCGCTGTTGAATAGTTTGGTTGGTTTTGAGGCCTGCTGAAGAGGATTCAGCTGGTGGATTCAGGCCTCTCTGCTACAAATTCTGGAGTTAATTTCTGCTACATGTTCTGGAGATTGATGGATTTGAAGTCTGGATCTCTGGATGTGAAGTCGTCAGTCAGCATGCTCCGCAGCAAATGGAATTGAATCTCCCCTACCTGGGTTTCTGTGGCCCTTTTTATGTGTTTTGAAAATGGGTGTGTGCCTGGGCCTAGCTAAGCCTGCCCCTCTCACTTATCATTGGCCAAGCTTTCCTCTCTCCCTTGATTGGGGGGAAGAAATGGAGTGTCAGAGTGATGCTGTAGGTTTTAAGGTCAGAGGAACCTCCCCTTGTCAAATTGCACACAAATCTATTTCTGATCCAAATACATATTTATCTATGTACCATTTTTCTCATATTATAGGTCCAGTTTACATATTTTCTGTAGCACCAAACCATCCGATCCCTGTCTTTGTACGATGTTGTGTCCACTGATGACAGAATTCTACCCTTTTCATCCAGATAACGACCTTTAAACCTTTCCAGATTTTACACAAATGTGCACCAGGGAGATGGGTTTCAGATGATAAAGTGTCAGATTTTTAACATGCATACATTTGGAGTGAGACCCTATTTTCCGCTAGCAATCCCCCAGAATACACCACAGGGTCCTAATGCCTCTTAAAACGTGCAATGAAAAATCACAAGAACAATGATATTAATTATATAATTTTGACCAGTCCTCACTATGCGTTATCTATCTTTTTAAAATTATGCTCTGGTCAAAAAGGGGTGTGGCTTCCCACATCACAGGGTGGAATAACTGGTTTATCCACTTCCCCCAAGCTCAGCTGGCTTGCAGAGGCACTGCCCCTCCCAGTTTCCCCTAAGAGGAAGCCACTTTACGGCCCCCCCAATATAACATTTGCCTGAGTCCAGGACAGGCCTTTGTTCAACTTTCTGCAGTCTCCAGGTCCCCTCCCTTAATTCAATCAGAGAGGTGTCCACTCCTTTTGGCAAGGGGCAGCAGGATGCAGCTAGGCCTGGGAAGAGTAGCTGAGCAGGTTTCAACTACTGTCGGGGGTAGTTGTCAGGCAGAATCCAGTTTCATTAAGCCAGGTTTCAGCTACATGTCACTTTTTGTTCCCAGTTTAAATCAAACTTACAATTTTTACATATACATTAAATAATTACTTCCTTCAAGTCATTTCAGAATATAGTTTTACATTGTATCCACCTCTTAGCAAGTCTTTCCTTGGCCTGGTTTTGTTTCATTTGTTCAGTTTTAGACAAAAGTCTGGTGGTTTTAAAACGCCAGCTTTCTGATAGTGGTGAGTACCTGTATTGCAACCATTTTTGGGATTAAGAAAATGAATTCCCCACAGTTCTGAGTTGCTTTTTGGCAATCAGCATTGCCATTCCCAATGGTTTCAGGCTACTGTATGTGTAGCCCAATGGTGGTTTTAGGCAGTGCCCTCCTGTGCTCACAACATAGGCAAAAATGGGTGGCAGCCTATTCTTCATGTTTTCCCTGTGCACTCTCTGGGGAGTTCTGGCCATCATGATGTTTTCCATGCCAGTACTGCACAGTTTTATGGTAGGGCATGGATGCATGGGTAAAAACATCCCACAATATATATTTCTGCTTTCTCTAATTTTACCTCCAGCAGTATTTCTTTTTACCACTGTGGTGTGGAGACCACAGCGCCTCCTAGTTACTTTCCACTGTTGAAATACAAAACATTGGAGACATAAAAAAAATCTTACACCAAACCAGTCTTCATACCTTTCATAAATCTGTTAAACACCATGTGATTTACAATAAAAGCATAATTCAATTAACAACAATGCATTCCTCAAATCTTACCCACAGCAATACTGCTGCAGTTACCTAAGAGAGAAAAATAAAACAGGCATTGCAATACATGGAGAACATTTATAAACATGCTATTTTGTCATTTTGTCATTTAGACTCCTGTGCTAACTGATGATGAATCGCATTCACCCGTCCACTCTCCTTAAATTCTTACTTCACTTACAATGAGTTATAAGACTTCTGCACCTCGTCTGGGACAATCTCTTCCCACCGCGATTTATCTGTGTTGAACTATTACAGCCCCCACACAGTCTGTCCGCACCCCCAGAGACAGCTTTCACCTTTGTACCTCCTAAACTCCTGATGGCACTGTCCAATCACCCACAAGAGCATGTATCAACTTATTTCCTGCACACTGAAGAGATTTCAGAATGCATATTTCTCTTCCATGGAAAAACACTAATGCAGAATATCCATCCGTGTTTACTGACATTGCATTGCAATGTTAATAAGGGGAGTTAATTAGTTACTGGGGTGTTGTTAATAGGGAAGTTATTTATTAGAAGTTATTTTCTGTAATGCAATGTACACAGATGGGAATTCCCATAATCCATATACATAATGCATTTTGAATTCACAGTTTTTTCTGCATTCTGCTTTGTCATGGAAGGCATAAACAGTGTTATAATGAACCAATGTGGCATTTCACCTGCTTCATGCAATTTCCCATCTCTTCTATGCATTTAGACTAATCCCACTAACATGCTGACCTGCATCCCTAATATGCTGCCCACACTTGCACCCATTTGAATTTTAAAATTATTGTTATCTGCACACATTTTGTTAGCTACTTCTATTAAAAACACTGGGCCTCATTCCAAGTCCGGCGCTATCCAATGGCGGTAGTAGCGCCTTGGTCGGCACTGGACCCGTACCGGCACCGCCCTGGTGGAATGGGAAATTACCGCCCTATTACAAGTTGACCAGGGCGGTAATTTCCCATTCCCCAGGGCCCTTCCCCATTCCCAAATGAGCCCCCATAGGACTCAATGGGAATGGGGAAATTGCAAATAACGGTGACCGTACTTTACGGTCACCGTTATTGGCTAAAAAACCCCTTTGCACCCTCGTCCCTAACGCCTGCTAAAAGCAGGCGTTAGGGACGAGGGCGCAAAGGGAACTCGGAATGTGGCGGTAAGGGATTACCGGCACCGGTCTCGTTAATGGTGACCGGTATCCCTTACCGCCATACTCGGAATGAGGCGCACTGTCATCAGCATTTACACCCATTTTGTTGCTTCCATTAAAAACACTGTGATCAGCACACATTTTGTTGCTTCCATTGTAAACACTGTTATCTGCACACATTTTGTTGGGTGCCCTTAAAATGACTGCCATATACCCTTACATGTATCACATTGCTTTGTGTTGTCTTCTGGGCAGGATTACATTCTGACATCAAGCATGGTTCTGCCGGAAGTGCAAAAGGTGAGTATTTCAGTAATTGCCAACCCATCCACTGTATATTCTGCACCAACTTCTTCACAGTACCTTTTCAAATGCGCTTGCATCTCATATGTTTTTCAAATACACAGGACTGACTAACCTTACTTGTGACAAGCTCTTCAAACACAACTTTCTGCACCTCTGCCCCCATCACTCACCTTCATCATTCCTCATTCTTCTCATTCACTTATGTCTCCCCTAAAATAATCACCAGAGTTGACAACCCCATGAAGGTGTCCTCCCAACTGGTGTGCCGGTGCTCCTACAGAAACATCAATGGCAACATCTCCTCTCTGGCAACTGCTCTTGCTGATCTCTGCAACCACTCTTTTAATGCTGTTTAGTTTCCATCCTCCATCAAGCACTCCCTTGTGCGCGCCATCCTTACTATGCCATATATTACTATATTCTTGACAAGTTTGCCCTCCCACAAATGGATGCCCATGTGGTTGTTGTTGGGGATGTCCATGGACATGGACACCAGTGTGGATTTAAAACGTGTGGAGCCACTGATCTCCAAAACACATATGAATTAATGGTAGCATCCCTCAATTCATAATCCCCTGCTGTCCTCATCCTCCTTGATTTCTCATCTGCTTTTCACACAGTGAGGCATTCCATCCTCACTAAAATGCTCCATGAACGGCCAGTGGAGTTGCTTAGCTCATTTCTAAACAACCATTCCAAATAAACCATTCTGTTTCCTTTCTTCTCTCCTAGTTCAGCCTCCACCTGTGGAGTCCCGCAGGTGTCCTTTCGTTTGCCATGCAACTTTGACATATACATTTCGCTGCTGCAACCCTTCTTTGACTCGTTTTACAAAAAATTAATGCGCTATGCTGACAACACACTACTCTTCAGAAATGTTCCTACTGACACACTTGCACCCTCGTTGACCATGACTGCCTCTCAGCTATCCTGACTTGGTGCACTGCAAATAACCTTGGCTTGTATGCCATGCAAAAATTTAAGTTTCCTGATTGGCTCCCCTGCAGCCCACTTCTGGCATTGACTCCATGGGCTCACTCCCTGCCCCCTCATCCTAAGCCAGGAATCTTGGATTCATCTTCGACTACCCCCCTCCTTCATGCCTCATATTTGTGAGATTGTCAAAATGTCTGACATTCAGCTGTAGATGCTCAAGTGACTGTACCCTTCCACACCATCACACAGAGGTGCAATGTTACACGTGCTGTGGTACTCTCTAGGCTACACTACTGCAACAGCCTACTCCTGAGTGTTCCTTGGTCCACCTTGCGACCCCTACAGCTTACCCAGATTAGGTCTACAAGACTCATCATTAGACTCAGGCCCAGGAACCACATCTCTCCTGCAATATGAAGGCTTCAGATGCTCATGGACTCAGCACGGATTACATTGTAATCCCTGTATATCATCTGCAGGGCTGTCTGGGTCTGTGTACCGTCTTCAATTCTTATTGATCAAATACTCCACTTCTATACTCCTGCATTCCACTGGGAACTACTCGCTGTGTGTGAAGCACTGCGGTATTGAAAGGCCTGTTGGTGGGTCCGTTTCCTATGCATTATGACTTCTGTGTAGTAGACTCACTGTCCCTCTGCATCTTGAGCATGAACTCCTTAAATTTCCATTATTCATCATGTCCTTTCTCTTTTCCACTTCCTTCTCCCACTCTCTTCTGTGCTATTGATGCAGTAGCCTGCCTCATGTCTATGGCCCTTATGTGTCCTTGGTGCCCTGACCCCTCACATGTATCATAAAATGTACTGTGTATATACTGATCTTGCTAACAATCAGCATCACCATGTGAGTTAGCACCTCCGTTTGAGTATTATTTTTGGCCCATTTCACCACAAGATGTTCTCCATGCACTAATCCAAACCTTTTCCCTTACTACCCTTACCTGTACACTTGCATGTTGTGAACATTCAGAAGGCATTGTGGGCATGTCTCCCCTCCCAGTTATTGTCATGATTTCTTGGTAGTATTGATTGGATTATTGATCCCTGTGTCTACATTCACCTGTCCCCAACCTGTTACCCTGTGTGCACTTGACAATTTCTGGGGTTATTGGATGAATCCCTAAGCAATGAATAACACATGTGTTTATTGATAATGTGCTTCCATGACTGTGTGCAGTGGACTGTCCAGATACTACGCAAGTGATGGCCAGCCTTATCATGGCATTGGATTGGTAGTCTTCCAAGGGTGGACCATGTTTTGGTTGGGATCATTTATATGCACATGTGCTGTCTTCATATTTTCATGCAGCATGGTGAGTGAAGTGTGTATTGTGTATGTGACATCGTGTAATGAATGGGGATGTGTTGCAGCCACATTTGGTGCATGTCATTGAGGGTGACAGGCAGTGTGGGTGATGTTGTTAGGTGTGAGTGTGTGTATTGTGTGTTTGAATTGCATGCAGTGTGCAGGTATTTGTGCATGTGTGCAGGGCCACATGTTGATAGCTGTATTGGGACTTATGGTTTGCATGTGTTTGATGTCACTGAGGGGTGCCCGTGGCTCTTCAAGTATTTTTTTGCATGTATATGGTACAGGAACTATGTTTCTTGTTTTTCTTTGCCTGCAGATTCTTACGTCAGGTAGTGATGGCTATTTCATTAAATGAAATTTGAGTGTCAACTGCAGGGCAAGGGGACAGGTAAGATCTTCTTTTATATTGATTGTTATGGAATGTTACACATTTGACCAGTATGTTAGTTATTCACATCCACCACTGCAGAAGGAGTCCACTACTGTGGGTATGGTGCACAGGGTTCACGGATAAGGCCATGGCATTGTTATCCTCCTTTCTTTCTGACAACCCATCCCAGTAAGAACTCAAAGCCTGTCCTTCTTCGATGGCTCTTTCAAACTGTGCCATTCCCCAGGGATGTAAGCTGTCCCCCTGGTTCTTCTACGTGAACATGGCTGACTTTGCACTTGTGATTAGCACTTTCACCTCTGAATTCCAGTGTTTTGTGGATGACACAGAATTTTCTTTCAGGCTATCCTCAGCAGCCTCTTCTTCATCACTCATATCTGACTGTCTGTCCACGATTCAGTCATTGTGTGCTGCAAACTACCTCTGTCTTAACGCCAGCAGGACTGAGTTCATTTTCATTGAGACCCCTGCTCCAGCTTTCCCACTTTCTCTCTGGCCAGACTGTCTTGGCCCTGCAGCCACACCCACCTGCAGGTATATTAATCTTTGGGGTCATCTTCGCCTCCACTCTCTCCTTCTCATGTCACATTTCAGACATCTCTAGAAAGTACAACTATCAGCTACACCTCCTCAGAGGTACTGTACCTTTTCTCACTTTTTCCCAGCAGGTCACTGTCTCCACAGCCCTGCTTATCTCCAGGCTGGACGACTGCAACTGCCTCTTTCTTAACCTCCCTTCTTCTAATCCGCACCCTCTATGGCTCATGCAGAACATGACCGCAAGACCTATCCTTGGCCTCAGGGACAGCATCTGTATGGCACTGATGTCCCTCCACTGGCTACCCTTGGCTGCAAGAGTGACATTTAAGAAACTATGCATTGTACACAAGGCTTTGTGGGGCCTGTGAACTACCTATCTGCAACGATTCATACCTAAATAATCTCCCTTCCGAGACCTCTCCTCAAGTACTCCAACCTTCTTTAAGTGAGCCAGTTCACCAAGAAGAGATTTTGAGGAAGATCTTTATCATCAGCAAGGGACTCCCTCTGGAATAGCCTCCCTGTCGCACTCCGTATCAAGCCTCATATCCTTAGCTTCCTGGAAGCCTCATCATCACTGCACTTGGTGAATGACCCTAGAGAGTTGCATCTCTCTGCACTTACCCCCACCTCCACTGACTTGAGGCACTTGGGCCACCCCTCAAACTTGTTCCCACTCCCCCACCTACCACTCCCCTGTAAACGTATGTGCAGTTGCTCGTTCTGATTGCACCATGCCTGTAGATCGTCTGTCGGTTCCACCCTGTCCTCGCTCCCTGCATGATGGCACATTCATGCACTTGATAAAACTGTAGATTCATCGTAAAACCTATTCACTGTTACCTCCACTTTTAATTGTATAATATGCACTTACTCTGCCGGTACAGACTTTTATGGTTTCAGTAATTCTAGGGCTCTGAACAAGTGTTCTTTTTCCCCTTGTTCCATCCATTCTTGACCTCTTTGAAACACTTGCCTTGTGTATCTGGCCTTTAAGAATATGCTTTTTCATAACATTCCATACCATAAAACAGTCTAAGGATAATTTTACATTACATATGTGATGGTTTGGGTGACACAGAGGTGATTTAATTAAATGGTTGTCATGGTGGTAGTGGTGTCATTGTGTTTCTTTTGGAAGCATACAAAGAAATGTCTTTTTAGTTCTAAGGTGCACACATTTGCACTTCCAAGGGCCCTTTCTCAGGGTGGTTTTGTGGGCACTAGGGATTGGCCCATTGTCATCATTGAATGGCACCTGGGATGTAGCGGCCTTGTGTGTACTCCACAGTTGAGTGGGGGGTTTAGGTAGAATATGTTGCCACAAGCTGGGTACGTGCAGCCTCTCCCCGTACCATTTGCCCAGCCATAGGCAAGCGACGGGCCTATGGGTGTGGATGGGGTGCCACCACTATGTCCACTGGGATGTCACGCCATGTTGCAACATTGTGCAGGACACATGCTGCCACAATGATCCTGCAGACTAGTGGTGGTGCATATAGCGAGTGGTCAAGGGAGCAGAAACGTGACTTGAGCACTACTAATGTGCGCTCCACTATGCCCTGAGTTGCAATGTGGGCAGTGTTGTAACTTACCTGGGCAGGTGTGTTGGGTTTGCGGATTGACATCATCATGTATGTGGTCAGAGGGTAGGGACTGTCCCCTGTAGAGGTGAGAATGTTTGTCATTTCTTGACAGTGTATATTTAATAATGTGTGCAAACATGCATGCATGTGCATGACCATTCATACTGACCAATGAGCCATGTGTTGCCATGCTTCCCAGCTCCCAGGGCCCGGTGTAGGGGGGACACCCTGAAGATGTAACTATCATGGGTGCTGCCAGGATAGTTGGCATAGATGGAAGTAATGGTGCCCTTGGTATCACACACAAACTGAATGTTCATGAAGTGCCAGTGTTTTCTGTTGCGGTATATATGCTCTGTTGTTCGAGGTGGACGTAGAGCAAGATGGGTGCAATCAATGGCACCGAGCACCTTTGGGAAGTGTGCCACCCTGTAAAAATCCTGCACCAATGCCTGCCTTTCTACAGGTGTTCTGGGCATATATATATACCGGCGAACAGAAGTATGTGCAGTTATTATTGCCAACACCTGGTGTAGGCAGCATGATTGAGTGGCCTGTGAAATGCCCCCAACTATGTTGGTTGTCCGCTGGAATGAGCCAGTGGCCAGAAAATGCAGTATAGTGAGCACCTTTTGCAAGGGGCTCAGTGCTTGGGAGCACAGGGTGGATGATGTGAGGTAATCTTCCCACTCCGTGACCAGGTCTAAGGTGACAAAGACCTGGTCATCAGGCATCCCAAAAATGGTGGTCCTTCGGTGGAAGATCCGGGCCCTGGCCATCCTCCTCCTCCTCCTGTGGTGTCCCACGATCACTGCTGCAACAAATGGTACATTCATTGTAGCTGTGTACGTGCGGTTGTTCATCCTGTGTGCTTTTTATGCATTTCTTTTGGTGTACGTGTTGACATTTACTCCTGCTATCGTGTGGCGTAGGTGTTTCAGGATTTGAGCATGCTTTACCGTGTGCCGTAGATTCCTGTTCAATTCCATGAATGTGGTTGTTTTGCATGCGTATTGGCAGTGCGGTTGGTTGACTGTTGAAGGTACCTCGTAACGCTCACAGTTTTATCTTGTTCTTCCCCATTCTACATGTTCCGCCCCTTTTTAGTTAGATGCGCGGTCCCGGCCTGCCCTTCGCTTGGAGTCTTGCGCATGCGTTTCTGGTGTCGCAGTGACGTGTTGGACTGGCGCAGATTCCTCGCAAGACCCGGGTAGGCCCTGTGCATTGTGTTCCATGAATTAACAAACGGGGACTTGCGCACGATTTCACCTTATTAAAAAGTAATACTGAATACTGATGTTTTATTGAGACCAAGCAAATAGTTCCAAACGCATTTGCATCGACGTGTCATTGACATTTGTGAACCAGCATATAATTCTAGGTTTCATTCTTAGATGTGCTGCCTGATAGAAACAACAAGGTTTGAAGAACAAGCATTGCAGGAATTTTATGCAGGGGAATAATCTCCCTCTTTGATTGTCAATCTTCAGGGCATGTAATGATTCAATTATGAGGGTCTAAGGGGTGACATCTTGATTTATAGAGACCAGATTTCATGACTCAAATAGCTTCATCTTTTCCTAGTCCGGAATTCATTCATGCATAAAAACAACTATTAATACAATTGTTGAATTCACTTGTCACGGTTTCAAGAAATGCATGGCTCAAAAACCACTAATAACGCTTTACAGGAATTATCTCTATGAAATGTGAAAGAGAGATGAAAGTACATTAAAAAAAGTTAATAGTACGCAACTGCATATTAAAAGGCACACTTTAGTACACCTTGTGAGCCATGGGGTACCCGTTTGTGGAGCTTAGCTGGAAAGTGTCCACTAAGGAACCAAAATCCAAGTTCCGCCTGTGGTCCAGTCTTTCGCCAAAACCGTTTGATGTGATGGAAAGGCTGTTGTGCCATGTCATGAATATTGACATTAAATTAAAAATCCAATATTTTTCACTCTTCAAATGAAAGCAGATGAAATGTTTGAAAGTTCCACCCACAGTCAAATGGCGTTTCTTCAGCGGACCTTGTCTGTGCAATTCGCTCCCTGCACAGGCATGGTTACCCTGTACAAACATAAGATTGTCAGTGGGTGCCACATATGCTCCATCTTGGCCGACCTATGCATGGGTTACTTTGAAAAGCAACACGCCCTAAAGGAGGATAACATTTATAAACATCTGATAATATCATGAAGCAGATATATAGATGGCATTCTTCTAAACTGGAAAGGTAGCCTAACAGAACTAACTAGATTTATTGAATTTGTAAACACTAACAATTATGGATGGATTAACTCTGAAAGATACTCATAGCAGCAAGGAGATATTGATCTTTGAGTTAGTCATTTTTATTCAAAGTGACACCTTAATGAAAAGATTACAAAGAAAAACGAGAGCTGTCACCACCCCAATGTAATCAAAAATATCTCCAAGGGAGAATTTGCCAGGGCTAAAAGTATTTGTAGCATGCCCATTGATTATGACAAAGAGACGAATGAAATAAGGAGCAGATTTCCCAAAAGAGGTCATAAGAAGAAATCCATTGATACAGTAATAATTAAAGTCAATAAGATAAATCGATAATCTTTGATTGTTCCAGAAACTAGGAGCAGAGAAAAACAAAAATGTCATGAACCAGTGTTCCTCCAATGCCAAAGTTGACACAAACATTCTTAAAAAAACATAGGCATTTACTCAACACAGATGCAATCATCACTAATTACCTAAAGCCAACACCAAGACTAGCTTTCGGAAAGCTTCAACTTAACATCCTTAGTCCTAGTCATTTCAAAGAAAACAATACAGACCATGCAACGATGTGGCTGAAATGAACCAACCCAGGTTTCCCCAAATGTGGTACCTGTAAATGTTGTCAATTTTCTTTCGACAAGACAAATGAATGCATTATTAATGATTATGCTATCACACTTGGTCACTTTATTAATTGTAAACGTTGTTTTGTCATTTATGGCATTATATGTGCATTCAAATCAAGAGAACATAGAAAGCACAAAGAGACAACCGAGAATTTCAATTATAAAACACGTACGAGCAATCAGAAATAAGGACATCAGAGAACCATTAGCAGGACATTGGTACCCCAGGCATCCACAAGCAAGCATGATGGACCTAATGTTTGTTGGATTGCAGAAATTATACCAAAACAATAGAGGAGGCGATTTAGTGCGAACACTACAACACAAATCCAAATAGAATTTTACACCAACAACATTGATGAGGAACTCAATACGGATCACAAACTAAGCATGTTTCTATAGTGAGCTATGTATTAATTTTGCCAACCATCAGGACAATGAGGAGCATGGTGACGCCACCTTCTATCTGAGAGCAACGGACTTGCCATTTTCAAACAAGAACCATTATAACAAAAAATACATAAAAGCTCACTTTAAGCAAAAAGGTTTCGTTTTCTCAAATTCCTGTTTAGAGAAATTTAGTAGCAGCAAGTTTATTATAAATTATATATTACGTTATTCCAGCCAATATTTATCACTAACTATTAATTCAATGCTGATAAATCAGCCTTATCGTTTCTATAGGCATAGAGCATATGACACAAACCACACAGATGGCGACGCTATTAGTCAGACTCATCAACATCTAATCCTCCATCACACGCTTTACACACTCATCAGTCATCACTCACAGGTGCGATGACGTCAACTAATCTCTTTAGGGTGGGCATTTCTGCAATTCTTATAATGGGGCACATATCAAATTGGATAGCGCATACTTGCATGCCGCACAACTTAACTAGGAAGCTACGTGTTCCGAACTACATTACAAGGTAAGAGAGGAACCTTACAGTGCGACACTATTACTCTATAATTAATATTGCACCCTACTACGGATGCTATTTTCTGTCTTTCTTTCGTTTTCAGTACACTTTCGGAAGACTTCATCTTTTACCTATACTAAGAAGCTCACATCTCACTTAGTACATAAGACTTAAGAATACACCATGTATAACAACATGAGTAAATTAGAATGGCCATTTATTATCTACAAGAACTATAATTACCAATTACATATTTGAGGGTGAGGGTGAGGGAGAGGGTGCTGGTAAACCGGAGGCATTGCATTCACAGGCTACCCGGAAGACGGCGGCACTTCCGGTACAGCAGCGCTCTGAGCCGACACTAAAGGGACAGCGTGTTGAGCAGCGCTCTGAGCAGGAGAGGCCGCTAGGATCAGGCCTCTCTCTGGTGGGGTTTGCCGACGTGAAGGGGAGACACGTCTCCATTGCGTGGTCTGCCCTATTGACACCCGGTCGGAACCCGAGACAGTAGGGAATGGAATGGTGCGGGTTCAGCACAAAGGGAACAAACCCTCTCAGAGCACAATCTTACCTTGGTTACGTGCAGATGCAGCGTTCCCCACCGCGGGGACACTGGACGGCGGCCCGGACAGGGCGCAGGGATGTGTTCACACCTCCCGCATATGAAAGGGAGCGCCTGCCAGCTCGGAGCATGCCAGATGCAGGGCTTACCCAGATCCAGAGTCCTGGCATACACGGCACCGACTTAATGGTCACGCTGGTATCAGGAGCTGGGAGGGAGGAGCATCCCAATGCTCTGGTGTGGCAATGGCAAAGCATTGGACGGCAGCTCATGTAGGGGGAGGGATGACATGGACCAACCCTGATTGGTCTATTATCAAGCCTTCTACAGGGGATAAAAGAACAAAATCAAACCCAATGTGTGTTGCTCATTTCAGAAAGCTGAACCAGGAGAGGAGAGTGGAAGAGACTGGTGGGCCTACCCAGGCTCGAGTAACTCGGAGGTGACTGAAACCGATTAGCCTGACTCAAAGACTTTAACAGTGAAGTAACTGTCCAAAAATCCAAACAAGCATCCTTTGAAGGACACTTTAATGAAAATAAAGTATAATTTGGCATCTCAATACTGTCTCCTGTCCTTAATCTTACAAGTGGCGACGAAGGTGGGATTTTGACAACGCCATGGAGAATTTAATAAAGACCCTGTCAGAGGGACAGTAGCAGTTGCAGCACGCATACAAATTCAGTCTCAACAAGCTGTGAGTTAGGGAGAATTCTCCAGAATGGCTAATTTCCCTTACCTACTGAGTCCCTCAGCAGCTTTGCTGGATTTCTAGGATTTATTTTTTTCACCTGGTAAGAGCGTAAGCCTTTTTTCCCACTCTTACGTGTGTTTTGCTGTGTGTGTTACATTTTTGTGTTCATGGACTGTGGAGCCTCACCTACTCCATAGGCATCATCTTTTTACTGTGTGTCACACAGCACCTTTTGTGCAGTGACACAGGGTTGTCTTTTTCAGACTTCCCACTTTAAACTCCATTTTTTTCCGGGACTGACTACTGTCTCACAGAAGATGTAAAGTTGCCATTGACTTTATTAGTCTTTTTAAATTCACAGACCCAGTACAAACTATCTTCCATAGAGTACTGTAAAGGGTTAATAGTTATCCCTATTTGTCTGTCTCTCATGGAACATTATTTTGTTCCCCTTTCTTTAAGATTTGGCTGGTGGCAGTGGTATCTACCATATTTTTCCTACCGCGGTCTATGAAAATAGCCTTGGTACTGTTTTAGGCTAAGTTAGTAGGCTCGAACTTTAATCCGCTGGACCCCATTTACTTTTATTTGGTTCCGGCTGGGTTTATTCACCATTTCTTTTTGGAAAGGTCTTTCTTGTGTTTTACTCTGCGTGCCAAACCAGGTTTGGTTCCTTTGTTCGCCGTCCTTTGGCGGGCTTCTGCACAGAAGCCCTCCTTAGGTGCCTGGGAGTGTAGGTAGACAAGATGTGAGGGAGGGGTTTTAGGACCCCTGCACAGGGTCTCCTTTGAGACCCAAGTTGCACTCTTGTTTGATTGGCTAGGTGGCTGTCCTGCCAGGAGAGCCACCCTGCTGTGTGATTGGCAGCCAGGCCATGTGAATGGGGGAAAAATGCATAAAAAGCAGGTGTCTGGGACTTGGAAGGCAGAGTCGCCACTGGATTGAGAGAACCAACGAGAAGCTGCAAGAAGGGGACCACTACCATGACTGAACCTCCCGGTGAAGCACTGCTGCAGGTCCAAATCTCCAAACTTCGACGACAGAGAAGATCTGCAAGGAATCTTCTTCCCTTTAGCTGGTGGGACCAACCAATTAACCAAACACCAAGCAAGGCCTCCCTCACCTGGTCGAATTTGCTGTGCATCGCTGCAGTGAACCGGATAGCCAGGAGGACCGGACCCTGGCTGGGTTTTAAGGAGCGCACCTTTTATTTGTTGCTTTGCTCTGCTGCTGGTTTCTTACCTGGGCAGTGCCGGACCCTCCAGTCCTCCTTCTTCATGTCAGTCCGACAGTCGCTTCAGGAACCATGAGCCTGCAGGATCTGCCAGGAACTTCTGCCTCAGCTTCAGCATTGTTCTTATTCTAAAGGTAGTGTTCAAACCCGGTTGTTCGTTCCGTCGGACAGCTGTGAAAGTGTTTTAAATCTTTCGCCAATCCGAGGGCTTGTCCGTCTCTACTCTTTTAAATAACTTTTCCTTCGACCAACTTCGTTTATAAATCTTGGCAAAGACTTAACCGCGAACTACTCTGAACTGTGTGATCCTCTGCAAAGACTCTGAACCATTAACATGGCCCAGGCCTATTGATTTGAATCCTCATTGTAGCAAGACTTTTCTAGATTGCCCTGCCTACTTACTTGTTGGTGCTGCTTAATTTTGTATAACCTTGTCTTTCCCTCCCTTTTTAAATTGCTGGAGTACCATTTTGCTCACACTTCATTTTGAGCTTAACTTGTCCAGATTTGATTGGGTGTTGTGTAGTATATTAAGAGTGTGATTCTTCTGCTGCTTTACTTAGTGAACTGTTTTACAAATGAATGTGTAAATAAATGTATATTCTTTTACTCAGAAACCTTGAGTCAGTGTTTGTTTGAACCATAGTAATTGCTGTCCTTTGTGTAACTTCTAATACTACTCACTTTACTCTTGAGATAAGTCTGGCTGTTCAGCCATCGCTACCACTTTACTGTGTAGTACAGGCTTGTCCCAAAGGTGAATTTGTACTGTCACTAGTAGTCTTAATTGTGCGTGGTGTTCCCAAAGGGTACTGCACATGATTATGCCTAACACTGTGGCAGACCGTCAAGCGTTCCAACAAGCAATCCAACTGCAGGGCTCGATACAGATGACTGCCCAGAATGAACAGCACAAGCCAATCATCAGACTTACAGATGCTGTTGCAAATTCAAGAAACCAGCCAATGGTACCCTCTGCCATACTGCAAAAATATAAGGACAGAGAGGATTCAGCGTTTTTCTTTGCCTTTGCCAGTTTTGAAAGAATAGCACGAAACGCACAATGGCCTGAAGACCGCTGGCGGCAATACATTGCCCCACTGCTTTCTGGGAGGATGCAGGGGGTATACCAGGCCGTCAACCACAACGGGAATACCTCGTATGCAGAGATCAAGAAAGTGGTATTGGACCGCCTGGGTCTGGATGAAGTGGCCTGCCGTCTGCAGCTAAGAGACACTAGACTGAAGCCTGGGGGAATCCCCGGCAACTATTCTACAGGATCAAAGACCTTGTGGAGAAATGGCTACAACCTCCTTCTCCTGTGATTCAGGACCTGTTGGACATGGTCACCTTGGAGCAGTTCGTAGAAGCTCTTCCCACTCCTATGCAGAGGTGGGTTAGACAGCATCCCCAACCAACACTGGTGGAAGCTGTAGACATAGCCTCCGCCTATCAAAAGGCTGGGTTTAACAAACCCCTCTTGACAAGCACTTCAAAGTGTGCCCTTCCGCCCATTATCGAAACCCAAGCAATGAAAGGGACCAGAATCATGCTGCCAAGCTGGAGACAGTCGGAGGAACGCACAACAAGACCAGAACAAAGAAGGACTGGCTCGGAAGGAAGACCACCCACACTGGCAAGCGGATATCGGCAACCATAATGTTCTGATTGTGGGGAATGGGGCCACATCACCCAGTTTTTTGCCCCAAATGAAGAGGAACTGAACCCATAGAGGTCGGATATATGAAGGCGAACCCGGAGCATCATTTTTCCAGTCCATTTACAATGGACATCCAGGTTGACGGGATTCCAGCTTGAGCCCTACTGGACAGCGAAAGTAGACAGACCGCCATCCCTCCAAACGTAAGTGACTAGCCTTACCTACCTAATGTAAAAGTGCCTATATTTTGCATACATGGGGGCGTGAAAGCCTATCCCATGAAGAGAATCCAGGTTGAAATAGGTCACAATGTTGCATCCTTACGAGCTGCCGTCCTACCTTCCTTGCCCTCCCCAGTTGTCATCGGGATTGACCGCTCCTTTTCAACCGGGCCATAAAATCTCTGGAGACCGAATAGTGGGTGGAAGCCCCGTTTGGTGAAGACACTGTGAAGGCAGGCACTAAGGCCACCAAGAAGACAAGGAGTTATAAAAGGGTGAACCGACTAGCACGGTGTAGTGCCATATATGCCACCCGACCAATTGACTGGAACCCGGAGGACCATGAAGAATCCATTTGAGGAGAAACCAGTGTAGAGGACCCCTCCCCCCTCAACCTGAATGCATGTAGCATGTCAGGCTGATCAATGATTTTAGTATTTTTGCTTTTCAAGACAGAAAGATACAAATAGGGTGATATATATTTTTTAGGGTGAGAATGCCCAACGCAGTGGAGGATATCTCAGGTATTACACGTACATCATGAATATCGAAAATGTAGTCTGGGAACTGAATAGAAAAAAAGTTTTGTACAAAAATAGGTTAGTCAACCATTTGGTAGAATGGTTGAGTATTCAGACAGGGTTAGATTCTAAGATGGATGATGAGACAAGATGGCTTCCAATCCAGGTGTCAGATGGGCTGACTCATTATGACTTGGAATAGTCTATGGCAGCAATTCATTGTTAGTTCACAAAGATAAGAATGTCTGGTGTGTTTATTTAGAATTTCTTGGAAGAAAAAGCACGGTGTAGCCTGCCAAGGGAGGTTGGCAGGTCTCGACAATCAGATAAGAGGCTGCTCCTTTAAAACAATCAAAGGATTTATAATGAGTTCCGCTTGAGTCTCACGCAAGCTATCAGATTATGTGTCAGTCAAACCATGTGTCATGATGCCCGCTCCCGGGGAGCCGGTTCAAGCCCTGCGTCCCCGAAAGTGGACATCCAGTCCCCAAGGAAGGACCCAGCAACCCCATATAGGGGCCCTTTGGACAGTGTCCTGGCGCCCCTGGCGCCAGGCTCATAAAAGACATCAGTCCTGGTGCCATAGGCGCCAGGCTCATTATGGGAGTACTTGGGTGCACTTACCTGATGCAGACCATGCTGCAGGATCCCGGCCTCCTTGAGGCCTGAAAGGAACTACTTTACCTGTGGGACTAATTTACCATCCGGGCATGGTCGGGGAAGGATACATACCTGATTGGAGGAAGGATAAATACCTGGAACTTCTTCCAAGGCTATTTAAACGCCACCCGAACAGCCACACGTGCTTCGCGTTGTTCTGCATCTAGCAGCTGGACGCTCACCGTGTCTGCTCCTGCATCCTGACTTCTGCCACACCTGCCAGCATCCTGGATCACCTGCAAAGGAAGAGAAGAAGAGAACAGAAGAAGGAAAAGTCCTTACCTAAAAAAAATCCGCATCCCGGAGGCATCTCGCCGACAATCCTGAAAAGGAAGACTTTTATTTAAAAGCTCATCGCGTCGATCGCTGCAGCGCCGCATTCCACTCACCTTTACAGGGCGCCTCCATGTTCAGCAGCGATCATCCGGATTCGCAGTCACACCCCAGCGCCTAGGGAGAAAAAGACAAGAACAAAAGGTGAGAGAGAGAGGGAATAAGGAAAGCTAAACCTCCAGGTTAAGATTTACCAGTTGATTCAATCCCTCTTCATTTCGGGTCCGCGCCGCATCCTGGCATTTCCGGACCCCGGCCCCTAAGGGGAAAAAGAGACATCAGCGTAAATGTGCGAATGAAAAGACATTACCAAAAAACGCTCATTAAAGACTTACCTGATTTCTACAAGGATTTCACCTCTCATCTCGGGTCGGTGCCTGTTCCCCGGCATTCCGTACCCCGGCCCCTATGGCGAAAAATACACTAGCATTAGTACATTAATGCATGGACACAAGGGGAACCTCTTATCAAAAAACTTACCTGGAAGCCAAGCAAGTTTGGTTCTCACCAATCCGAAAATCCAGTGAAGTAACTGGATACCAATGCGCCCCTGCATCAGAAGCAGGATGGAGAGCTCGTCCTTCCAGACCCGAAGGTGAGACGCTACGGGGAATCACAGAAAGGTTTCGAGGCGGGTGAGAGGGGAAAGTGGGAGGCCGATTGCATTACCCCGCAGACAGTTAATCCCCTATTTTCGCCTACAGAAGGATACTTCTGCGAGCCAGACAAGCCAGATTTGGGGGCCCGGTCCAGTCCGTCTTCCGAACCCTGCGCATCACCTTAGAAGAGGTCACAGCAGCGCGAACCAGGCCTGCGCCTCCGTGGTAGTCAGGTGAGCGTTATAGAACGCAAAGCCTTCCTACAAATTCCCACCCAGGCGCTATGGAAAGTTCTGAGACTGATCAGTTGGCCCAATTACTGGGGGAATTACGGGTCGAAGTACATGCCGCTCGTCAAGAGACTAATGCCCTCAGGAGGGAATTAATAATATCAAAGGAAAGAACTGATGACCTGGCCAGACAGCTTTTGCAAGGTCAAGCTGGGCAAACTCCTCTACCCGGTTCCGGAGGGAACCCTGCTCCTGTGGTTTCCAGTAACCCTGTACAGATTAATCTACCTGGAAACATGCCGCTGGCCCCACCTGAACGCTTTGCTGGGGACCCCAAACGATTCGCCGTATTCATGAATCAGTGTCGTTTGCACTTCCTATGCAGACCTGGGGCCTTCCCTAATGATCAAACCAAGGTAGCCTTTGTATTTTCATATCTTAGCGGCTGCGCTGCCGATTGGTCAGTTCCACTGGTTACTCAAGATGACCCGATTCTCTGTGATTTTCAAGGGTTTCAAGCAAGCATGGAAAGGTTATTTGCTCGACACTCTCAGGGGCAGGCTCTGGATGACGAACTTCTATCCCTGCGACAGGGCAATCAGGACCTCCTATCCTATATTGCAACCTTTAATAAACTAATTGTGGAAACGGGATGGCCAGAGGATAAAAGAGTCACGTTGTTTTATCGAGGCCTACGCGGAGAACTTAAAGATGTCTTGGCCCAAGTTGTAAATCCGCCCCAAGAATGCACTGAGTATATAGACATAGTGGTTCAATTGGATCACAGACTTCAAAACAGAAAAGCAGATTGGTCCAGGTTTGAGACCCGGGTGTTGGTCAAGACCCATGCTAACCCCAAGGGAGTTGATGTCTCTGAGCCTATGCAAATTGGAGAGGTTAAAGGAGCCTTAGCTCAAAAGGAACGTGAAAGGAGGCGGCAGTTAAAATTATGTCTTTATTGTGGGAATTCTGGACACTTTCTACGAGATTGCCCGGCAAAACCGCCCCGAAAGGCGGTAGGAGCCGCTGATAAAAACCATGAAGACTCTGTTTCGGGAAACGACTCCGCCCGACAAGCGTAGGGGTCCGCTTGCCGAGCTTGAAAACTAACTCTCAGACCTCGCATTTCATTGTGCCAATGGTTCTCGTAGATCCAGAGCAGCCTAAGCAGTTGCATGCAATAAAGGCATACATCGATAGTGGGGCTATTGGAAACTATGTGGATCGTGAATTGGTCTCGAGGATTAACCTCCCTCTCCGTCCTAAAACCAGCAAAGATGTCATCACCACAGTCGATGGAACTGAAATTGCCTCTGGACCGGTAACACATTCCACTACTGCGGTGACTCTTATTGGTCCCGACGGCCATCGGGAGGGTGTTGTGTTTGATGTAATCAAGGCTCCACAGTTTCAGGTTATTCTTGGAATCCCTTGGTTAGAGACACATAATCCTCGAATTGATTGGCGAGCTAAGAGAATAACCTTCCCGGATTGTACACAAACCTGCTACCTAGAAAACCTGAAGATTAATCTAGCATCTGTAACCTCTGCCTCCATGCAACTACCTCCGGAATACCAAGACTTTCAGGACGTCTTCCAAAAGGAACAGGCCAACACGTTACCCCCTCACAGATCGTACGATTGCCAAATCGATCTGGTGCCCGGTGCACAACCCCCTTGTAGCAGGATTTATGCCCTTACCGAACCTGAGAACCTGCATTTGAGACAATATTTGGATCAATACCTAGCTAATGGTTTTATTCGCCCGTCAAAGTCCCCAGCATCCTCGGCTTTGTTATTCGTGCCCAAAAAAGAAGGCAACCTTAGAACTTGTATCGATTACCGCTCATTGAACCAGATAACGGTTAAAAACCGTTATCCTCTGCCTCTGATCCCTGAACTCCTTGACCAGGTGAAGGACGCTTGCATATACACCAAGTTAGATCTCCGGGGGGTTTATCATCTGGTACGAGTTAAAGAAGGCGACGAATGGAAAACTGCTTTCCGTATTAAATACGGATTATTCGAGTACCAGGTGATGCCTTTCGGATTGTGTAATGCGCCGGCTGCCTTCCAATACTTCATGAATGATGTCCTTCGGGAACTCATCGACGTTTGTGTGGTCGTATATATCAATGACATTCTGGTGTACTCCTCTTCGGAATCTGATCACAGAAAACATGTCAGGGCAGTACTTGAAAAACTGCGCCAACACAAACTATTTGCTAAATTGGAGAAATGTGTTTTCCATACCACAGAAGTCGAGTTTCTAGCTTTCATCCTGACACCCAAAGGAGTCCGAATGGACTCAAGAAAAGTGGATGCCATCCTCAAATGGCCATCACCTAGATCTGTAAAAGGGGTTCAAAGCATGCTCGGCTTTGCCAATTCCTATCGCAGGTTTATCCCGTAATTTTCACGCGTGGTACAACCCATTACTGCACTCTTGAGGAAAAATAAACGTTTTGAATGGTCTGAAGAAGCCGAGCAGGCCTTTCAGGATTTAAAAGCTAAGTTTACCTCTGCACCTATATTGAAACACCCGCGTCCAGATCTCCCTTATGTCGTCGAGACTGACGCATCCAGCCTGGCCATGGGAGCTGTACTGTCCCAAAGAGATCCCGAAACCAACCAACTGCATCCCGTAGCATTTTGGTCCAGAAAATTCTCGGCACCCGAGGTTAATTATGCAATCACTGACAAAGAACTGTTAGCCATTAAGTCCGCTTTTAAAGCCTGGCGGCATTATCTGTTTGGCGCTCGACATACCATCACAGTGATCACTGATCACCGGAATTTACAGTATTTGAAAACCGCCAAGGCTCAGTCATCACGGCAGCTCCGATGGGCTTTGTTTTTCGCTGAATTTGATTTTGTGATTACCTATCGACCTGGCTGCAAGAATGGCAAAGCAGACGCCTTATCCCGAATTGGAATGGGAGAATCTGATACAAACTCAGAACCAGTACCAATAATTCCCGAACAAAGGATTCTAGGCGTGACTTCGTTACAGACGCTTGAAGACATTCAAGCCAGAGTGAAACAACTCCTGGACCCTACAACCTTACAGGATTGGATACAAAAGGGATCAGATTTTACCATAGATAATGGTTTAGCTTATTTCCAAGGACGCTTATTCCTGCCACATAAGGAATTACACGAACTAGTTATTTCCGGTTATCATGATACATTTATAGAGGGACACCCCGGTATTGCCAAGACAGAGGAAAAGGTGAAACGACAATTTTGGTGGCCCTCTTGGCGAAAAGATGTTAAATCTTTTGTGATGTCCTGTGGTGTTTGCGCCCAAAATAAAAGTCAAAAGAAAAGACCAGCCGGTCTCCTTCAACCTCTAGACATACCGCCAGCACCCTGGCACACCCTATCAATGGATTTTATTACGGACCTGCCTCCTTGTTCGGGGTACAATACTATTCTGGTAATTGTGGATTTGTTTTCCAAAATGGCCCACTTTATTCCTTTGAAAGGTTTACCTTCAGCTTCTGTCCTAGCCAAAGAATTCCTCGAAAATATTGTTCGGCTACATGGATTCCCATCTATACTAATCTCTGACCGGGGAAGCCAATTCATTTCCCACTTCTGGCGCAAATGTTGTCAAATGGCGCAGATCGACGTAAGATTATCGACCAGTCACCACCCTCAGACCGATGGTCAGACCGAGAGGACAAATCAGACCCTTGAGCAGTACTTACGGTGTATGTTACAGCAATCTGAAAGCAACTGGAAAGACATTCTTTGGATAGCCGAATACGCATATAATAATTCGGTACACTCTGGAACTGGCCACAGTCCTTTTTATACTTTGTTTGGGCATCACCCTCGAACCTCAAACCCTGACTCACCTCAGAACCTCGGAATGCCTGCAGTAGAACATCTGCATTCTACAATTACCCAAGCCTTCAAAGAGGCAACTACGCATTTACAACAAGCCAAGAGAAAATACAAGGAGAATGCTGATCTACATCGGAGTGAAGCACCTCCGTATCAGATTGGGGATCAAGTGTGGTTAGCTACCAGACATTTACCACTCAAAGGGCCTCGAACTTTTAACCCTAAATATCTGGGACCTTATTCTATTACGGCAATAATTAACCCAGTGGCTGTTAAACTTGATTTACCAGCTAGTATGCAAATTCACCCTGTTTTTCATGTGTCACTTCTGAAACCAGTGGTACCCGGAACCCGACTACTCAAACCTCCAGGACCTATTCTAATAGATGGGGAGCCCGAATTCGAAGTGAAGAACATTTTAGACTAAAAAATGTTTAGGTCAAAACTGTTCTACCATGTGCATGCACCTCGATTAGTCAGGAAATTCCACTGACTCCTCCCAGACAAACCAAAACCCCCGGAGGGAACAACCTTGGGAGGGGCCTTGGGGGGGGAGTGCTGTCATGATGCCCGCTCCCGGGGAGCCGGTTCAAGCCCTGCGTCCCCGAAAGCGGACATCCAGTCCCCAAGGAAGGACCCAGCAACCCCATATAGGGGCCCTTTGGACAGTGTCCTGGCGCCTATGGCGCCAGGCTCATAAAAAACATCAGTCCTGGCGCGATAGGCGCCAGGCTCATTATGAGAGTGCTTGGGTGCACTAACCTGATGCAGACCATGCTGCAGGATCCCGGCCTCCATGAGGCCTGAAAGGAACTACTTTACCTGTGGGACTAATTTACCATCCGGGTGTGGTCGGGGAAGGATACATACCTGATTGGAGGAAGGATACATACCGGGAACTTCTTCCAAGGCTATTTAAACCCCACCCGAACAGCCACACGTGCTTCGCGTTGTTCTGCATCTAGCAGCTGGACGCTCACCGTGTCTGCTCCTGCATCCTGACTTCTGTCACACCTGCCAGCATCCTGGATCCTGCAAAGGAAGAGAAGAAGAGAACAGAAGAAGGAAAAGTCCTTACCTGCAAAATCCGCATCCCGGAGGCATCTCGCCGACAATCCTGAAAAGGAAGACTTTTATTTAAAAGCTCATCGCGTCGATCGCTGCAGCGCCGCATTCCACTCACCTTTACAGGGCGCCTCCATGTTCAGCAGCGATCATCCCGATTCGCAGTCACACCCCAGCGCCTAGGGAGAAAAAGACAAGAACAAAAGGTGAGAGAGAGAGGGAATAAGGAAAGCTAAACCTCCATGTTAAGATTTACCAGTTGATTCAATCCCTCTTCATTTCGGGTCCGCGCCCCATCCTGGCATTTCCGGACCCTGGCCCCTAAGGGGAAAAAGAGACATCAGCGTTAAAGAGCGAATGAAAAGACATTACCAAAAAACGCTCATTAAAGACTTACCTGATTTCTACAAGGATTTCACCTCTCATCTCGGGTCGGTGCCTGTTCCCCGGCATTCCGTACCCCGGCCCCTATGGGGAAAAATACACTAGCATTAGTACATTAATGCATGGACACAAGGGGAACCTCTTATCAAAAAACTTACCTGGAAGCCAAGCAAGTTTGGTTCTCACCAATCCGAAAATCCAGTGAAGTAACTGGATACCAATGCGCCCCTGCATCAGAAGCAGGATGGAGAGCTCGTCCTTCCAGACCCGAAGGTGAGACGCTACGGGGAATCACAGAAAGGTTTCGAGGCGGGTGAGAGGGGAAAGTGGGAGGCCGATTGCATTACCCCGCAGACAGTTAATCCCCTATTTTCGCCTACAGAAGGATACTTCTGCGAGCCAGACAAGCCAGATTTGGGGGCCCGGTCCAGTCCGTCTTCCGAACCCTGCGCATCACCTTGGAAGAGGTCACAGCAGCGCGAACCAGGCCTGCGCCTCCGTGGGAGTCAGTTGAGCGTTACAGAACGCAAAGCCTTCCTACAAATTCCCACCCAGGCACTATGGAAAGTTCTGAGACTGATCAGTTGGCCCAATTACTAGGGGAATTACGGATCGAAGTACATGCCGCTCGTCAAGAGACTAATGCCCTCAGGAGGGAATTAATAATATCAAAGGAAAGAACTGATGACCTGGCCAGACAGCTTTTGCAAGGTCAAGCTGGGCAAACTCCTCTACCCGGTTCCGGAGGGAACCCTGCTCCTGTGGTTTCCAGTAACCCTGTACAGATTAATCTACCTGGAAACATGCCGCTGGCCCCACCTGAACGCTTTGCTGGGGACCCCAATCGATTCGCCGTATTCATGAATCAGTGTCGTTTGCACTTCCTATGCAGACCTGGTGCCTTCCCTAATGATCAAACCAAGGTAGCCTTTGTATTGTCATATCTCAGCAGCTGCGCTGCCGATTGGTCAGTTCCACTGGTTACTCAAGATGACCCGATTCTCCGTGATTTTCAAGGGTTTCAAGCAAGCATGGAAAGGTTATTTGCTCGACACTCTCAGGGGCAGGCTCTGGATGACGAACTTCTATCCCTGCGACAGGGCAATCAGGACCTCCTATCCTATATTGCAACCTTTAATAAACTAATTGTGGAAACGGGATGGCCAGAGGATAAAAGAGTCACGTTGTTTTATCGAGGCCTACGCGGAGAACTTAAAGATGTCTTGGCCCAAGTTGTAAATCTGCCCCAAGAATGCACTGAGTATATAGACATAGTGGTTCAATTGGATCACAGACTTCAAAACAGAAAAGCAGATCGGTCCAGGTTTGAGACCCGGGTGTTGGTCAAGACCCATGCTAACCCCAAGGGAGTTGATGTCTCTGAGCCTACGCAAATTGGAGAGATTAAAGGAGCCTTAACACAAAAGGAACGTGAAAGGAGGCGGCAGTTAAAATTATGTCTTTATTGTGGGAATTCTGGACACTTTCTACGAGATTGCCCGGCAAAACCGCCCCGAAAGGCGGTAGGAGCCGCTGATAAAAACCATGAAGACTCTGTTTCGGGAAAGCACTCCGCCCGACAAGCGTAGGGGTCCGCTTGCCGAGCTTGAAAACTAACTCTCAGACCTCACATTTCATTGTGCCAATGGTTCTCGTAGATCCAGAACAGCCTAAGCAGTTGCATGCAATAAAGGCATACATCGATAGTGGGGCTATTGGAAACTATGTGGATCGTGAATTGGTCTCGAGGATTAACCTCCCTCTCCGTCCTAAAACCAACAAAGATGTCATCACCACAGTCGATGGAACTGAAATTGCCTCTGGACCGGTAACACATTCCACTACTGAGGTGACTCTTATTGGTCCCGACGGCCATCGGGAGGGTGTTGTGTTTGATGTAATCAAGGCTCCACAGTTTCAGGTTATTCTTGGAATCCCTTGGTTAGAGACACATAATCCTCAAATTGATTGGCGAGCTAAGAGAATAACCTTCCCGGATTGTACACAAACCTGCTACCTAGAAAACCTGAAGATTAATCTAGCATCTGTAACCTCTGCCTCCATGCAACTACCTCCGGAATACCAAGACTTTCAGGACGTCTTCCAAAAGGAACAGGCCAACATGTTACCCCCTCACAGATCGTACGATTGCCAAATCGATCTGGTGCCCGGTGCACAACCCCTTGTAGCAGGATTTATGCCCTTACCGAACCTGAGAACCTGCATTTGAGACAATATTTGGATCAATACCTAGCTAATGGTTTTATTCGCCCGTCAAAGTCCCCAGCATCCTCGGCTTTGTTCTTCGTGCTCAAAAAAGAAGGCAACCTTAGAACTTGTATCGATTACCGCGCATTGAACCAGATAACGGTTAAAAACCGTTATCCTCGGCCTCTGATCCCTGAACTCCTTGACCAGGTGAAGGACGCTTGCATATACACCAAGTTAGATCTCCGGGGGGCTTATCATCTGGTACGAGTTAAAGAAGGCGACGAATGGAAAACTGCCTTCCGTATTAAATACGGATTATTCGCGTACCAGGTGATGCCTTTCGGATTGTGTAATGCGCCGGCTGCCTTCCAATACTTCATGAATGATGTCCTTCAGGAACTCATCGACGTTTGTGTGGTCGTATATATCAATGACATTCTGGTGTACTCCTCTTCGGAATCTGATCACAGAAAACACGTCAGGGCAGTACTTGAAAAACTGCGCCAACACAAACTATTTGCTAAATTGGAGAAATGTGTTTTCCATACCACAGAAGTCGAGTTTCTAGGTTTCATCCTGACACCCAAAGGAGTCCGAATGGACACAAGAAAAGTGGATGCCATCCTCAAATGGCCATCACCTAGATCTGTAAAAGGGGTTCAAAGCATGCTCGGCTTTGCCAATTCCTATCGCAGGTTTATCCCGGAATTTTCACGCGTGGTACAACCCATTACTGCACTCTTGAGGAAAAATAAACGTTTTGAATGGTCTGAAGAAGCCGAGCAGGCCTTTCAGGATTTAAAAGCTAAGTTTACCTCTGCACCTATATTGAAACACCCGCGTCCAGATCTCCCTTATGTCGTCGAGACTGACGCATCCAGCCTAGCCATGGGAGCTGTACTGTCCCAAAGAGATCCCGAAACCAACCAACTGCATCCCGTAGCATTTTGGTCCAGAAAATTCTCAGCACCCGAGGTTAATTATGCAATCACTGACAAAGAACTGTTAGCCATTAAGTCCGCTTTTAAAGCCTGGCGGCATTATCTGCTTGGCGCTCGACATACCATCACAGTGATCACTGATCACCGGAATTTACAGTATTTGAAAACCGCCAAGACTCAGTCATCACGGCAGCTCCGATGGGCTTTGTTTTTCGCTGAATTTGATTTTGTGATTACCTATCGACCTGGCTGCAAGAATGGCAAAGCAGACGCCTTATCCCGAATTGGAATGGGAGAATCTGATACAAACTCAGAACCAGTACCAATAATTCCTGAACAGAGGATTCTAGGCGTGACTTCGTTACAGACGCTTGAAGACATTCAAGCCAGAGTGAAACAACTCCTGGACCCTACAACCTTACAGGATTGGATACAAAAGGGATCAGATTTTACCATAGATAATGGTTTACCTTATTTCCAAGGACGCTTATTCCTGCCACATAAGGAATTACACGAACTAGTTATTTACGGTTATCATGATACATTAATAGAGGGACACCCCGGTATTGCCAAGACAGAGGAAAAGGTGAAACGACAATTTTGGTGGCCCTCTTGGCGAAAAGATGTTAAATCTTTTGTGATGTCCTGTGGTGTTTGCGCCCAAAATAAAAGTCAAAAGAAAAGACCAGCCGGTCTCCTTCAACCTCTAGACATAGCGCCAGCACCCTGGCACACCCTATCAATGGATTTTATTACGGACCTGCCTCCTTGTTCGGGGTACAATGCTATTCTGGTAATTGTGGATTTGTTTTCCAAAATGGCCCACTTTATTCCTTTGAAAGGTTTACCTTCAGCTTCTGTCCTAGCCAAAGAATTCCTCGAAAATATTGTTCGGCTACATGGATTCCCATCTATACTAATCTCTGACCGGGGAAGCCAATTCATTTCCCACTTCTGGCGCAAATGTTGTCAAATGGCGCAGATCGACGTAAGATTATCGACCAGTCACCACCCTCAGACCGATGGTCAGACCGAGAGGACAAATCAGACCCTTGAGCAGTACTTACGGTGTATGTTACAGCAATCTGAAAGCAACTGGAAAGACATTCTTTGGATAGCCGAATACGCATATAATAATTCGGTACACTCTGGAACTGGCCACTGTCCTTTTTACACTTTGTTTGGGCATCACCCTCGAACCTCAAACCTTGACTCACCTCAGAACCTCGGAATGCCTGCAGTAGAACATCTGCATTCTACAATTACCCAAGCCTTCAAAGAGGCAACTACGCATTTACAACAAGCCAAGAGAAAATACAAGGAGAATGCTGATCTACATCGGAGTGAAGCACCTCCGTATCAGATTGGTTATCAAGTATGGTTAGCTACCAGACATTCACCACACAAAGGGCCTCAAACTTTTAACCCTAAATATCTTGGACCTTATTCTATTACGGCAATAATTAACCCAGTGGCTGTTAAACTTGATTTACCAGCTAGTATGCAAATTCACCCTGTTTTTCATGTGTCACTTCTGAAACCAGTGGTACCCGGAACCCGACTACTCAAACCTCCAGAACCTATTCTAATAGATGGGGAGCCCGAATTTGAAGTGAAGAACATTTTAGACTCAAAATTTTTTAGGTCAAAACTGTTCTACCTAATTGATTGGAAGGGGTACGGACCTCAGGAGAGGTCGTGGGAACCCAGCGACCATGTGCATGCACCTTTATTAGTCAGGAAATTCCACCGACTCTTCCCAGACAAACCAAAACCCCCGGAGGGAACAACCTTGGGAGGGGCCTTGGGGGGGAGTGCTGTCATGATGCCTGCTCCCAGGGAGCCGGTTCAAGCCCTGCGTCCCCGAAAGTGGACATCCAGTCCTCAAGGAAGGACCCAGCAACCCCATATAGGGGCCCTTTGGACAGTGTCCTGGCGCCTATGGCGCCAGGCTCATAAAAGACATCAGTCCTGGCGACATAGGCGCCAGGCTCATTATGGGAGTGCTTGGGTGCACTTACCTGATGCAGACCATGCTGCAGGATCCCGGCCTCCTTGAGGCCTGAAAGGAACTACTTTACCTGTGGGACTAATTTACCATCCGGGCATGGTCGGGGAAGGATACATACCTGATTGGAGGAAGGATACATACCTGGAACTTCTTCCAAGGCTATTTAAACGCCACCCGAACAGCAACACGTGCTTCGCGTTGTTCTGCATCTACCAGCTGGACGCTCACCGTGTCTGCTCCTGCATCCTGACTTCTGCCACACCTGCCAGCATCCTGGATCACCTGCAAAGGAAGAGAAGAAGAGAACAGAAGAAGGAAAAGTCCTTACCTGCAAAATCCGCATCCCGGAGGCATCTCGCCGACAATCCTGAAAAGGAAGACTTTTATTTAAAAGCTCATCGCGTCGATCGCTGCAGCGCAGCATTCCACTCACCTTTACAGGGCGCCTCCATGTTCAGCATGGATCATCCGGATTCGCAGTCACGGCCCAGCGCCTAGGGAGAAAAAGACAAGAACAAAAGGTGAGAGAGAGAGGGAATAAGGAAAGCTAAACCTCCATGGTAAGGTTTACCAGTTGATTCAATCCCTCTTCATTTCGGGCCAGCGCCGCATCCTGGCATTTCCGGACCCCGGCCCCTAAGGGGAAAAAGAGACATCAGCGTTAATGAGCGAATGAAAAGACATTACCAAAAAACGCTCATTAATGACTTACCTGATTTCTACAAGGATTTCACCTCTCATCTCGGGTCGGTGCCTGTTCCCCGGCATTCCGTACCCCGGCCCCTATGGGGAAAAAGACACTAGCATTAGTACATTAATGCATGGACACAAGGGGAACCTCTTATCAAAAAACTTACCTGGAAGCCAAGCAAGTTTGGTTCTCACCAATCCGAAAATCCAGTGAAGTAACTGGATACCAATGCGCCCCTGCATCAGAAGCAGGATGGAGAGCTCGTCCTTCCAGACCCGAAGGTGAGACGCTACGGGGAATCACAGAAAGGTTTCGAGGAGGGTGAGAGGGGAAAGTGGGAGGCCGATTGCATTACCCCGCAGACAGTTAATCCCCTATTTTCGCCTACAGAAGGATCCTTCTGCGAGCCAGACAAGCCATATTTGGGGGCCCGGTCCAGTCCATCTCCCGAACCCTGCGCATCACCTTAGAAGTGGTCACAGCAGCGCGAACCAGGCCTGCGCCTCCGTGGGAGTCAGGTGAGCGCTACAGAACGCAAAGCCTTCCTACAAATTCCCACCCAGGCGCTATGGAAAGTTCTGAGACTGATCAGTTGGCCCAATTACTGGGGGAATTACGGGCCGAAGTACATGCCGCTCGTCAAGAGACTAATGCCCTAAGGAGGGAATTAATAATATCAAAGGAAAGAACTGATGACCTGGCCAGACAGCTTTTGCAAGGTCAAGCTGGGCAAACTCCTCTACCCGGTTCCGGAGGGAACCCTGCTCCTGTGGTTTCCAGTAACCCTGTACAGATTAATCTACCTGGAAACATGCCGCTGGCCCCACCTGAACGCTTTGCTGGGGGCCCCAAACGATTTGCCGTATTCATGAATCAGTGTCATTTGCACTTCCTATGCAGACCTGGGGCCTTCCCTAATGATCAAACCAAGGTAGCCTTTGTATTTTCATATCTCAGCGGCTGCGCTGCCGATTGGTCAGTTCCACTGGTTACTCAAGATGACCCGATTCTCCGTGATTTTCAAGGGTTTCAAGCAAGCATGGAAAGGTTATTTGCTCGACACTCTCAGGGGCAGGCTCTGGATGAAGAACTTCAATCCCTGCGACAGGGCAATCAGGACCTCCTATCCTATATTGCAACCTTTAATAAACTAATTGTGGAAACGGGATGGCCAGAGGATAAAAGAGTCACGTTGTTTTATCGAGGCCTACGCAGAGAACTTAAAGATGTCTTGGCCCAAGTTGTAAATCCGCCCCAAGAATGCACTGAGTATATAGACATAGTGGTTCAATTGGATCACAGACTTCAAAACAGAAAAGCAGATCGGTCCAGGTTTGAGACCCGGGTGTTGGTCAAGACCCATGCTGACCCCAAGGGAGTTGATGTCTCTGAGCCTATGCAAATTGGAGAGGTTAAAGGACCCTTAACTCAAAAGGAACGTTAAAGGAGGCGGCAGTTAAAATTATGTCTTTATTGTGGGAATTCTGATCACTTTCTATGAGATTGCCCGGCAAAACCGCCCCGAAAGGCGGTAGGAGCCGCTGATAAAAACCATGAAGACTCTGTTTCGGGAAACGACTCCGCCCGACAAGCGTAGGGGTCCGCTTGCTGAGCTTGAAAACGAACTCTCAGACCTCGCATTTCATTGTGCCAATGGTTCTCGTAGATCCAGAACAGCCTAAGCAGTTGCATGCAATAAAGGCATACAACGATAGTGGGGCTATTGGAAACTATGTGGATCGTGAATTGGTCTCGAGGATTAACCTCCCTCTCCGTCCTAAAACCAGCAAAGATGTCATCACCACAGTCGATGGAACTGAAATTGCCTCTGGACCGGTAACACATTCCACTACTGAGGTGACTCTTATTGGTCCCGACGGCCATCGGGAGGATGTTGTGTTTGATGTAATCAAGGCTCCACAGTTTCAGGTTATTCTTGGAATCCCTTGGTTAGAGACACATAATCCTCGAATTGATTGGCGAGCTAAGAGAATAACCTTCCCGGATTGTACACAAATCTGCTACCTAGAAAACCTGAAGATTAATCTAGCATCTGTAACCTCTGCCTCCATGCAACTACCTCCGGAATACCAAGACTTTCAGGACGTCTTCCAAAAGGAACAGGCCAACACGTTGCCTCCTCACAGATCGTACGATTGCCAAATCGATCTGGTGCCCGGTGCACAACCCTCTTGTAGCAAGATTTATGCCCTTACCAAACCTGAGAACCTGCATTTGAGACAATATTTGGATCAATACCTAGCTAATGGTTTTATTCGCCCGTCAAAGTCCCCAGCATCCTCGGCTTTGTTCTTCGTGCCCAAAAAAGAAGGCAACCTTAGAACTTGTATCGATTACCGCGCATTGAACCAGATAACGGTTAAAAACCGTTATCCTCTGCCTCTGATCCCTGAACTCCTTGACCATGTGAAGGACGCTTGCATATACACCAAGTTAGATCTTCGGGGGGCTTATCATCTGGTACGAGTTAAAGAAGGCGACGAATGGAAAACTGCCTTCCGTATTAAATACGGATTATTCGAGTACCGGGTGATGCCTTTCGGATTGTGTAATGCGCCGGCTGCCTTCCAATACTTCATGAATGATGTCCTTCGGGAACTCATCGACGTTTGTGTGGTCGTATATATCAATGACATTCTGGTGTACTCCTCTTCGGAATCTGATCACAGAAAACACGTCAGGGTAGTACTTGAAAAACTGCGCCAACACAAACTATTTGCTAAATTGGAGAAATGTGTTTTCCATACCACAGAAGTCGAGTTTCTAGGTTTCATCCTGACACCCAAAGGAGTCCGAATGGACTCAAGAAAAGTGGATGCCATCCTCAAATGGCCATCACCTAGATCTGTAAAAGGGGTTCAAAGCATGCTCGGCTTTGCCAATTTCTATCGCAGGTTTATCCCGGAATTTTCACGCGTGGTACAACCCATTACTGCACTCTTGAGGAAAAATAAACGTTTTGAATGGTCTGAAGAAGCCGAGCAGGCCTTTCAGGATTTAAAAGCTAAGTTTACCTCTGCACCTATATTGAAACACCCGCGTCCAGATCTCCCTTATGTCGTCGAGACTGATGCATCCAGCCTAGCCATGGGAGCTGTCCTGTCCCAAAGAGATCCCGAAACCAACCAACTGCATCCCGTAGCATTTTGGTCGCGAAAATTCTCGGCAACCGAGGTTAATTATGCAATCACTGACAAAGAACTGTTAGCCATTAAGTCCGCTTTTAAAGCCTGGCAGCATTATCTGTTTGGCGCTCGACATACCATCACAGTGATCACTGATCACCGGAATTTACAGTATTTGAAAACTGCCAAGGCTCAGTCATCACGGCAGCTCCGATGGGCTTTGTTTTTAGCTGAATTTGATTTTGTGATTACCTATCGACCTGGCTGCAAGAATGGCAAAGCAGACGCCTTATCCCGAATTGGAATGGGAGATTCTGATACAAACTCAGAACCAGTACCAATAATTCCCGAACAGAGGATTCTAGGCATGACTTCGTTACAGACGCTTGAAGACATTCAAGCCAGAGTGAAACAACTCCATGGACCCTACAACCTTACAGGATTGGATACAAAAGGGATCAGATTTTACCATAGATAATGGTTTACCTTATTTCCAAGGACGCTTATTCCTGCCACATAAGAAATTACACGAACTAGTTATTTCCGGTTATCATGATACATTAATAGAGGGACACCCCGGTATTGCCAAGACAGGAAAAGGTGAAACGACAATTTTGGTGGCCCTCTTGGCGAAAAGATGTTAAATCTTTTGTGATGTCCTGTGGTGTTTGCACCCAAAATAAAAGTCAAAAGAAAAGACCAGCCGGTCTCCTTCAACCTCTAGACATAGCGCCAGCACCCTGGCACACCCTATCAATGGATTTTATTACGGACTTGCCTCCTTGTTCGGGGTACAATACTATTCTGGTAATTGTGGATTTGTTTTCCAAAATGGCCCACTTTATTCCTTTGAAAGGTTTACCTTCAGCTTCTGTCCTAGCCAACGAATTCCTCGAAAATATTGTTCGGCTACATGGATTCCCATCTATACTAATCTCTGACCGGGGAAGCCAATTCATTTCCCACTTCTGGGGCAAATGTTGTCAAATGGCGCAGATCGACGTAAGATTATCGACCAGTCACCACCCTCAGACCGATGGTCAGACCGAGAGGACAAATCAGACCCTTGAGCAGTACTTACGGTGTATGTTACAGCAATCTGAAAGCAACTGGAAAGACATTCTTTGGATAGCCGAATACGCATATAATAATTCGGTACACTCTGGAACTGGCCACTGTCCTTTTTATACTTTGTTTGGGCATCACCCTCGAACCTCAAACCTTGACTCACCTCAGAACCTCGGAATGCCTGCAGTAGAACATCTGCATTCTACAATTACCCAAGCCTTCAAAGAGGCAACTACGCATTTACAACAAGCCAAGAGAAAATACAAGGAGGATGCTGATCTACATCGGAGTGAAGCACCTCCGTATCAGATTGGGGATCAAGTATGGTTAGCTACCAGACATTCACCACTCAAAGGGCCTCGAACATTTAACCCTAAATATCTGGGACCTTATTCTATTATGGCAATAATTAACCCAGTGGCTGTTAAACTTGATTTACCAGCTAGTATGCAAATTCGCCCTGTTTTTCATGTGTCACTTCTGAAACCAGTGGTACCCGGAACCCGACTACTCAAACCTCCAGAACCTATTCTAATAGATGGGGAGCCCGAATTCGAAGTGAAGAACATTTTAGACTCAAAAATGTTTAGGTCAAAACTGTTCTACCTAATTGATTGGAAGGGGTACGGACCTCAGGAGAGGTCGTGGGAACCCAGCGACCATGTGCATGCACCTCGATTAGTCAGGAAATTCCACCGACTCTTCCCAGACAAACCAAAACCCCCGGAGGGAACAACCTTGGGAGGGGCCTTGGGGGGGAGTGCTGTCATGATGCCCGCTCCCGGGGAGCCGGTTCAAGCCCTGCGTCCCCGAAAGCGGACATCCAGTCCCCAAGGAAGGACCCAGCAACCCCATATAGGGGCCCTTTGGACAGTGTCCTGGCGCCTATGGCGCCAGGCTCATAAAAGACATCAGTCCTGGCGCCATAGGCGCCAGGCTCATTATGGGAGTGCTTGGGTGCACTTACCTGATGCAGACCATGCTGCAGGATCCCGGCCTCCTTGAGGCCTGAAAGGAACTACTTTACCTGTGGGACTAATTTACCATCCGGGCATGGTCGGGGAAGGATACATACGTGATTGGAGGAAGGATACATACCTGGAACTTCTTCCAAGGCTATTTAAACGCCACCCGAACAGCCACACGTGCTTCGCGTTGTTCTGCATCTAGCAGATGGACGCTCACCGTGTCTGCTCCTGCATCCTGACTTCTGCCACACCTGCCAGCATCCTGGATCACCTGCAAAGGAAGAGAAGAAGAGAACAGAAGAAGGAAAAGTCCTTACCTGCAAAATCAGCATCCCGGAGGCATCTCGCCGACAATCCTGAAAAGGAAGACTTTTATTTAAAAGCTCATTGCGTCGATCGCTGCAGCGCCGCATTCCACTCACCTTTACAGGGCGCCTCCATGTTCAGCAGCGATCATCCGGATTCGCAGTCACGACCAAGGCTCCTAAGGAGAAAAAGACAAGAACAAAAGGTGAGAGAGAGAGGGAATAAGGAAAGCTAAACCTCCATGTTAAGATTTACCAGTTGATTCAATCCCTCTTCATTTCGGGTCCGCGCCGCATCCTGGCATTTCCGGACCCCGGCCCCTAAGGGGAAAAAGAGACATCAGCGTTAATGAGCGAATGAAAAGACATTACCAAAAAACGCTCATTAAAGACTTACCTGATTTCTACAAGGATTTCACCTCTCATCTCGGGTCGGTGCCTGTTCCCCGGCATTCCGGACCCCGACCCCTATGGGGAAAAAGACACTAGCATTAGTACATTAATGCATGGACACAAGGGGAACCTCTTATCAAAAAACTTCCCTGGAAGCCAAGCAAGTTTGGTTCTCACCAATCCGAAAATCCAGTGAAGTAACTGGATACCAACGCGCCCCTGCATCAGAAGCAGGATGGAGAGCTCGTCCTTCCAGTCCCTAAGGTGAGACACTACGAGGAGGGTGAGAGGGGAAAGTGGGAGGCCGATTGCATTACCCCGTAAACAGTTAATCCCCTATTTTCGCCTACAGAAGGATACTTCTGCGAGCCAGACAAGCCAGATTTGGGGGCCCGGTCCAGTCCGTCTTCCGAACCCTGCGCATCACCTTAGAAGAGGTCACAGCAGCACGAACCAGGCCTGCGCCTCCGTGGGAGTCAGGTGAGCGTTACACCATGCTTGCCAAGCTGAAGTCATGTGGGCTTGGTGATTGACTAGCAAGCCAGTCAATTAGAGAGTAGGAGGGTTTATATGATAGCTAAGCAAGCCAATTGAGAATGTATCCTGAATTGGCATGAAAATATGAGGTCACTGAAATATGCTTGTATAAACCCAGATATTTTAGGAACTTTGTGTGTGCTTCCAGGGATAATAAAGATTTCCATGCAACTGACTAGGCATCCTTCCCCCTCTTTGGCTGGTCTCCAGTTCCTGATTCCACAGATGTCCAAGGGTTATGGAGGATGGAGGGTCCTCTTATTCATCTGGCGACCAGCGAAGGGACCCTGAAATATCTTTCCAGGAACAAAGATTCCAGCTCTATCCATACTGGCAGGGACAGGACATGTGCCCTGGGGAGAGTGGCAGGATAAGTAAATTAATCTGCAGTGTGCCCCCATCTTGCCACAAGGGGGTCTCCCATGACTGTCAGCATGTGATAATGACGTGCTTTGACACCCGTGGATTGGGGCATGCATCATGGGGGACTGGGGTAAAGAGGGAGAAACTAAAGACATACATTATTAAGGGGTTTGTGCTAGTGTAGAAGAGTAATCAGGGGTCTTTTTAAAAGTAATTCAAGTGTAATCAGGGATCTTTAAAAAGTGATCCAAGTTTAATCAGGGGTTTAAAAAAAGTAATCTAGGAATAATATAAAAGTAATCCAAAAGTAATTTAAAGGTAATCAGTGGTTTAAAAAGTAATGTGGTAGTTTAGTAGAGTAACGGGCTGTTTAGAATAAATATACAGGTGTTGTTTGAAGATTTATGATGAAGAACATCAAGACGAAGAGCGTCTGGAAGCCCAGAGTCCTGACCCCAATGGGGTCAGAAGAGGTTGTCTCACCCTCCAATCGCAGTTAAACTTGGGAGTGTAGGACAGGTACACATGAGGAGACGAGCTACGCCCCGATCGGGTGTTTAGGGGCAGGAGATAGCAGCTTGGAGCGCTGAGAAAATACATGTTAAAGCCAGCTTGTCTGTCTGTCTGTCTGTCTGCGTCTGTTTTGAAATTAAAAGTGTTAGGGAGTGACAGTGAATCGGATAAAAATGGAGACAGGTCAGGAAAATATATTATTTATTTAAGGATGATGGTGTGCACCAATCTAAAAATAGGCAGGGATTTAGTGAAATAAGATAGAGGTTTGAGTAAGCAATTAATGAGGGCACTCATATGTGTTATTGTTGAAATCCTATGAAGAAAGAATCAGGCAAAAAATGAATCTGCAGCCAAAAAGTGCTGCTGCTTTGCACTCCTGCAGCGGGTAGGCACTGGGAACCACAAGGTTAATGTTTATATATCTGCATACTTGACATCTTTTCGAATCCCAAAAATCTTGAATGGTACAAATTTGCACACTGCTTAGTGTAAACGACGAGCACGGAAGATAAGGAAATGAAAGAGAAATGAATCATGCTTAAACAGGGAACTATGTAGCTTACAAAGAGAAGGAAATGAAAAGATCTTAAATCAAGTCAAGCAAAATCTGTCATCAGATCCTGGTTCCTCAGCTCAAAACTAAGAAGATAAGAGGGATTATACATTTTTGCAAGTGAAATTTCATAGACATATGACTATTTTTAGATGCGCTACACAGCTAATAAAAGCCTGCGTTGACAGAACCCAATGGAGATTTGTGTGCTTGATACCGCTGCTAGAAGCAGCTACAATGCCAGTTCAAGGCTGAAAGATAACGAGTTGGCAGAATTAAGGGAAGCATTTATGGTTGTAGAAATTCCAGGTAGTTGGCGGAGTTTCGAAAAAAGATAGCCTTTCAAGTTAAAACAGCTATAAGCTAAGCTGTATATATCAAAAAGAGCAGTCTGTTGTGTTTGTTGACAAAGAATGGAAGAAAATATGTATTTGTATTCATAGTGTAACTAGAGAATATAGATATCGGTTTGCGTATGCACTTGCACTTTATTTTTAATGATGGCTGTGTTTGTATTTGTATTGCAGCTACATTAACATATTTGCATTTGCACTTTCGTTGATGCGTCTGCATTCATATCATAACTGATACATGTTGTAATCCCATCTCCCCCCACCTTTTGTCTTGCATTACATGTGCCTTCCATCCTGTTCCCTTTTTTTCTTCTCTTTTTCATGGATTGATCCAGTGCTATAAATGGACTACATTGTGGGTTCTTCACTTTTTTGAAGGGTCCTTTCTTTAATAACATTGTTATTTGCTATGTCCCATGACTAGCCGTGGCTAGACATAGTTGATGGAATTCCAAGTAATGCTTATCTTGGTTTTGTGTATGTTCCCACTTTGGGTTCATAACCTTACTCTATTTATTGGTATATACCATGTTCTTTTCTATCTGTTACCTGTTTGTTATCCATTGACATTATGAGTACTTGATTCATTCCAACATGTCTGCCGCGGATACTACTCATGGAATAACCTTCTGGAGACATAACAAAGGGACTATGCTTGTATACTTATTGTGACTGTAGTCTCTGTTCTCCTTATGTGACCAAGCACTCAGGGAAGCGTGAAACGTGTTGTGGTACAGGATTCCCCCATGGCGTCCTACCACTGTCTGTTTTGTGTTTGCTGATATGTTTTAATTGAATTCATAAACTTGGTTCTATTTTTTGGACCTGAGTTTCTGATTTTGGCTTTGGGAACATGGAAGATGTCGAATGCCTCATTCAGAGTGCGGTTTCTGTTCCTCTGATGTTTTTGTATATATATATATATATATATATATAGTTATGGTTAAGTTGGTGTTTCCATAGGAAGAGCACTTTTTGGGCGGCTTATAACTTCGCTCCCCCTGGACGAATCGTCACCAAACTTTGCAAAAAAGGTATATGGCCCACTCTGAATCTATTTGGTGAGGATTCGTCCAGAGGGGCAAAGTTAGAGGGGGGGGTCCAAAAACTTTTTTTTCCCCCATAGACTGAATGGGAAAAAAAATTTGCTCGCGCCTACAGCCCAAACTGCTGGACGGATTTTCACCAAATTTGGACCAGGAGCAGCGGCTTGGTCCCGAAAGCGTGCTTTTGCAAATTTGGTGAAAATCCGTCTAGTAGTTTTTTTTTTAAATGACCAAAAATGAGGTCAGACAAAATTAGTGATATCTGTGTTCTCTTCGTGGACACACTTCCCTGTTCGCTCCGCGGACAGTGTCCTGATTGGCCGAGCGGCTTACGTCATGTCCGCGGACATGCAGCGTGTTTGCTGATTGGACGCTGTGAAGCGTGAAGCGCGTCAGACTTTCGGTAACGCCCGCCATCTTGGATTCGTGGACGTCCGCGGACAGCGCAGTGAAAGTTTGTTCAAAATGTGTATTTAGTAGAGTGTGTTGTTGTGTAGGAGTGTTTGGGGAGGATGGGAAGGTTTGAGGTAGGTTAAATGTTGTGCTTTTTTATGTGGTAGACATTCTTTTTGTGTTCGATTTGTCTGCGGATATAACGGGTGTTCTGAAATGTTCTAAATAAACTGAATGGGTGGTGTTCTGAGGACTCAATATGTGTCCGTTTTGTTTGCAAGTAAGCTTAAACTGTCCCAAGAACACTTGCGGTGTCCTGAAATGTTCGCAAAAATAAAGAAAATGGGGGTTTTCTGAGGACGCTGTCCGTATTGTTTGTTGTCAATCGAGGTGTCCTGAAATGTTCGTAAGGGGTGTCCTGAAGACGCTGTTCGTGTTGTTCTCTGACAAGTTGATTGTGCTCTAAGAACACTCGCGGTGTCCTGAAATGTTTGCAAATATACAAAATGGGGGTGTTCTGAGGACGCTGTCCGTATTGTTCGTTGTCAAGTTGAAAGTGTTATAAGAACTCTCGTGGTGTCCTGAAATGTTTGCAAATAAAGAAAATGGGGGTGTTCTGAGAACACTGTCTGTATTGTTCGTTGTCAAGTTGAAAGTGTTCTAAGAACTCTCGCGGTATTCTGAAATGTTCGTAGGGGGTGTTCTGAAGACGCTGTCCGTATTGTTCTCTGGCAAGTTGAAAGTGTTCTAAGAACTCTCGCGATGTCCTGAAATGTTCGCAAATAAACAAAATGGGGGTTTGTTCTAAGAACTCACGCGGTGTCTTGAAATGTTCGTAGGGGGTGTCCTGAAGACGCTGTCCGAATTGTTCTGTGGCAAGCTGAAAGTGTTCTAAGAACTCTCGCGGTGTCCTGAAATGTTCGCAGTGGGTGTCCTGAAGACGCTGTCCGTATTGTTCTGTGGCAAGCTGAATGTGTTCTAAGAACTCTCGCGGTGTCCTGAAATGTTCGCAAATAAACAAAATGGTTGTGTGTTCTAAGAACTCACGCGGTGTCCTCAAATGTTCGTAGGGGGTGACCTGAAGATGCTGTCCGTATTGTTCTGTGGCAAGCTGAATGTATTCTAAGAACTCTCGCAGTGTCCTGAAATGTTCGCAAATAAACAAAATGGGGGTGTGTTTTAAGAACTCACGCAGTATCCTCAAATGTTCGTAGGGGGTATCCTGAAGACGCTGTCCGTATTGTTTGTTGTCAAGTTGAAAGTATTCTAAGAACCCTGTCCGTATTGTTCGATGGCAAGTTGAATGTGTTCTAAGAACTCTCGCGGTGTCCTGAAATGTTCGCAAATAAACAAAATGGGGGTGTTGTGAGGACGCTGTCTGTATTGTTCGTTGTGAAGTTGAAAGTGTTCTAAGAACTCTCGCTGTGTCCTGAAATGTTCGCAAATAAAGAAAATGGGGGTGTTCTGAGAACGCTGTCCGTATTGTTCGTTGTCAAGTTGAAAGTGTTCTAAGAACTCTCACGGTGTCCTGAAATGTTCGTAGGGGGTGTCCTGAAGACCCTGTCCGTATTGTTCTCTGGCAAGTTAAAAGTGTTCTAAGAACTCTTGCGGTGTCCTGAAATGTTCGCAAATAAACAAAATGGGGGTGTTTTCTAAGAACTCACGCGATGTCCTGAAATGTTCGTAGGGGTTGTCCTGAAGACGTTGTCCGTATTGTTCTGTGGCAAGCTGAATGTGTTCTAAGAACTCTCGTGGTGTCCTGAAATGTTCGTAGGGGGTGTCCTGAAGACGCTGTCCGTATTGTTCTGTGGCAAGCTGAATGTGTTCTAAGAACACTCGCGGTGTCCTGAAATGTTCGCAAAAACAAAATGGGGGTGTACTGAGGACGCTGTCCTTATTGTTCGTTGTCAAGTTGAAAGTGTTCTAAGAACTCTCGCGGTGTTCTGAAATGTTCATAGGGGGTGTCCTGAAGACGCTGTCCATATTGTTCGATGGCAAGTTGAATGTGTTCTAAGAACTCTTGCGGTGTCCTGAAATGTTCGTAGGGGGTGTCCTGAAGACACTGTCCGTATTGTTCGCTGGTAAATACAAAGTGTTCTAAGAACACTGGTAATGTCCCCGGACATTAAAAGTTTCCATAGGCCATAGTTGAAATGTTTGACTGTACGGGTGTGATATGCTGCGGTGGTTGTGGCCAGGGCATAGAGTGTTGGGTGCATGACCATTTGGTCATCCATCCAACACTCTATGCCCTGGCCACAACCACTGCAGCATATCACACCCATAGTTGCTTATAACTTTGGGTCAAAAACAAATTTATAAGGAACAAAGTTATAAGATATTATGGGTGTGATATGTTGCAATGGTTGTGGCTATGGCATAGAGTGTATAATATACTTACTGTTTGGTTTAGTAACTGGAGTACATGTATTTCTTGTTAATTTCTGTGATAAAAGAAAATAGCATGTTAGTATTAGTATTGTGTAATGACTTATTACATTGTATAATCAACATTTTTTTTTTGGACACTCCTATTTAGTAAATTACAAACCAGAGTACTGTGCAATTTGCTCCGTTTCTGTGTTCGTTGCTAAAATCATTGGGTCTGTGGGAGAAAAAAAAAATCCATGTTGGATTAAAAAAAAAAAAAAAACCTTTTGCTGTTATGCTACAGTTTGTTTGTTTGTTTTCAGTGTTCACTTGTTGCTTCTGGCTAATGGTTTATACATTGGGTTGTTGCATTTTTTTGGAGCAGTAACATATTATTTATTTGTTTGGATATTATAAAATTTTGGAGCAGTTAGATACCAGTAGGCATATTCCAACTGTCTATTTTTTGATATATTTTAGTGGTATTGATTCATCTGTTTGGATATTGTTAAATTTTGGGACAGTTAGATACCAATTGGCGTATTCTAACTGTCTATTTTTTGCTCTAATTTAGCGGTATTCATTTATCTGATTAGTTGTTGTAGAATCTTTGGGCAGTTATATAGCTTTTGGAATATTCTAACAGTTTATATTTTTTACTACAAGTTTAGTTAAGGTTTAAGAACATTTTATTTATCAAATTTTGGTTTTAAGAACATTAAATAAGCGTTTGTAAGATTTGTTGGTAATCTCTGCTTTAGAGTAATGGTACTATCATTACATTCAAACCATCCACATTTCTTTTTTATATATGCAGTGTAGTGACCTGCATTGGTTGTGGCTCCTGCGTGGTAGATTATACCTATTGTTGTGAAGGTTTTCTTGCCAAGTGATATTTGACCATTTGTGAATCCAGTCAGCTTGCAGTTGTTTTGGGTACCATCTGCATTGTAACGTAGAAACATTAGTATTACGTATTTACTATGGGCCTCATTACGACCCAGGCGGTAAGTTACCGCCTGGGCCGTGACTTTACCACCATGGCGTAAACTACGTTTACGCCATGGTGGTTGGCGGACTTACCGCCCCATTCCGAGGTCGGCGGGGCGGTAAGTCCCCAATCCCCATTTACCCTTCCCCATTCCCATTTTTGCCCCATAGGGCATAATGGGAGTGGGGAAGGCGTTAATTACGCCACCGTAAATTACGGTGGCGTAATTAACTCCATGGTCCCTTAGCGCCATGGATTTTAACACCTGCTAAAAGCAGGTGTTAAAAGCGCCATGGCGCTAAGGGACCTCGTAATTGGCGGTAAGGGGTTGGCGCAGCTAACGCTGGCGTTAACCCCTTACCGCCAGGGTCGTAATGAGGCCCTATGTGTTTGTATTACTAATGTGGAGCGATTATCTGAATTGCAGGTAGAACATAATCTACCATGGTTTGCATTTTGTACAAGTTGCTGAAATGGAATGGATTCACAATTAGGTATTGATATATATATGAAGCGTTCATTGGGGATTTCTTCTTGTGTCACATTGTTGCAGAGAGTGCATGTATGTTTCCACATGTATGACATCTGGAAGATTTCATTTATAGATATGTTTTTGTTTTCCAGTACTTGTAGTAAGTACATTAGAAATTTGTGTGGATCTTCCTGTGGGTTTATAGTGAATTTCACCATTCCAGCACAGTAGTCCAATTGTTGTCTTATTCCATAAACACTTTATGTGTTATCAAGATTGTTTGCTGCATTTCTGTGAAGTACAAACATTTGCATACACAATGGGTCTGTACTGTGTAAGTAAATGTTGTCAACAATTGGTGGTAATTGAAATAGAATATTCATTGCTACATTTGCATAGCAACTTACACCAACTATATTTGAGAGTTTAAATGGACCAGGTAGTTCTGTATCTGACTGCTTTTTTTGGAGTTTGTCTTCCTTTTTTGAAGAAGTACCTGGTTTACTTTCCCTAATTGATTCTTTTTTGCTTGTGGTACTTGATGAAGTATTACTTTCTTTTACTCTCTTTGGAGGATTTGCAGTGACATCCTGTTGAATTTCTGTTTGATTTATTTTTCTTTTATAACGTTTTACTTTTTGTGGAACAGAATATGTGTTTAGATGGGGGGTGTATAGTGAGTGAAGTCTATTGTATTCTAAAATGCAAGGAATATCAGCGTTTATTTTACTTGCATCAAAGTTGATTAGAAATAGACCGTCAAGCGTACGTAAGCGTGATAGTGCTACGTATCTCATGCCTTCTTTAAAGACTGTGTTACCAATATCTATCGTTGCTTTGTCTAGGGTAAGACCTTGTGATTTATGAATCGTGACTGCGTATACAAGAGTTAGAGAAAATTGTTCTCTGCGTACATACATGTCTTTGAAGAGAAGCAATCGAGCTGTTGAGCGTCCTCTCCTTTTTACTTCTGAAAGTTTGTCAAAGAGTATATTGACAAACTGAATTTTGTTGTCACGTGGGTATGTTTGAAAGCCAACAACTATATCCACTGCTCCATTAACTAGTCCTTGGTCCATGTCAAGGTTACGTTTAAGCATTACTCTGCAATTTAAGGATAATTTTAATATATTTTCTAAGCCTGCTGTGTTTGAGATTGATGTTTCTAAACTATTTAGTCTTGTTGTGGCTTGGTTACACATAGGTAGTGTCATACCATGTACATCTAGCTTTTCTGTGGCGCTAATTTCTATTATTGGTTGCATTTCTTTACTTAACATTATTTCATTGAATTTGAAGCAGCTTGCAAGAGTTGACATTAAGGCCATACAATTGACATTTTTGTGGGCTAATTGTTCCATAACATCTGTAGCACATGCATTGTTGCCATAAAGTGCATTAATTTGCCGGGTTTTCAATATTGCTTCTGCATCTTTAGAAAGTATACCAACTCTGATACTTTTTAAGATGTTGGCATAAGTGAGATCTGTAGATTGCCGCATGTTTTCTGTTAATTCTCTGTATTGGAAATGTTGCCAAAGGTTGACATTTCCAATGCTGCCAACAGTTTTACGGCAGAGTTTGTGTCCTAATGTTTTAAAAATAGGCTCACCTTTTACTGGTGTCAATTGAAGAAGATCTCCAAAAACAATAATATGTTTTCCTGCAAAGAGCTCTTCATAGTTTGTTTTGAGTACGTCTTGTAATCTGAGGTGAATCAAAGCCAACATTAGGTTGGAGACCATGCTCACTTCATCTATTAGTAGCATTTTCATTTGTTTCAATACTCTGCCTAGTTCCATTGCAGCTTCTGCAGAAAGTTTGTAATAGTCTAATTTGTCCTGGTGTTCTACTGGCAATAGTAGTATTCGGTGTAAAGTGACACCACCTATGTTGTAGGCAGCTAAACCTGTGGGGATAGTGACAACAGCTGACAGTTTGTTGTTTGTCAATTGTTGAAGGAATTTACTGATGATTTTGATTAGGAATGTTTTGCCAGAACCAGCTTCACCACTGATGTACAGTAGTACAGGTTTATAATTATAGCAAGAACATTCTTTATTTTCATGTTGTACACCATGTGCAATTTTTTTTGTTAGTTCTTCTAAAATGCTACGTTGTTCGTTGTTTAGTTTTGATTGTAGTATAGTTAAGACTTCTTTATCTTCATACTGACACATGGTGTTTTCTACTTCTATCATAGTTAATTCTGCCTCATTTATTATTAGTGGTTCTCCCAGTGGTTCTTGGCTTCCTGTTACAGAAGGTTGACTACTGTCAGGAGTGTCTTTATCTAGTTGGGCCTGGAGTTCTTCTTCGTGTTGCTGTATTGTGTAAAGTTTACATCAGTTATAGTGCTTTCATTTGCTTTGAAAGCACCTTCATATGAGTCATAGTTATCTAGTATTTCTTCTTCTTTTCTCCATGGTTTAAAGAGTTGTAGCAGGGACATGTAATATACTTCTTTATGTTGAGGAGTCTTCAATGACAATTTGATATGATTAATTAAATTTGGTTTAGTAAGTTTAACTAAGCTGCCTTCACAGTTTGTCACTCTGTATTTACCTTTTTTTTCATCAGGTTTTATATCATTTTTATATGTGTAGTTTTGGGCTATGTGGTATAAACACGTGGTTTCCAAAGTATTACTTCTGTTTGGGTAGTATGTGTCCAATAAATTGTTTTTTAAAATGTCTTGGCTGTTGGGATCATGTTTTGCTATTGTTTCTATATCTTTGTATGATTTTAGAACTCTTTTTCTAGATTTAGGTGGACCAAGATTTAGCCATACTATATTTTCAGATTGACCATACAATGCAGTACCAGTTAAACGATCAGCTGCTTCATATGATCCACACTCTCTATGGGAGAGCATTTTTATGCCCAAGCTGTATAATTTCTGAGACACTTTTTTATCTTATGACAGGTCATTCCAGAGGTCTTGGAGCTCTGTCTTTTCTGCTTTGGTTAGGTGTGCTGTGACATATTGTGCAACTGCAGTAGAATTGTCTGCAATGTACTGCACATCTATGTTTGCATTCCATAAGTGGGCAATTATTGCATTATAATCATTGATATAGTTTTCTTCTTCTTTTCTTTTTATGTAATATGTATTTTTAGTCGACTTACCTTTAACACTATGTCTTACTGAAGACATGAGATTGTTCACTTGACCTGTATTTGTAACTGGTCTAGGGAAACCAAATTGGCATTTGGTGTAGTATTTCCCTTTGTTTTTGTATTTGCGACGACAATATTTGCCACATTTGTGTCTTTGAAATTGTAAAATGTGTGCACGAAGATCACTATTAGTGGATTCTGATGGAATTTCACAAGTGACATATTTTTCAATAAACTGTAAAACAGTGGCATCACTGTCTTGACCAAATTTAGGAGCATCTTTAATCCATAAAAGCATGTGGATATGTGGTGCTCCTCTGGCTTGGTATTCTTTTCTCCAAAAGAAGTGTTTCACTTCTCCAAGGGGAGGAACAGTTTTATTACAAATAAAATGTAGCATAGCAATGAAGCAATGGCGAAAATATCTTGAAACATTAACAGGATCCAAAGAACAAGGTTCTCCTGGTGTTAGTATATCTTTGTTTGTTTTGTTTTTGTTTGATATGCATAGGAAATCATGTAAATCTTCCCATGCATATTCTGCACAACTTAATGTAACAAACCAAGTGGGTGGGCCAAGGTTTCTGATCATACAACGTACATCTCCATGACGTCGAAACCAGTACTCTTTAGTACTACGCATATTTGCTAATAGATTTGTAATATTTGATTGTAAAACCTCATCCTTTTGTTGCTCTTTTTGTAATAATTGTGTAGCTGTCATATTTTGAAAGTGTGATCCTGATTTTAATATGTGTGCAACTCCGTAACATAAAGTTGCTAGTTCACTTTCAAAGAGTAGGTGGAATATGTATTCCACATTTTGTCTAAATCTGGGATCTTCAGAATACATCCGTAATGAGCGGTATTCTGATGCTGATATTTGACTAGGTCTATCATCATACCTTCCTCCTTTGCCAGAAGGAAGTAGAGGAAAAGCACGTGCTTCTATACTTTTTTCCCATATGCTAATTGGTGATCCTTTTGTTTGACGCATTTGGTACGTTTCCAGTGCATCTTCTATGGTGTCATTAGTGTGCAAAGGATGAATTGTATAATGGTCTAAAGTATTTGATATTGTAGCAGGATCTAGGAGCTCAAATTGACCAGTTTCTTGTGTTTCTTGAATTATTTCAGTTGTATCCTTCAAGTTTTCTTCAATATTAATTTCTTTGTAATATTCATTATTCTCTTTGATATGATATGATATGATATGGCATTTGTAACGTGCCTATACACAAGTGTTTCAAGGTGCAACGAGGCGGGGGGAACAAGGGGAGACAGACAACGATCCTACTAGGCCAGGTGTCATTCAGATTGCACAAGTGCAAGGGTAGAGGGGAAGGGAAAGTGCAAGGGAGAAGTGGAGAGCGGAGAGTGCAGTACGTGGTTAATAGCATACAGGATAAATAACAAGGGCCAGCTAGTGGCAAGTGCGAGATAAGTGCAGACAAGTGCTGGGAAGGGGGGCTGTAGGGATACAGACACAGTCCTGCAGTGCAGGGGGTAGCCAGGGAGGCAGTGCAGGGGAGAGTGGCTGGGCCAAGGACCGAGAACAGTGAGTGGCCCAGTTGCAGATTCAGTGCAGTTTCAGAAGTTTAGCAGGGGAGAGGGGGAGAGAAAGCGGAGGCAAAGAGGAAGGTTTTGAGGTGCTTCCGGAACCGGAGATGGTTCTCCTCAAGTTTCAGGGAGGCAGGAAGGCTTTCCAGAGGGAGGCCCCTGCAGCGGAGAGAGATCTGCCCCCAACTCGTTGTTTGGAGAAGCGGCTGACCCTGAGGGAGTTGGAGGCGGATGACCGAAGAACTCGAGAAGGAAGATATTTAGGAAGAGAGAGTTGAAGGTATTTTGGCCTAAGGCCCCAGAAGGCCTTGAGGGCAATGCAGAGGGTTTTGAACTTGATCCTCACAGTCACTGCGAGCCAGTGTAGTGATTTCAGTCCTGGAGAGATACGGTCCCTGGGCTTGAGGCCAAGGACAAATCTCGCAGTCCTGTTCTGGATGAGTTGCAAATGGTGGAGAGTAGAGGCAGGCAGATTTAGATAGAGGCTGTTACAGTAGTTCAGCTTCGAGAGAACCAGGGCTCTAGAGACAGTGAGCTTCTGGGGGAAGGAGAGGAAAGGAAGGATACCTCAGAGGAGTGGGAGCTGGTAGTATGACTTCTTAGAGACGTCGGATATGTGAGGAGAGAAGGAGAGTGTGGAGTCGAAGATGACCCCGAGGTTTTTTGCCTTGCAGGTAGGAGCAGGAAGAGGGCCAAGAGAGGCCGGCCAGAGAGCTGCAGGGAAGGAGGGAGTGGGTGTGCCGATTAGTAGAATCTCAGTCTTACTGGCATTAAGGCAGAGGTCGTTGGCGGCACACCATTCCTGGGTAGCAGAAAGACAGTCAGAGATGACGGAAGGAGAAGAGGAGGCCAAGGGTAGCCTGAAAATGAGCTGGGTATCATCCGCATAGCACTGAAAGTTGGGGCAGAGAGCGGCGATGCGGTGGGCGAGGAGTGCCAGATACTGGTTAAACAGCCAAGGAGAGAGGTTAGATCCCTGGGGGACACCACAGGTAGAGAAAAAGATGTCAGAGAGGAAAGGCCCCAGTTGGACCTGGGAGGGTCGATTGGAGAGGAAAGAGGACAGCCACGCCAGAGCCTGACCAGTGATATCCAGGTTATCACGGAGAGGGTTGAGCAGGATGGTATGGTTCACGGTGTCAAAGGCAGAAGAGAGATCAAGCAAACTGAGAACACATGGAGTGTTAGAGTCAAGATTTGAGAGCAGGTCCTCACAGATTTTCATGAGAGCAGTTTCCGTGCTTCTGGCAGCTCTGAAGCCAGACTGATGGTCATGAAGACTACCAACAGATTCAGCATGGAGATTAAGCTAGGAGATGGCCAGTTTCTCCAGGAGTTTGCCCAGGAAGGGAGTGATAGAGATTGGGCGATAGTTAGCAGGGCAGGAGGGGTCAGCAGAGGGTTTCTTAAGAAGGGGGTGCAGAAGGGAGTGCTTGAGAGGGGATGGGAAGACTCCAGAGGCGAAGGAGTGATTGCAGAAGTCAGATATTGCAAGACTTGTCTAACTTTATGTAAATCTACCAGCTGTTGTCATATTTTTTTGTCTTTTGTAGGTACTCCATTTACTAAGATAATTAAAGATTGCTGCATTGGACGTTGCACTCCTAGAGTATGCACATTTTCTTTTAAATCTAATGGTAAATAAACTACTTTTCCACTAATGCCTTTTACCAATTCAGAGGGAGGTAATTTTGCTGTTTTTGGTTGAAGGCGTATTATTGCTTGAAATGGGTGCACTGTTTGAATTATGATGCTCTCATATAAATTAAGTTGTTATAGGGGTTTTGGTAGTGGGTATAATTCCAAATTATTTTTGATAGCACGTGAAGGAGTTCGGTTGTTGTCAAGTTTTGTAGTGCAGTAACTGCAAAGTATTAAGGGGTCAGTTATTTCGTATTTGTTTTCTGCTACATGGTAGAGAGCTAATTCAAACCATTTAGAATCTTCATTGTCTTCTATTGTATATGATAGGTCTACAGTTTTTGTGTTACTTTTATAAAAAAAAGTTCTGCGGCAACATACACATACATGGTTTGGTACTTCAGCTGATGTACTTTTAGATTTTAGTATTTCTTTTTTGTATGTGTTTAGCAAAAGGTTGCCATGTGTACAATTGTTGCTAATTTGGTTTAAAGCTATTGCATCCTGGCTTTCACTTCCAAAATATTTTTTCTGAATATTGTCAATTTCTTGAAGTAGGTCTTTCGCTGTACCATTTAGAAGAATGTTATTTAAATTTGCTAGTGCTAAAGCAGGACTTTTAGCATAGTACAGTTTATAGACTAGATTTCTTATAGTTAAATGATGTGTTGATATTCTTTTGATATCATGGAAGGTGGTTTTACAAGTAGGTCCTGTAATGCAGGCCAATGAATGTCCTTGTAGTCCTGTGTATTTGCGCACTGGACAAGTATCCATATTTTGCAGTAGTTTAATTTTGATTTTGTCTTTGCTTTTTACATATTGATTGAGGAATTGGCGTAAAGTCTTGAAAAATTGTTTGGGAATGTTACATATTGACGTGCATGGCCATTTGTACACTAGATGTTCTGATTCAGTTGAATGGAAGGATAATTCTAAGTTTTTAGGGCATATTTTTGTAAGGAGTACTTCTTGTTCCATTATGGTATTATAAACTTTTTCATAATCTCGACCACTGCTATGTATGGCTATTGTATTTGTTTAGTTTTGTTTGTAAGCTTCTTCATTAAAGTATGGTTCTGTGCTCATAGTGTGATTCCATTCACCTGCGCAGATACTTAAGAAGTTCTTTCTGTTGACATTTCGTTTATTGCGAAGTCTTTTTTGTAATTCAGTTATTAGTTTTGATAGTGGTTTCATTTTGTTTAACACTAAAATAAATAACTTTCTTTTGAGAATAATTACACCGTCTAAGATTTTGAAGGACTTTGTGACAGAACATTTTGGCTAAAATACTTTTCTTGGTATGCTTACTTTGCACTATATTAAAATTTAAAGAAGCAGTTTATCTGTAGTGATAGCTGATTTTCTGTTAATTGTTTTTTGGTTTGTTTTACATTTTGATAGAGGATGCAAAGTTTTTGTACTTGAAACTTTGTGTGTTTCATCAAATGACTGTATTAGCTGTTTTGTTTCAACTTTTATTTACAAATTCTGCTAGAGATGGATGCTTATGTTGCGCACTTTTATTTTCATTTGCTGTACTTCTACGTTGCATTCTATGGACTTGACTTTTGGTAGGCATTCTTTAGGGTGTGTTGAAAAAAATAAAGATGGTATGGGTTGGGGTGTTTTACAATCTATGTGTGATGTATGCATGAGTGTTTGAGTAAGATGATGTATGTAATGGTGTGTGATTGTGCATTGGGAACTACAACTAGTAGGGATGGGTATTCTTCAATTAATATGTTCCTAAACTCAAGTTCAGATGACAGAAAAAAATAAGCTAGTGGTGTGCAGAAGTATAATAGTAAATCTAATGTATACAATTAAAACAATTGTTTGTTCTATAATATGAAAATTCTAGCGGTTGAGTTGGGTAATTTGTGTGTCCAAAAATAGTTATTTGTGCACAATTCTGGCTGTAAATCGCTGTTTAAGACATGGGGATTTTTGGACAGAATGGTGCACAATCTCTATTTTTAGAAATAGCATGAATTAACTTTACAGTATGTTTGAGTAATAATACAAATATTATGGTGATATTCGACTTACTTTTTTCTAAAATGAAAAGGTTAATTCTTAGTTCTTCTTTGTTCTTCAAATTCGGCTGCTTCTTTTCAGGAGAATGGTCTGGTCTTCACTGCAATTGTAAAAGAAACAAATTAGTAATCTTGTTTGTATACAGCACTGTTTTTAATTTAGATATTGATTTTTTTAATTGAAATCCTCAGCGCCTTCCTAAAAACCATTAAAACTACCTTATTTACATAACGTTGCACCAGTTCAATACATATGATATGTTCTTAATGAACAAATTGTATTGCAATGACTAACTGTAACAAACAGAATATCTTTACTATGTCTTGTGAAATTCATAATGTACCACTGATTTCCACTATTTCTGTAACTAAGCTGTTCTAGGTAATAGTACTTTAATGACATGCTTAAATAAAAGTAATTAAAAGAATAAATAAATAAAAATATGTAATTGTATAAGTATTATTTTTTTGAGATTTGAACATAGAGTGTGCATGCGTGCAATTTGGTTTGAATATATGTAGTCTATACATTTCATTTAAAAAATTTTAGTTTACCATGATTTGAGTGTGTGTGTATAAAGAAAGTAAATAGTATAAAGTATAAAGGTTTATAAGTGAGTTGATTTTAGGAAATTGGAAAAAATACAGTAAATTCATTTTCCAGATTACACAAGCTAAAAGACAGTTTGAAAATGTGTTTGTGTACTGTACAGGAAATATGCATACCTGTAGTTTGTGTTCATGCATATGGATATGCATCGAGTTGCAAGTAGAAATCGTGGAGACTTCTACAGTATTTCTTGCCAATGATATGACACTCAGAGAAATTCACAGTACATTTCGCAGTGCTGATCTATGATGATGCAGTTAGATGTAGAGGTCTTGAATGTGATTGGTGCATGGTCATGAGATTTCTTAGCTACATCCAATGAGGGAATGGCACAGAGAGTGAAGTAGAAATGGTAGAAGGGCTGTTCATGTTACGATATGTCCACGGACATGGAGGTAGTTCGCGGACATCGGGAGTTACATCCGGGGATTTTTGGGTTCAGAAGTCATGCAAATGAGAATGAGCACTGAAAGGGATTGGTCAGGAAAGTTTAGTGGGTGTGTTGTGCCAGGAGAGAGTTTCTCAGATATTCGTTTTGCTGAGAGAACAACAGATAGCTATGGCTGTGTGTTTCAGAAAACAGATTGTCTGGATTTTGGGAGATTCGTGGATACATTGGTTGAAGGTGCATGCAGAAAGCTGTGGAGTAGCTGTAGATCTTGGATTTCCACATGTGGAAGTACACTGGCACGGAGTACGTGGAATGAAGTGATTGGACTTGCTACCTCTCTGTGCTACTTTGGAGACAGAGCAACATCCAGACATAATTGTAATTCATTGTGGAGGGAACAATTTAGGACGTGTGACTGGAATTTTTTTGCAATTTGCTATGAAAGAAGGACTTGGGAAGGTCATGGACGTGTTTCCTAATTCTCAAGTCATATTTTCACGGATTGCGCAGAGACAAATGTGACTTTGTTCTTCTTCATTAGGTCCACAAATGAAAAAAGCAAGGCGTAATGTTAATAAGGCTGTTTGTGCCTTTCTAACAGATTTTGGCATGTCCTCTTTTCACAATGAAAATATTATGTTTCGTAGTACATAAAAAGGAAGTGATGTCATCAATGACATTTGTGATGTCATCTTTGATGTCCTGGGCATTAGTCTTAGCAGTGAACGGTGGTGGCACAAGTTATGGTTGCTTAGCTTACCATAACTGGCGAATTTCAAGGGTTTTCCGGTTTTACTTGGAACCATAACGTCCCTTTAACAAAGTTTTTTTCACTGAATTTCATAGGTTTTTAGTAGAGCAACTTAATCATAACGTCCCTTTAACAACGTTTTTTCACTGAATTTCATAGGTTTTTAGTAGCGCATCTTAACCATAACGTCCCTTTAACAAAGTTTTTTCACTGAATTTCATAGGTTTTTAGTAGCACAACTTAACCATAACGTCCCTTTAACAAAGTTTTTTCACTGACATATATACATATATATATATATATATACATATATGTATAAATATATTTATATATATATATATTAAATTAAACACTTTTTGTGAAAGGGACGTTATGGCTAAGTTGCACTAGTGAAAACCTATAAAATTCAATGGAAAAACTTTGTTACATGGACGTTATGGTTACAGGTAAAAACGAAAAACCTCAGAAATTCAACAGTTGTGGTAAGCTAGCAACCATAACTCACGTCACCACCGTGCACTGTTAAGACTAACACCCAGGACATCAAAGATGACATCACACATGCCATTGATGACATCACTGATATATATTTAAGGAAAATGTGTATTTAGTATGTAAGAAATATGTTTAACAATTCATTTGTGAAAGTTTGTAAAATGTGGTTTTTAGTTCCTGGCTGGACCTGGACCAGGACTCACTTATATGAAAATGTGGATTTGAACCCGAATGCATTAAATTAATTTGTTATTTTTTGATGGTGATAAGGTACAAATGTGTAGTGGTTATGGTCCTTTTTTGGGGACACTAAGTTAGGGGTTGAAATGACTGATATTTATTGAGCAATTGAGAGATGAATGTTTTGAGAAATATTCTACTTTTTATGGCATTAAGTGTACGACTGTTAAAAATAGATGTTGAGAGATGCATTGGGTTTAATTAATATGTTGCAAGGTAAGTTAACCCATAGTTACCTAGCCAAGCAAGATGTATATTTGGAAAAGAATGGTTGTTTGTGTTAGTAGAGTGATGTATAGTTGAACCTTTTTGTGAATATATTGGGCCTCATCACTAGGTTGGCGCTCCGGTAAGAACGGCACCGGTAAGGCAATACCGGCATCCATTACTGGGCCGGTGTTTCATGACCCTAGATGCCGTTGCTACCGGCATCGCCAAGGAGCCGCTGTGGCCGTGCACCACCGTACCGGCACGCGGGCACGCGCGCATATGGGGAGGCCTTAATACCGGCATGCCGCAAAGAAGGGGAGACCACGAGTCACACGTACAAGTACATACCGGCATCGAGATGCCTGTAAGAAGGGCCACCATGATGCCGGCAATACCGGCATCGCGGACCACCCATAAACAGCAAACTGCTGTGTAACCAAGTGCCACAGGTGCACTCAATCAGCACAGGTGGGGGCAATGGAGTCAGGGTCAGCACAAAAGGAGCACACCCACACACCAAACCCCCCTCCAAGGCAAAATGCTACCACTTGTACTTGCCATACTGGGCCTGGAGGACATGCCTGCACTGCTACTCCTTGAGCAGGCAGTACAACAGGAAACACGGTGGAGACGCCGGAGGAGAAGGAGGGTGAGACATGCCCAGCAAATACCACCAGTGCAGGAAGTCGCTCCCCGCAGACAGCCAACAATCCAACGTATAAGGTCCAATCCATTTGACTTAACCCCAGCACAGATCCACACCCTGTACCGCCTGGACAGAGACACCATCACCAACATAGTGGAATTAATACAGGACGACTTGGTCAGCCTGATCAACATCCGCACAGCCATCCCCCCTTTGCTGAAGGTGGCATCTGTGCTCCACTTCCTGGCCACAGGCACTTATCAACACACAGTGGGCCAAATGCATGGCATGTCCCAATCATGCTTCTCGGTTGTGTTAAACCAAGTGCTGGATGCACTACTGAAGCACGCAAATGCCTACATATCCTTACCAAGGACACCACAGGAGGCAAATGCCACCAAAATAGCATTCCATGCACTGGCAGGCATGCCCAATGTAATTGGTGCCCTCGACTGTACCCATGTAGAGTTGGTAGTCCCACATGCCGTGGAGGCGGTCTACCGCAATCGGAAGCTATACCATTCCATCAATGTGCAGATGGCGTGTGATGCCAGCCAGATAATAACACACTGCTGCCATGGTGCTGCAGAACTCCTCACTACCCCGCTACATGGAAGGAGACGTTGTATGAAGTGGCTGGCTGTTGGGTGAGTCTGCCCTCTGGGCCATGGGGGCAGATGGATTGGGGGGAGGTACATGCATATGCTAGCGCAAAGCCCTTTGGGCCACGGGGGCAGATGGATTGGGGGGGAGGTACATGCATATGCTAGGGGAATGCCCTCTCGGCCATGGGGGCAGATGGATTGGGGGGGAGGTACATGCATATGCTAGGGGAATGCCCTCTCGGCCGTGGGGGCAGATGGATTGGGGGGAATGGTAGTTTCTTAAGTCATCCGCAGACACACAGCCCTCACATATGCATGCAAAATGCCCCTAGCCAAGACATACGTTCCCTGGTGCTTTAAAATCCTAGGACCCTAGGTCGTGTATGTCACACAAGGCTCCCTCTATGGATTGGCATGCACTGTACAGGGCTGACAGTCATGTGGGTGTGGCTGCCAATGACGTTGAATGATGTACAGGCTGAGCACACCTGTCAACAAAGCCTCATCCTCACACATACCTCCTTCTGCTCCCATGTAGGTGATGCTGGATATCCCCTGAAGCCGTGGCTACTCACCCCTGTCAGGAACCCGCAGAACGGGCACGAGGAGGACTTCAATCGTGCACATACACGTACACGTGTGGTCATTGAGCAGACGTTTGGCCTTTTGAAGGCACGGTTTCGCTGCATCAGCAGGTCGGGAGGGGCACTCATATACGGGCCTGAGAAGGTGGGCAAGATCATCACGGCATGTGTAATGCTACATAACATGTGCATCCGGCGGAACATACCCCTGCCACCTGACGTGGAGCTGCCACCACCTGGTGAAGTAGAAGGAGAGGAAGGAGTAGAAGTAGGACATAGGCCAGGACGTGAAATTCGTGAGGGTCGCGCAGTGCGCCAAATGGTCATAGACCAATCATTCTGATGTACTTTGATGCAGAGGGTGCCATGTGTTGTGAACTGTGGGCACTGGGTGTGTGGGCACATGTACGCGAATCACCATGAAGCAATCAATTGACATGAAATAAATCAGCAATGTCCACTCATGTGATGTTTGTTACACAACTGGTGTATTTGTGAGGAATTAAGTACAACATGATACAACAATCCACGCCCCCACCACCCCTCCACCCACCCCCAACCTACTCCCATTCCCCCAAACACCCCAGTACTACACACTACACCCACCACCACCCCTCCACCCACCCCCAACCTACTCCCATTCCCCCAAACACCCCATTACTACACACTACACCCACCACCACCCCTCCCTCCACCCACCCCCTAACACCCAAAGTCAACTATGGCACGACATGTGTCTGCATGTATGCCCAAAGGGATTATGCAGGGTGGCCCTGCTACTGTTGAGCCCCCTTGGGAGGTGGGGGTTGGATCTCTGTGCAGCGCGAACTCCGCAGGGACATGCGTACAGGGCTGGTCTGCCTCGAGCCCGATGGCGTGGATGATGCGGATGACCCAGATGGTTGTGATCCAAGGGGCTGGGTTTGCCGTTGGTCCATGCGGTCAGCAATTCTGGTGAGGATCTGAGCCAAGGCATTGAAGCATCACGCACTTGCTGTGCATTTGAGTTAATGGCCTGGATAACGGACGCAGTGCTGTCCTGGATAATACGGCGTGTTTTCTCCCCTTCAGCAAGGTACTGCTGCACATAGCCTTGCATCACCTCCTGCCGGGCCTCCATCCTGGAGAGACATCCCTCAAGGTCCTGTATGGCAGTGTGGGTTGTGGTTGGTGGGTGATGTGGTGGCACAGCATGGATCATGGGGCTGTGCATGGCCGGAGACCACTGTCCATGGTTGCCCTGGTCGGATGTGTCCCGCTGAGGTGTGTCCTGTGGGGTGGCCTGCGGGCTTGGTGTGTGCACTACAGGCTCTGAGTGGACAAGTCCTGCATCGCCCTCATTGTCCGGCCCAGCTACCTCTTCAACACTATGATCAGCCGATGCAGCCATCCCCCCAATTGTGCTGGCAACAGCAGAATGTGTGCCATCCTCCACCCCTGCTGTGTCCTCAGCCAGTGTGGATGGTGTGACCACGGATGCAGGTGCAGGTGTCAGCTCTTCCTGTGTACTTGTCTGTGGTGCTTTTTTTGCACCGGTTCTTGGCCCGCTTCCCGCATGGCCCATCCTTGGTCCACTTGAGGTTGATGGACCTGTGCCATCAGATTGCCTCCTAGGCATTTTGGCTGGTGTTGTGCATTGTGCACTCTGTTGCGCTTTATCACTGTCAGCATCTGTACCTGTGGGGGACAGAGAGTGGCAGGATATCAGTGATTGTTCCGCTTGCATTGTGCATGCATTAGTCATTGGACATATGGTGCCATCTGATCAGTTGCATTCGTGCATTTGTAGGGGACTGTGTACACGCAATGTTGAAGAGTGGATTCTGATAGCGTAGTCATGTCCACATGTACACATTGTTGGGTGCAGTTGCACATTGATGTGTTTTGGGAGGGTGGTCCTGGGAGGCACATGCCCATGATATGTGTCTTGTGGGTGTATTTGTGTATGACCGCAACATGCATTGTAGACCCAGAATGCGTACATGGATATGTGTAGGTGTGCATGATGGCCCATTTGTTGGCTGGTGTAGCAGCCACAATTGGGGGAGGGTGATTATGATGATTTTTACTGTTTCAATAGGGACACTCACCTTCATCTGCCGATGTTGGCACGCCAAACTCTGCTTCACCGACTCCTTCGATGGACTCCACGTCTATGATGGAGCTGCAGGTCTCCTCCCATCTGGGCAATTTCAGTGGGGAGTGTGGTCCTCCTCCTGTTGCCAGCCCCTGGCTCCGATTAGCTGACAATATGTGCCGGACTCTCAGCCTGAGGTCATCCTAACGTTTTTTGCAATCACGCACTGTGTGTGCGGTGGTGCCGACTGCACTTACTTTCTGGGCAACTTCTTCCCAGATGGCCTTTTTCCTGAGCTGGGCTGGATGCCTGAGGTCGTTGCAGAACACCACTTCTGCATTTGCCACAAGGGTGTCGGCCAACATGTTCAGCTCATCGTCTGTAAAACGTGGTTTGCGCAGGCGGGCCCTGCCTCTCCGGGTGGTCTTCGACATGTTGTCAGTGGTGGCCTGGGAGTTGGGGTGTAGAGGGTCCTGTAGGTAGAGGATGGCAATGGATTGTGTTTTTAAAGGTGGCCGCCATGGCATTTCCCGTTCCGGCGCGATGACGTTACTTCCAGGTCCGGTATTGACGCACTCGTTATTTGCACTATGTTAATAACGGTAACAGTATTTAGGGGTTGCCGAGGGCGGAGCCGTTCTGTGCGTATTGCTCGATGCCGCTGTGTGGGGGTTGTTACCGGCATGCCGGTATGGCCGTAACCGGCATGCAGGGATGCGCACGCCCGCGCACTCTTGATCGTCCGCTATGTGCGGGTTGGTGCCAAGCCGGACATGTTATTACCGCCATGCCGGTTCGGCAAGATTTTTAGCGCCAACCTTCTGATGAGGCCCATTGTCTTTGTATTCGAGGCGGCTCCCAGTTGTATATGAGAGAGCTGTGTGGCCCCATTGAGACACTGGGGGTCATTCCGAGGTTGGAGTTAAGTAACAGTCCTTACTGGCATGGCACAAATAGCATGTCCGTGCAGTCGGTAGCCCGCTAATAGAGTAGCTATTACGACTTTGCGGGCAAGAGCTTTGCGCCATGCCGGTAAGGGCTTTACCACGATGCAATTAAAGGCACGAAAAATGACCTTAACGGCATCATGCATAGTGCAGATTGCACTACCGGCATGAACCAATGCGGCATTAGTGTGACCGCTTATAGCGGTCACCGCTAATAACGGTCACCGTAAATAAGCTTAACCGGAAGTAGCGTCATCGCACAGGAACGGGAAGGAGCAGGGCAGCCATCTTTAAAAACACAATCCATTGCCATACTCAGCACACAGGACCTGTGGGACTCTGCTGTTTGTTTGAAAACCTTCATCCAACACACCACAATGCCCAAGGACCTTAAGAAGGGAGCCGCCCGCCAGCGCAAGGAGCGCTTCAACGAGGACCAGTTGGAGATGCTAGCTGGGACCCTGCAGGAACATGCTGAGATTGTGTTTGCCAACAGCATGAAGAGGGAGGCCATCATTAAGAAAAAAGAGATCTGGGCACTTGTGGTGCAGAAAGTGAGTGCAGTCGGGAACACCCCACTGTTAAAAGGTTCTGTAATACACTTCAAAGACTTCACATGAGTTGAGAAGTTTTATTCAGAAAAGATACATCCATGAGAACGGCCCCCAGCAGTGAACCACTTCTCTCCTTCAGCTCTCAACCTCCCCTGGAATCTGGAACCATTACTGAGTCAACACAGCCAGGGTCCCCTTATAACTAAGATACCCAATGCCATGAGTGACAACAATATTGCACAGGGTGATTAGATCTCAAGTTGGTACTAAGCACCTCCTAACACCTCCCTTCCTTTCACACCAAATTAAAGAACAGAACAATAACAAAGTATAAAAGTATACAAGCAATGAAAAAAAACATTGCTGAAATAACAGTTGTTAAAGTGGATAGGTTACTGGAACAATGATATTAAATTACATTGGTCCCATTAATCTACTTGCAAAGTGCTATCCTCTCCTTGTTCCAAATACCACCTCCTTTGACAAGGACAGAAGATCCTAAATCTTTCACAACCTGTTTAGGCTGGGAAAATAGAGATGCACCTTTGCGTAATTTAGTAGGCAGTTTAATTTTAATCCAGTTACCTTCTTCAAGTTTGAACTCTCTACAGGCATTCCTTTGGTCATACCGCTCTTTAGATTTGACCCCTGACTCAAATATTCTCTTTCTCACACTTTCCACATTCACTCCCACTACTTTTGATTTTCCCATCCAACCAGGACACATATGCAAATTAGGCTTCCTTCCCCTCAGCACCTCAAAAGGAGACACACCTGTAACATTATGCAGAGCTAATCTGTACTGAAATGTCCTCTCCATTACAGTTCTTATCCAATCACCTACAGTGGCCACAGCAATTCTAATGGCATCCATGAGGGTGTGGTTGAAGCGTTCTACGCACCCATTGGTTTGGGGATGATACAAAGAGGTGTTTATTTGTTCTATGCTATGACTGCTCAGAAACTCTCTAAACTCCATGGACACCATTTGAGAACCATTATCTGACAAACATTTCCTGGGAAATCCTTCTCTCCAAAATAATTGCTCCATATGTTTTATGATTCCACCACTGGAAATATCCTTCAGTATAAATACTTCAGGTCATTTAGACAATAAATCCATGACAACCAATACATAAGTATCTCTCCCACCTCTTATATTAAAAGGGCCTAACAAGTCCAAGGCAACTTCATCGCACGGAACTGTAGGTGCTCTCCTCATGGTCATGGGAACTTTCTGTACTCTGAGTCCCTTATTCCCTTCTATTCAATCACTACAACCGTCGATTACTTCTTCTGTGTCTCTGTCCACACCAGGCCACCAGAACTCTGACCTAACCAAACCTTTGGTCCTGGCTAGTCCCAAGTGCCCAACATGAGCTTGATCAATTACCAATTTCCACATCTTGAGGGGTCCACCATCTGATGACCCTTATGTAAATACCCTTTATCAATCCAGAGTTCATCTCTAATCTTGGCAAAACCACCTAGGTCACCCAGGCAACTCTTGGTCTTACCTTCCATCACCAAACCCAACACTCAATGTGCCAATTGTCCTTCTTGATCGACTTGTGAACCTGAAATATTTCAACATCGCTCCCATGACCTGAAAATTCCTCTTTAGTCAAAGTTTCTCTCAGCACTGATCTGGACAAGGCATCAGCAATTACATTGGTTTCACCTTTGACATGTAGCATATTATATTGTAATCCATGTAAAGCGGTCACCCATTTCATAATGCGCCTGGAAACACCCTCCAGGCCGCCCTTGGTGAATATACCAATCAAAGGCTTATGGTCTGTGCACAAAGTGAATTCCCTGCCCCACAGGAACCTTTTGAATTTTTCCACTCCCAGACACAAGCTAGTGCCTCCTTTTCCACTACAGAGTATCTATTCTCAGGTCCTTTGAGCGACCTAGATGCAAATGCTATTGTGTGCAGACCTTCCTGATCCTCCTGCATTAAGACTGCTCCAACACCATACTCACTGGCATCTATAAACAGTAATGAGTGTCTACTTTCTTTAAACATACTCAAAATGGGAGCATTGGCAATGACATCCTTAATCTTGTCAAACTCCTCCCTACGTAAATCATTCCACTTAAAGGTAACACCTTTCCAAGTCAGCATTCTCAAATTTCTTGACATGTCAGACAGCCCTCTGACAAATTTTCCATAGAACTCAACCAGGCCAAGGAAAGACAATACATCTGCCTTTGACCTTGGCACTTCCATTTTACAAATGGCTTCTATGGCCTTCTCCTTGGGTTTGACTCCTTCCCCTGTGATTTCATGACCAAGATACTCTACCTTGTTAGCTTTAAATATACATTTCTCTAGGGACACTGTAAGACCCGCTTCTTTAAATATTTTCAACACTCTCTCTAGTATCTTATCATGTTCCATTTCATCCTATCCACACACTAGCACATCATCCTGGTAACACATGACACCTCTTTCACCTCCTAGTAACTTGTACATTATGCACTGGAACACACTCACCGCTGAAACCAATCCAAACGGCATACGCACGCATCTGAAAAGACCAACTGGAGTGAAGAAAGCTGTAAGGTCTCTGGAGTCAGGATGTAACTCCACCTGATGATAGGCCGATTTTAGGTCAATAATGGAAAATATTTTAGAACCAGATACACCTGCAATTAAATCATCTATCCTGGGTAGTGGAAATTTGTCAGCTACCACCATCTTATTAAGATGTCTGAGATCTATGCATATTCGTAAAGATCCATTACCCTTTCTCACAATCACTATAGGGCTAACCCACTCTGAGGAATCAATTTTCTCTATTACTCCTTCACTCTCCATTCTTTTCAATCCCCTTTCTGCATCTTCTCTCAGGGCTAATGGGATGGTACATAATTTAGCAATTTGTGGAGTGGCATCTCTCTTCAATAGAATCTTATGCACAAACCCTTTCAAACATCCTAATTTATCAATTGTGTTATTGGATTGTGCTCTCCCATCATTTACCACGGTACTGGCGGTGGTGGCTTCACTCCGTACAGCCAATACTTGATCTGGGTGACTTGCTTCAAGCCGTATTTTCAGTTCAGCTTGATCACTCCAGGACAGGAGTTCCCCACATCTAGTGGCACATGGACTGTTCCTGTTGACTTCCTATCCTTGAATTGCAACTCTGCTTCAAAACATCCTAAAATTTCTATCGGTACATCTCCATTAGGCATTCGCTCTTACTATATTCTCCCATAAGGTACAGCATCCAAACTTTTCTCTCTACACATGCACACTTATCAAGGTATAATCCGCTCCACTATCCATGAGCATCGACACAGCTATACCTCCAACCATCACTGTGGCGTATGGTTTCTTTTTCTTCACTTTCCCATCAATGGCATTGACTGAAAACACCACCTCCCTACCATCATCATCATTTGGGTCATACTCATGCTCTACGTTGACCTCATGTACCTGACCTGAGCTTGCATTGAAATTCCTAAAACACCTGGGCATGTGTCCTCTCACTCCACAGTCATTACATATTATGTGGATCGCATAACACTCTTTGTCAGATGCTAAATGTGACAGACTTCCACACCTGAAGCACCTCCTTATTGGAGCACCTCTCGAGTAACTAGAATCTCTACCACCCTTAAATGCATTAGTCTCATTGGGTGATCCTTTGGCTGCCCTCATGGACAACCATTGTTGGCCCAGTGCCCTGGTGGCAAGACTTTGACGATTCTCTGTCCTTCTGCCCATTTGCAGAGGACGGCAGAGAGGCCCTGCAACACTTCTCTGTACCACTTTTGAAACCTTTTATATCGCAGCCTCATTGTCATCTGTCTTGGGACTATCATGCGATGGATTGTCTTGTTGAAGAACCTTTATACATTTATCTATATGTTCTACCATTTTCGCTATCTCAATCGCCCTGTCAAGGGAGGGATTCTTTTCCTTCCATAATTCCCTTCTGATATTGTCATTTGAACATTTGATCATCAATTGATCCCTTATGTGTTCGTCATGACAATGACCAAATCTACACTTAATAGCCAAACCTCTAAGAACAGTTATAAATTCCTCAATATTCTCCCCACTCTTCTGGTCTCTCGTGGCAAACTTGTACCTTTCTAGTATTATATTCTCCTCAACAAAATAATGTTTGTCCAACTTTGCTAAAGTTTTTTCAAATGGCCCCCCTTCAGGAATATCTTGAGGTTCCGGAAGCTTTTTTAACACTTCTTGCCCAGCAGCACCTAAGCAATGAAAGAGGAGCACCTCTGCGCTCATTGGAAAAGTTGGGGCCAAATGCAGCCAGCACATATTTGTAAAAGCCCTCCTTCCAGTCTAACCAACGCACTCTAGGTTCACCTGGCGTTGGAAGGAAGAAAACTGGAGCTGGTATGTTTGCCATGTCTCAACCTGGATACTGTCACCCCAGTACAAGAAAACCTCTTCCTCTCAAGCACTGTTCCCCAAAAGTAGCAAGTAATCGAAACTCGTTAAATCTGCAAAGTTAAAATAAACTTAAATGTAAATAGTGGTGGTGGTTGCATCCAACGGTGGGATCGCACAATGACAATATTCCAGCACCTTCCGCTCACTGAAGCATTTGAATGATGCAAGTCTGTGTGAAGCTAATAATAGGCCTCCCTCACTCAGCATTGCTTCAGTAATCCACCGTACTCCCCGATTCTAATAAGTAAATGATGCTCCTCTTACCTTCCAAATTCAAAAATAAACAATGCTTCCGGGACACACACTCCGCTTCAGGCTGCACTATGTCCGCTCTGAGACACAGACCAGGTCCAGGGGGTCAAACCGACCAGGATACCCTTACTGTGCTTACTTGCACTCGGTAAAATCCAAAACTGGTGCAGGATTCCTGTTGTTGCCGGGGGCCGTGTCTAACTAGGCCCAATCCTCGTCGCCAATGTTAAAAAGGTTCTGTAATACACTTCATAGACTTCACATGAGTTGAGAGGTTTTATTCAAAAAAGATACATCGATGGGAACGGCCCCCAGCAGTGAACCACTTCGCTCCTTCAGCTCTCAACTTCCCCTGGAATCTGGAACCCTTAGTGAGTCAACACAGCCAGGGTTGCCTTGTAACTAAGATATCCAATGCCATGAGTGACAACAATATTGCACAGGGAGATGAGATCTCAAGTTGGTACTAAGCACCTCCTAAAACCCACGCACCATAAAAGAATGCAGGAAGCGCAGGTACGACTTGCGGCTCCGAGTACGGAACATACTCTCTGTCAACAGGAGCCAGGCAATGGCAACAGGCGGAGGTGCCAGCTCCCCCATCAAGCTGACCCCATGGGAGGACATCTGCGCCAGCAAGTTTGGCATTTTGGGATAGAAGGTGTCGGTGACATGGAGTGTGGCACAACAAAATCGGCCGATGGAGGTGAGTGTACTAAGAAAACACTGTAATGCAGAGTCTGATGAAAGTCAACCAATATGTCCGTCCAAAGAGGCAAGCCATGACCCAACACACACACACTCCCAGCAAAGTTGCCGGACGCATCACAGACACATGCAGATGACTGCAGCAAGGCAATGCTGTACCTGACACATACCACACAAAATGTAAATGCCATAAGTCACACAGCATGCAGGCCCCAACAAATATGCATGTCACATATCATAGGTCTTGGCCAACATGAGTGACCCCGACATATGCCTGCATAACCCACCCATGTATGAAACAACGTGATCATCCAAACTCAAATGCCTATTACCCTCGATTGTGTGGATGATCAATTGTCCAAATGTATGTATGATGTCTATCAACACATCACTCATGCCGTCCCTCTCTTCGACCCCCACAGGATCTGACCAGGACAGCGATGCCCAGGACTCAACCCCTGTGAAAACCACACCCGGAAGATGTCCCGGGATGAGGCCAACTGCTCTTCCACCTCGAAGGGCCAAGCCAAGGCCCGCCGTGCACCACCAGTGAAGACACCCCAGGTTGCCAGTGCACCGGTGCTGCCAAGGGCCGTAGAGGCGGAAGTGCCAACACCTACTGCACAGCCAGAGGAATCAGCCGAGGCACCACACTTGGAGGAGCCAAGTTTGGCTGGGGAGGTGGCAGCCACAGCACCCCAGGCTGTGGAAGAGGCACAGGATGGGGTATGGGTGCCTGTGGAGGACAATTCCTCAGAACTGCCCGGCACGCCCAGTCCACAGGCATTCCCCCAAATCTCATCCCTTGAGACAGACCACGCCACCACCCCGGAGCAGTCTAGGCAGGAGCTAATTGAAGGGCCCTTTAGTCCAACAGTGGCGAGTAGTGAGGCCAAGCAAGACACCTAGGAACCGTCCACCTCCACAGATGCACCCGCAGGGCCGCAGCGTGCTGAGCAGCTGACTGACCTTGTGTGGCAGTTAATTGAGGACAACGCACAGGCATGGCAGGAGTGGCAGGAGAACATCGCCTCTCTAGGCAGGACCATTTCAGACAATATTACCTCCATGGCCAAGATATTTGTAGAGAACTCTAGCCGCTTCTGCGAGGAGGTATCCGCCCTGCGCCAGGTACTAAGCCGCATAGCCGATGTCATGGAGTCAGGGAGTCCGGCAACACAATTTGAGCAGGCGGCCACACCATCCTTGTCTAGCTCTACCCAGACGAGGCCGCTCCGCAGGTCATCATGCACCCTGCGCCGTACAGACATGCCGCCACCAGGTCCAGGTAGTGCTAATTAATAGTCTGGGCAGCCTGATGTAGGCATTAGAGACTTGATGGGACATGTGTAGGGGAGTTGTGGGGGGAGTGGGAGGGAGGTGAGGGTGTGGGTGAGTTGCGGGGGGGTGTGGAGGGGGGTGAGGGTGTGTGGGGGAGTTGTGGGGGGAGAGGGAGGAGTGTGAGGTTGGTGGAGGGTTATTGCACTATAGTTTTCATTGTTAAATTCAATACACCCGTTGTGTCAAAAGCAAGACCTGAGTAGACATTCATCATTGCGCATGTGTCATGTATTCATATACAGTGCATAGTGTGCATGTACCCACACACCGAGTGGCCTCTGTGAAAATATCATGTCACCCTCTGCAGCCATGTGTGTCAATAATATTGTGCAATCACTAACTGACGAACAGCACATCCCTCCTGTGCATCGGCACCGCAATGATGTGCAGCCACTTCTTCTTCATCCCCTTCATCCTCACCAGGTGGTTGCAGTTCAATGTCAGGGGGCAGGGGCACGTTGCGTCGGATACACATGTTGTGCAGCATGACACATGCCATGATGATCTTGCCCACCTTCTCATGACTGTAGAGGAGTGCCCCACCTGACGGGCTAAGGCAGCAAAACCATGCCTTCAACAGGCCAAAGTTCTGCTCAATGACCACACGGGTATGGGTGTGGGATCGATTGTAGTCCTCCTCATGCCTGTTTTGTGTGTTTCAGACAGGGGTGAGGAGCCAAAGTGTTAGGCAGAATCCTGTGCTGTTCCCATAGCGAGCACTACAGAAGATTAAAACTACAGGTATGAGCAATAAATCCCCTTTGGTATCAGTCTGTAACACAAAGATTTAGTTGGTAGCTGTGGCTAAGCAGTCAGACTTATCTCAAGAGGGCGATGAGCAGTATTCAGGGTTATACAATAGGACTACAATACTATGGCACAAGGAAACACTGACCAAAGCTTTGTATTAAAAAGAATATATATATTTATTTATTTTACACACTTCTAGTTCAGCACATCAATCACAGTTATTAAAGCAAGTTAAAATCAGTCAAGAAAAGTATACACAACTCCCTGGTTAAATTGTAGACAAGTTTGAGCAAGAGTGAACACTGAGCAAAATGGCACAGTGAAAACCAAACACAAATGGCACTCTATCATTTTCTCACAAGGGAGGGAAAGCACAAGCTATACACGAATATACTCTTGGATACCCTAGCAACACTTCCCAATAAGATTGTGAACAAGTTTAAGCAAGGCAGTACTTTAGCATGTATAATACTGAGGTGAGAATCAAGTAAAATGGCACTTCACAAGTTTAAAAAAAGGGATTGAAAAGGTGGTTCTAAGAGTTAGGTGCACCAATACATTTCTAGGCGAGAAGCAATCTAGAGAAGGCAGTTGTAACAGATTCAGCCAGAGTCAATAGGCCTGTGCCAGAGTCAGTGGTACAGGGCAAAGAGCCCAGGAGCAAAATGTTCTTGTAGCTGCAGTCAAGTCTTTTTTAAATGATTCGAAAAGGTGGTTGCAGAAGGTGAAAGACAATGTTAGATGATAGGGGCGGCCAACCCAGCAGGTAGGTAAAGGATTTAAAACACCTTTAGCGTTACTAAACGAAAAGCAAGGCCTGGCGGAACAGAGTGCCTTAAAATGTAGAAGAGGCTGCTGCGGTGGCGGTTGTTCCTGGCAGTTCCTGCAGTTCGGGAGATCCAGCAGAGGAAGAGAGGCTCTTGTCGTGGAGGAAGGTTCAAGTTACTGCACTGCCCAGGGATGAAACCAGCCACGGTGCTGCCAAACAAAGAAAAAGGTACGCTCCTTTAAATCGCGGTCATGGTGGAAGGGTGCCTGGCTATCCGGTCTCTGAGTGCAGAGCACTGGTGATTCGACCAAGGCAGGTCCTGGAAGGCGATTGACAAACTGGTTGGCCCCACCAGCTCAAGGGAAGAAGGCTCTTGCAGATGAAGATCTTCTCTCGTCGTGTGGAGAAAAGTGGTGAGAAGCTGCAGCAGGGCTTCACCGGTGGTTCAGTTGGTGCAGATGTCTTTGGCTTCTCTCATCTTCGGCTTCTTAGTTCCAGTGGTGACTTCTTGCTCTTCCAGTCCTCAGAACCCTGCTTTTATGCAAAAAAGACCCCCATTCATACATCCTAGCTGTCACTCACACAGTGGAGTGGTCATCCTGGCGGGAGACCCTCCAGCCTATCAGGGCAGAGTGCGACATGGGTTGCTGAGGCAACCGTGTCCAGGGGGCCTACTCCCCCTCCAACACAATGGGTCCACCCCAGACTCAATGGTGCTGAAAGGAGGGCTTCTGGGCAGAAGCCCGCCAAAAGGACGAACAAAGGATCCCGGACCTGGGTTAGGATTTTAGAGAAAGACACGAGAAAGAATTTATATAAAAGTTCCGGCAAATAAAACCTACCGGAGTAAAGTTAATATTAAAATAAACTGGCGGTATGTTAGAGGCTGTCAGTAAAAGTGGTAGCCTCGAACAATGGGAAAATCCCAGAGGGAAATATTTGCGGTCGAATATTTTTGGTAGTAACCACTGCCACCAGCCAGAAACTTTTGAGAGAGAGAAAATGAACCTAAGGGAAAAACTATTAACCCTTGCCAGTACCTCCATAGTAAGATGGCTTGTACTGGTTTAGTTCATAAAAATGGACTAGTAAAGTTAATGGGGACTTTACATGCCCTGGGAGACAATATTCAGTCCCAGGGTATGGAGTCTATGTTTGGGGGTCACTATGAAACCCCTGTGTTACTGCACAGAGGGTGCTGTGTAACACATGTGTATAAAGATGGTTCCCATGAGGGTGAGATAAACCCCATAGACATTAAACACAAAAAAACAAAAAAAAATCCCAGAACACATATAGCAAATAGGCCTAAGAGTGGGGAAAAGAGTCTCACTCTTAGCAGGAGAAAAAACAAACCCTTCAAATGACTGTATTGGTAAGGGAAATTAGCCATAGAATGAGAATTCTCCCTAACACACGGCATCAAGGGATAGCCACTGTCACCTGCATGGGAGGCATAAAAAGGTATATGTCTGTCGATTGATGATGGACTGCTGTACTAGTCACACATGCCAGAAGATTATTGTTGGTCACATGCACATGCCCCTAGTTGTATGCACGCCATTTTTAGGCCCTCAATGTGTCCTGTGCCATGGAATAATGGTGTTGGTTGCATTTTCAAGATGATACACAGTGTGCTCTGCCGTCTTGTAGCTCATGCATTGTGTACGCATACAGCTGTGTTTGTGTTAATTTAGTGATATGTTGTGTTCTGTAGGATTTTCTTATGGGGAGTGTTGGCAGTAGGCTCTGCAATGTTAGGCATTCTGCGCTGATTTTTGCCATGGTGACATGCAGCATTCCTGTGGTTGATCCGGGATATCGGGCACAACTATGTGTGATGATCTTGCTTGCGTCACCTCCCATCTGCACCTGGTTGGAGTGGTATTGCTTGCGATTGCGGTAAACCACCTCCATGGCATGGAGGCCACCTTTTGTTTCAAGAATCTCCTGGGGAGTCTGTGGTAGGGATATTTGTTCCACTGATTGCTTGAGGAGGGCATCCAGCACCTGCTTCAGGATGTGAATGAATAAGGGTGGTGATGTGCCGTGTATGTGCCCCACTGTGTGTTGGTAGGTGGCTGTGGAAAGGAAGTGGACCACCGAAACTACCTTCAGTAGAGGGGGGATGGCGGTGCGTATTTCAATGAGGCTGACAATCTTGTATCATGTCCACAATGGTGTTGATGGTGTCCCGGTCCAGACGGTACAGGGTGTGGCTGTGCTCTGGGGTTGGGTTGGAAGGACTGGCTCTGATTTTTGGGATTGGGGGCTGCATGCGTGGTTACGCTGGCTGCACTGGTGGGGCATGCTGGGCCTTTCTCACCCTCCTTCTCCTGCTGCGTCTCCCTTGTAGTGCCTGCTGTTGGTGTTGGTGTTGTTGCTGGTGTTGATGTTGGTGTTGTTGCATGTCCTCCAGCTGAAGTGTTGATGCTACTATTGGATTGATCTTGGTGTGGAAAGGGGTGTGGTGTGTGGTGTGCTCGTTTTGTTCTGCTCCTTTTGTTCTCTACCTGCACTGATGGTGTGCACCTGTGGCAGTTGGGAACACTGCACATGGCATTTTACAGTTGGTCAGCGATGCCAGAATACACTTTTAGCGCCTTCATGATGCCCGTATTTGCATGTCCGCTTCACTTGTGATGTCCTCCAGTTTACGGCATGCCGCTATTGCTGGTATGATGGCCCACGTGCCCGTGCCCATGCCGTTATTAGAGACACTGTTATTTACGGTGCTGCTAATGTCAGTTTGACTGGTCGGATTAGCCCGGAGCGGTAAGCAATGCCAGGATTACCGGCATCGTTTATCCCTTACCTCCAACCTCGGAATGACCCCACTGTTTTTAAGGATTGCATAAGTCATTTCCCATTGTAAGGGGGTTGGCTCGTCATCTAGTGGGGTGGTGTTGGATGCTGTTTTTGCTGATCACAGATTAAGAGCGCCCCTGAATTGTTGATTTTGTCGTAAGCAAGTAGCTGTCCCTTGTTGACACTTGGACACTTGGAAAGGGCATAGGTTCTGGGGCAAGTATGAACCAATTGCACAGATAAGAAAGAAAAGGAAGATTATTTTACTAAGCAGTTTCAGTGTGCTATGAAAAGAAAAGACAGATTACAAAATGAAAACATAGAAGGATGCTTTAGGTACCCAGAATGATGACAATGCTGGTAATTGGGAATACAGAGGAGGCATGGGAGATGTATTGCAAACCAATATAGGGCCTCATTACATGGTAGGCAGTATGGATTTAACGTTACCGTTAATGGAATACCGGTAACGTTAAATTCCCATGCGAATTACGACCCGTCTCACCGCTATTAGCGGCACCGCTAAGTACGGTGCCACTAATAGCGGGCAGTCCGCATGTGCGCAACCCACCATCCCGTAAATTACGCCATGCCGCTATTAACACAGCATCACAAGGCGAGAGGACATGCCAATAGCGGCATGGTAAAGCCCCCAAAACCCCTTACCGCCATGGCGCAAATACCGGCATCGCGAACCACACGTTAAGAGAACTGAGCAGAGTTCCCACCCGCCACAGGTGGACACAATCAGCACAGGTGGAGGCAATGGAGACTGTGGCAGCTCAAAAGGAGCACACCACACCCCTTCACACACCCCTTCCCACACCAAGATGGTTCCAATACTAGCAGCATTACATGGGCTGGAGGACATGATTGCAGCGCAGATGCAAAAACAACGGGCAGCCCAAAGGAGACACAGGGTGTGGAGGAGGAGGGCAAGACAGGCACAGCAAGCACCACCACAGCCCCTAATCATACCACAGAGGCACCCACCAATCCCCAGGATCAGAGCCAGTCCATTTAACCCAACCCCTGAGCAGATACACACCCTTTACCGTGTGACCGGGATACCATCACCAGCATCGTGGACATGATACACGACGACATTGTGAGCCTCATAGACATCAGAACTGCCATCCCCCCTCTACTCAAGGTGGTGACTGTGCTCCACTTCCTGGCCACAGGCACCTACCAGCATACAGTGGGCCAGATGCATGACATCTCCCAACCAGTATTCTCACGCACTCTGAACCAGGTACTCGATGCCCTCCTGAAGCATGCATCTGAACACATATTCATGCCACGGACTGCCCAGGAGATTGCAAACACCAAAGTTGGCTTCTATTCACTGGCAGGCATCCCAAGTTGCATTAGGGCCATCGACTGTACACATGTTGAATTGGTGGTCCCACATCGCAATGAAGTGATCTACCGAAACAGGAAGCAATTCCACTCCATCAATGTCCAAATGGTATGTGACACCAACAAGATAATCACACATTGCTGTGCCCGATTTCCCGGATCAACCCATGATTCCATGGTCCTGCGGAACTCAACTATCCCATGCTACATGGACCACCAAACCACACAACGTTCGTGGCTACTTGGTGAGTAGCAGGCCAAGCACATGGCAGTGTGATTGGGGGGGGAGAGATACATACTCCAACTGGGTGTGATGGGGGGTGAGAGATACATACTCCAACTGGGTGTGATGGGGGGAGAGATACATACTCCAACTGGGTGTGATGGGGGGAGAGATACATACTCCAACTGGGTGTGATGGGGGGGAGAGGTACAAACTCCAAGTGGGTGTGATGGGGGGAGAGATACATACTCCAACTGGGTGTGATGGGGGAGAGATACATACTCCAACTTGGTGTGATGGGGGAGAGATACATACTCCATCTGGGTGTGTTGGGGGAGAGATACATACTCCAACTGGGTGTGATGGGGGAGAGATACATACTCCAACTGGGTGTGATGGGGGGAGAGATACATACTCCAACTGGGTGTGATGGTGGGAGAGATACATACTCCAACTGGGTGTGATGGGGAAGAGATACATACTCCAACTGGGTGTGATGGGGGGGGAGATACATACTCCAACTGGGTGTGATGGGGGAGAGATACATACTCCAACTGGGTGTGATGGGGGAGAGATACATACTCCAACTGGGTGTGATGGGGGGGGGGAGATACATACTCCAACTGGGTGTAGCTTGTCGTCTGTCTGCAAAATGCACATACAGATGTACGCCAATGTCCATCTGGGAAGGCCGCAACGTACTTGAGATGAACCGACATGCAAGTATGAGCTACACAACACAGATGACATTTCAGGTCTAGTAACATCAAACACCCATCCACATACAAATTGCACAACATTCCACGCCACAAAATACACAGATTTCATACGTGCCATCAAGATATTCATCCACAATCAGTCCAGCATAACATCAATAATGCAATGTGCCCTATGATGCATGCAAAGGGATCAGCCCTAGCCATAGACATAGCATTTCACCACGCACCTTTACCACCACTGAAGTGATGCCTCACTGCATGGCAACATCTATGTTGGAATGGCAGTACAACAGCAGTGAGGAACCAAATCTGCCTGGGCCCAGGGACACCTAAGACCTCGCCTCACCCAGGACATGTCAATTACTGTTGGAGGCATTAATGGGGCATGTCTACTTGCATGGTCGAGCTCACCCTTGCACATTGCTGTCACACAGACCGTCTGCATGTATGCTGTTGACTGTGTACTTGAATCACAATGCAATGTCAATTTGTGTGATAGGAACAGGCCGCTCTTGAGGTGAACAGTAACAGGACCCCATTCGTTCCCCCATACATGTGATGCGGGCTATCTCCTGAAGAGCTGGCTCCTCACACCTGTACGGAACCCACAGAACAGGCACGAAGAGGAATACAATCGTACACAAACCCGTACCCGCATCGTGATAGAGCAGACTTTTGGCCTTTTGAAGTCACGGTTCCGGTGCATTAGCAGGTCTGGTGGCGCTCTCCTGTATGGCCATGAGAAGGTGGCCAAGATCACCATGGCATGTGTCATGCTGCACAATATGTGTATCAGACGGAATGTGCCACTGCCCCCTGACGTTGAAATAGAAGCACCTGATGAGGATGATGATGGTGATGAGGACGGAGGTGAAGGGGATGCAGGTCTTGCAAGAGGGGATGGGTCGGAGGGACGTGCTGTGAGACAGCATCTGATCAGCCAAATATTCTGAGGAACATGTTTTGGTACTGTAACATGGATATGGGTAGTAATGCACTGGTGTATGTTTAGAAGCACGCAATGGACCCTGTCGCCAATAAAGTACACATACACAATGAAGATGCCCAAGCCTGTGTTTTGATCAGACACCAGTGTATTAAGTAACGGAAAGATGAAAAAGTGCATGTCCCCAAACATCCCACCACCCTTCCACCCACCGCCACAACAGACCCATGACACCCTTCCACCCACCCCCCACAACAGTTCCTCATGTGTCTGCCATGTTTGCGTTGGCCCATGCGCACAGAAGAATCGCCATTAACCCCCTATTGGCCATTATCTGCAGCAGCATTTGGAGGATGGGCAGACATGCGCCTGGTGGTGCGTGTTGCGCGGCGGTGGGGGCTTGTCCGCGTTGAACCGGCAGATGACTACATGGTAGACTGTCCTGGTGGCGTGAAGTGGTGGTCCATTGTGTCAACTATTCGAGTGAGGACCTCCCTAAGTCTATCTATCTCCTCACACAGCCTGTCAGTACAGGCCCCCATCCTCTCACTGGAGTGCCTTGCCGTCTCCACAATATCCTCCCTGAGATGGGCAGCCTCCTCAACATGCTGTCCAACCAGCACAGTTAGTTCCTGTTGACGCTGCCGGATGGTGGCCAGCTCGAGGGCAGTGCTGGGTGATGGTGTAGTGGCTGCTGTGCCCTCAGATGCATCCATGACAGCAGGTGAAGCCACCATGGGGGACATTATGGCTGGAATGTTGTCATCACCAGTAACATCAGACCCAGGTGTCTGGAATGGTGCTGGCTCAGTGGTTCTAGGGGGGCTTGGGGTGTGCATCTGCATTGTGCCAACTGTTGTGTCCTCAAGATCAGATAGGGGGCAGTGGCAGCTGCCTCTCCTGCGGAGCTTGGCGCAGCTGATGGTGGGCCCTCGGTGGCTGGTATTGGTGGTTGTGGGTTCACCTCCAGTGGTGGGGCTGTAGTTGGTGGTGTGGCTACTTCAATCCTGGCAGTGGCACTCCTCCGATGCTTCAAACTCATCATGTGGAACCTTCCCCCCTTGCCCCTAGATGTCATGGGGGTGTCCTCAGAGTCCTGTGCCCTTGGTCTCTTACTTGTAGGAGGTCCCTGGGATGCATGTCCGGCATCCTCACCGTCTGTATGTGAGCCTGTCAGGGACAAGAAGGGGGATGGCATTGGTTACGTTTCTATGTACTTCATGCAGGATACATCAATAATGCAGTTGTGGCCATTGGGACTTAATAGTTGTGGATGCAGGTGATGTGTCAGTTCAGTGCCTCATCCATGCATGGTTGTGTTTGGCACTTGTCTCTGGTGATGTGTGCATGTGTGTGTGTTTGGGTCTGACACTGACATGGGCAGGGATGGATGCATGTGTGAATGTGTGTCCATGCATGAGAGGATTCTGGGCTCACATTTGGGGGGAACAGTACATTCACATAGCATCTTGTCATGTGTACACTCACCTCCATCCGAAGTGGTTCCCACGCCTTGCTCCATAGTGCCTACTCCCTCAATGGATTCCACTGCGATTAGGTTTGCACAGGTCTCCTCCCATTCCTTTAGTCTGATGGGTGAACCGGCTCCACCTGCAGTGGCTATTCGGTGGTTTTCGGCAAGGATGCCCCTCACCCACAGTCTGAGGTCGTCCCACCTTTTCCTGCACTCACGCACCGTGCGGGTGCTGGTGCCCACTGCACTGACTTTCACCGCAACTTCTTCCCAGATGGCCTTTTTTTTAAAGTAGTGTCGCCCGCCGCATGTCGTTGGCAAAGACAACCTCAGCATTGTCAGCCAGGGTCTGGGTCAGCATGTTCAACTTCTCTGAGGTAAATTTTTCTTTGCGCTGCCTCTCGGTGCTTTTTAAAATGCCTTGGGCATATTGAAGGTGTCCCGGATGATTTGCAACTGCAACCTACTCCAAACAGGTCCAGGGGGCATTGGATGGCAATGGATTGTGTTTTTAAAGATGGCCGCCGTGCTCTTTCCCGTTCCTGTGCGATGAAGCTATTTCCGGTTCCGCAATTTAACGGTCACCGCTAATTGCGGTGACTGCTATTTGCATGCAGCATGTGGGCGGAGTTGCAATCTGCACTTTCGTCGAGGGCGGTAAGTGACTTATTTGGGTCTTTAACAGCATGGCGGTAGGGTCTTTACCGGCATGGCGCTATGCTCGTGTCCGCGTACTTGAAATGGTACGCTATAAGCGCCCTCTTGCGAGGGCGGAGACGTTAAGGGCGCCATGCCGGTAATTTGAGGTTTTTACCGCACAGCGTGTAATGAGGCCCGTAGAGTCATGAGGTGTTTTACATGCAGGTTTTGGAATGTGCACCAAGGTTAAGAGCACATTGGAGGAGTGCCAAGAAGGGGAACAATGTTTCCCTCACCATATATTATATCTATGAAATATAGCGGCATTTGGAGAAGAAAATGAAACAATTTTGTCCAGGATCACACAAATTAAGAAAGTGACGCAGAGAGTAAAAAATGTAATTATGAGTGCAAATTACAGTAAAAGGTTGGTTAATGTAATAGTGGATGCGATTCAAGGAAGCACAGTACATATTTAGGGGGAATAGCAAGGATAAGTGAGACACAAAAACGTTTTTGGGAACATATGGGAAGTGCATGAAAAAATACAAAAATGTGTATTTATGAATAAGGTATAACTAGGCCAAGTACTGACAAAGAAAATTTAGGGTGGTTTGGCACAGTTATCGAGCACAGTATGGAGTATTACTACAAGTGATGAAGTGATTTTTAGTGGAAAAAAGGGAGATAATCAAGGATAGAATCTCTGTTATGATATGCTTATAAAAGAGGGGGAGTGACACACACACACACACGCATAGACACATTGCACACACCTGATTTTATGGAAGCTGAGGCAATCAATAGATTACAGATAGTGCACATAAAACCCACATAGGTAGTCAGAAGAAGGACTTTGATTTTGCAATGAGAACACACAGGATGCTTTTGTTTTATATTAGAATGCTAGATGGGAACATAATGTTTTATTTGAAGCAGAATGTAAGAGTAACTGGTCTTTTTTGAAGAAATGTAAATAAAAGGATGAAGATTTGCTTGCTTATATTCAAAAGCACTGAATTCTTGAAGCACACAAAAAATGGTGAGAATATTTGCAGAATTCTTGTTTAGACCATGGATACCTATGGATAAAGACGGGGGACAGATAATCCCTCTAGAATTAGAAGCAGCCATGAGTGCAAAAGAAATCGGGAATGTTCAAAGGAATGGACAATAAGAGTGGACCATGGAGGACAAGTAATAGTTCTCGAGGAAGGGTCTAGGTTGATTGTCGACACTTATATTTAGACAGGACTGAATTGATGATGAAATGGTGTTTTTTGGAGCATCACACACTGAAAGAGGAAAAGGACATCTCTAAAATGCATGACAAATGACCCAGCAGCGCTCAGCATAGTTTCAGGAGACTTGAAGAGAGAGTGCCAAGTGTCCTGTGGACCATAGGCCCTTATGATATGGGTCTATTAAAATGAATAAGGGAACAAAATAAAAATATACACAGGTATGGAATTATATATATATAAAACATGTGAAGGTTTGTGTTGTAACTAGACTAATTAATATAGGCTAATTATAAATAGATAGGAATAAAAGCATAGGAATGAGAAGCTCAAATCAAAAGATTATCGTCAAATTAGTGAGATAAATAAATAAATAAATAATGAATTAATGGATATTAAAGCAGCGAATAGCACAATGGATGGTGCTGGCTATGAATTGAATAGTGTAGTGTATTTTAATATAAAAGAAATGATTAATGAAAGGCCAATGAAGGGATAGCTCAGCGGCAACGTGCTCGTCTTGGAAACAAAACGACACAAAGCAACACAGGTTTGATCCCCGGGTCCGTGCTTAAAAAAACCTCTGGGTATTAAGGGCGTTATAAATACGCAACTAAGAGACATATTCCTGTAACAGCACCTTGATGCCCACGGGCTGTGTGAGTGCTTTAAAAATGTAAATAAATGAAAAAAAGGGATATGGATGGCCAAAATTAATTGGATAATATGAGAGCATTTTTTTATAGAACTACACTAAAGAACATATGAGAGTAAGTAACAAAACATTATTTGAATGAATATGATGATGTTGGATTCTGTCATACAGATGAAAAAATATTGTTATTTGTTGAACACAGGAAGAGTGTCTACAATGGTCTTAGCAGAGAATA